>NC_059377.1:11892864-12492864 GCF_019703515.2 Myxocyprinus asiaticus | reverse complement strand
GGCCACAGGTGTATAAAATGAAGCACCTAGGCATGCAGACTGCTTCTACAAACATTTGTGAAAGAATGGGCCGCTCTCAGGAGCTCAGTGAATTCCAGCGTGGTACTGTGATAGGATGCCACCTGTGCAACAAGTCCAGTCGTGAAATTTCCTCGCTACCAAATATTCCACAGTCAACTGTCGGTGGTATTATAACAAAGTGGAAGTGATTGGGAATCACAGCAACTCAGCCACGAAGTGGTAGGCCACGTAAAATGACAGAGCGGGGTCAGCGGATGCTGAGGCGCATAGTGCGCAGAGGTCGCCAACTTTCTGCAGAGTCAATCGCTACAGTCCTCCAAAGTTCATGTGGCCTTCAGATTAGCTCAAGAACAGTGCGTAGAGAGCTTCATGGAATGGGTTTCCATGGCCAAGCAGCTGCATCCAAGCCATACATCACCAAGTGCAATGCAAAGCGTCGGATGCAGTGGTGTAAAGCATGCCACCACTGGACTCTAGAGCAGTGGAGACGTGTTCTCTGGAGTGACGAATCACGCTTCTCCATCTGGCAATCTGATGGACTAGTCTGGGTTTGGTGGTTGCCAGGAGAACGGTACTTGTCTGACTGCATTGTGCCAACTGTAAAGTTTGGTGGAGGGGGGATTATGGTGTGGGGTTGTTTTTCAGGAGCTGGGCTTGGCACCTTAGTTCCAGTGAAAGGAACTCTGAATGCTTCAGCATACCAAGAGATTTTGGACAATTCCATGCTCCCAACTTTGTGGGAACAGTTTGGGGATGGCCCCTTCCTGTTCCAACATGACTGCGCACCAGTGCACAAAGCAAGGTCCATAAAGACATGGATGAGCGAGTTTGGTGTGGAAGAACTTGACTGGCCTGCACAGAGTCCTGACCTCAACCCGATAGAGCACCTTTGGGATGAATTAGAGTGAAGACTGCGAGCCAGGCCTTCTCGCCCAACATCAGTGTCTGACCTCCCAAATGCGCTTCTGGAAGAATGGTCAAAAATTCCCATAAACACACTCCTAAACCTTGTGGAAAGCCTTCCCAGAAGAGTTGAAGCTGTTATAGCTGCAAAGGGTGGGCCGACGTCATATTAAACCCTATGGGTTAAGAATGGGATGTCACTTAAGTTCATATGCGTCTAAAGGCAGATGAGCAAATACTTTTGGCAATATAGTGTATATATATATAAAATTAATTGAAGGAATATTTCAGAGGATTTATATTTTTAGCACTTAGTGTTATGGCAGACCAGTCCAGTGTTACTCACAAGATATAATTATGTTAACCCTGTAAAATAATTTCACTATTAGTTTCACTAATTTACTCAGGAAGTTTATGGGCTGTGAGATACAGGATGACAATAATAATAATAATAATAATAATAATAATGAAAGAGTTGCAAGGATACTGGAGAACAGGTGCTCTCTGCTCCACATCACAAAAAAGATGGAAACTTTTGTGCTACTGGGAGTAAGACATCACAAAGCTCCATGGCCCAATCTTGTTTGTGTAACATGTTTCTATACAGTAATTGACTTGTTTTTAATGTGTAACTTATTTTTTCCAGTCATTTGTGCTGAATGCTCTTACCCTGAGTATCCGTCCCAGACAACTGATACATGGCAATGAGGATGTTCATGTACAAACTCAAGCAAAATGCCAGCACTCCAGTTGTAATGTTCAATTCCAGTGTTTGTGTGTGTAAATACATGTACTCAAATTTATTGTCTTTTGTAGTTACAACCTGTAATTTGTGACCAAAAAATCATACCTTTTAGCCAACAAACTTGCTTTAAAGTGTTTAAAAAAAACAGACACTCTTTAAAACCAATTTACCTCAAAATGCCTTGATAGTACTCAATAAAAGATTTGTCAACTAAATGACAAAATTTTTTAGGTCAAATGAGATGAGTCATCATTTATACTCATATTCATGTTGTTCCAAACCCAAACGACTGACTTTCTTCTGTTGGAGGAACTCAAAAGGAGATGTCAGGAATAATGATAGGGACTAACAGCCTCGCTTTCATTTCAGCCTCATTAGCAGCATCTACATTTTACAATGTATTCTCATATTCCACAGAAGAAACTAAACAGGACAGGTTTTAAAAAAAACATGAGGGTGAGTAAATGACAGAATTTTCATTTGTAAGTCAACCCAAAGACAGTGTTACAGATTATTTAAATGTTGTATTGCACTTTCACTTCAAGACATGACATTGTAACTTAAAAGAAATCTGACATAACAGAAAAATAAAGAATCTCATATTACACATGTTAAAAGGTGTCCTGTATTGGAGCTGGAACCACTGAGTTTTGGAGCAGTCAAGTGCTCAAAGTTGATGGGCAGTACACAGGGGAAACATCTGAAAAAGATGGCAGTAACTAATGAGTCAATTATCACTGTCAGAATTTGATGCTGTATTTTATGAAGGGACCCTGTAATAGTACCTCCTAAAACATTCACACAAAATTGCTAAAATGCAAAATACTAATAATTATTACCTTTAATGTATTTATTAAATACATTAACATAATGTGAAACCAAATTATTGGCATAGCACATCTTGTACACTGTGTAATATAGGGTATTAATTTATGGTTTGTGTTCCTAAGATCATTTAATATGATTCATGTTTTATAAAGGCACTATCTGTACTACTGATCTTTTGTAGTGTCTAGTAGTGTCTGTTTGGATCTGCCATATAACATTAAGAGTAAAGGTTTTTACTACACATACATACATTTTCTATTATTTAGCTAGGAGTTTCAGTCAAGAAACTTGGTTGAAATTGAAATGGCAGACTCATGCAGTCAGCCAGGTTACAGTAGCTATAAAGCTAATTATCAGGACACTCTACAAATGGGCAATTTTCAGCTGTTAACATTTAACAAGACACCACATGTTTATAACTAAGAGAAAATGATATGAACCTTACCTCACAGTATTCCTCTGATGGTGTACGTTTCTTTAAAAGTTTGCGGCCTCGGAGCTTATCTGTAAGTGCTTGGTTTCATACTTATGAGTACGCTGTGACTCTGGCCCGCACTGATAGTAAAATGAAGCGTGATTGGTTGAAGATAGAATGTGCTACGATTGGTCCGAGTAATGTGGCCATTATCTGATTGGCTTGAGTAGATGATGGGTGGAGTCCACCTATTTGTGGATTGCCCGCAGCTCTCGTGCAAGAAATGTTTAAGAATTCACAAATGTGAGCTGCCATCCACAAATGCACAGCAAGTGATCCACAAATAAATGTGTGCGATTCACAAATAAATGCTGGACAGAGTTGTGTTTGTGAGTTAAAAAATACAGTACTGTGCAAAAGTCTTAGGCACATAAGATGTTACACAAAAGCATTTGTCTTAAGATGGTTATTTATATCTTCGGCTTTAATGTGTCAATAGGAAATATAAATGTTAGACTCCCAAACATTACTTTTGCAAATAGAAAAGATTAGTATAGAAGAACAGGGAGCCCTGCAACTCATGTCATGGCCCCCTCAGAGCCCCCCCACTGAACATCGTGTCAGTCTGAGATGACACAAAGAGACAGAAGCAACTGAAACAGCCTAAATAGATAGAAGAACTGTGGCGAATTCTCCAAGAAGCTTGGAACATCCTATCTGCCAACAACCAAGAAAAACTGTGTCCAGGTGTACCTAGGAGAATTGGTGCTGTTTTAAAGGCAAAGGTAGTCACACCAAATATTGATTTAGCTTTTTTATGTTTACTGGACTTTGTATGACATTAAGTGATAAATGAAAACTATTTATGTCATTGTTTTTGAAGATATCCTCACTATGCAACATTTTTCACAAGTGCATAAAACTTTTGCACAGTACTGTATATTTGTAAATAATTTTTTTATTTGCAAATCTCATTTTATTTATAATAATAATAATAATAATTCCTTACATTTATATAATGCTTTTCTAAGTACTCAAATCATTTTACATAGTATAGGGAAATCTCCTTAACCACCACCAGTGTGCAGCATCCACCTGGATGATGCGACGGCAGCCATAGTGTGCCAGTACGCTCACCACACACCAGCTATTGGTGTAGAGGAAAGAGTAGAGTTATAGAGCTAATTCATGGATGGGGTTTATTAGGAGGCCATGATTGAGAAGGGCCAATGGGGGGAATTTGGCCAGGACACTGGGGTTTCACCTCTACTCTTTACAAGAAGTGTACTGGGATTTTTAATGACTAAAGAGATTCAGGACCTCGGTTTAACATCTCATCTGAAAGACGGTGTTTTGTTTTTGTTTTTTTTTTTTTTACAGTATAGCATCCCCGTCACTATACTGGGGCATTAGGACCCACACAGACCACATGGTGAGCACCCCCTGCTGGCATCCCTAATACCTCTTCCAGCAGCAACCATAGTTTTCCCCAGGAGGTCTCCCATCCAGATACTGGCCAGGCTTAACCCTGCTTAGCTATAGTGGGCAACCAGGCAAGAGCTGCAGGGTGATATGGCTGCTCTTATTTGTGAATTCACATTATTTTTTTGAAACTCCTAACATACACCGATCAGCCACAACATTAAAACCACCTTCCTAATATTGTGTAGGTCCCCCTCGAGCCGCCAAAACAGCGCCAAACCGAATGGTTATTTGAGTTACCGTAAACTTTGTCAGTTCAAACCAGTCTGGCCATTCTCTGTTGACCTCATCAACAAGTCATTTCTGTCCACAGAACTGGATGTTTTTAGTTTTTGGCAGCATTCTGAGTAAACTCTAGAGACTGTTGTGTGTGAAAATCCCAGGAGATCAGCAGTTACAGAAATACTCAAACCAAGCCCATCTGGCACCAACAATCATGCCACGGTCCAAATCACTGAGATTGCATTTTTTCCCCATTCTGATGGTTGATGTGAACATTAACTGAAGCTCCTGACCCGTGTATGCATGATTTTATGCACTGCACTGCTGCCACATGATTGGCTGATTAGATAATCACATGGATGATTGTTGGTGCCAGATGGATCTCCTGGGATTTTCACACACACAGCAGTCTCTAGAATTTACTCCAAATGGTGCCAAAAACAAAAAACATCCAGTGAGGGGCAGTTCTCTGGACGGAAACACCTTGTTGATGAGAGAGATCAGCAGAGAATATCCAGACTGGTTTGAACTGACAAAGTCTACAGTAACTCAGATAACCGCTCTGTACAATTGTGGTGAGAAGAATGCTATTCTGAGATGCGGGTTGGCGCTGTTTTGGCGGCATGAGGGGGACCTACACAATATTAGGCAGGTGGTTTTAATATTTGTGTATCTCTTTACAAATTTTTATTTGTGAATTCATTTCATTTTTGTGAAATTCCTTAAATTTATTTGTGGATCTCATTTAATATATTTGTGAACCAACTTTCTATTTGTGAATCTCTTTCCATTTGTCTCTGAATTAGAAACAATTCTAACTCCATACATTTTTAACTATTTCGAAATCAGTTATTAGTAATTGGCTACAGTTAGATTTGAATAAAATGACATCAAATTTAGTTTTATCTTATGTATTCTTGTTTACAGAGACAATAAATAGCTTTTTGTATGACTATGCAACAATTACAACTCATTTTACTATGAAAGGTGCGATTGGATTCAAAATTGGGCTCAAAATGTTTGATTAGTAAAGGGGGGGCTTGACTGAAAAGTTTGGGAGCCACTGCTGAAAGCGATTTTAGCCATTCTAGAATTTCCCCAAGATGAGCCATTGGATTAACCACACCCCCTTTTCCCCCAAACCCTACCCTCCAAAGATACCAAAGGAGCTTTATTGAGACTGACACAAGCAGAAAAGGGTTGTCAAAACCAACAGTAGCAAAATAGCGTCCTCAACTGACAACTGTTATAAGCAGCATGGCATAAAAAATGGCAGTAAGCCTCAATAATTCGCTGTAACTACAATACTATGAGAACGTGCAAAATGATTGACAGGCAGAAAGCGATTTTGTTGCTGTTTACAGAGTCTAGAGCTGTCACAGAGACCGTTGAGATATCTCAGGACACTTATTTCATATCTTTCAGGGAGTAGTAAACATTTTTGCATACATTTTCATGGAAAAAATAGCTTACAGCACCTTTTAAAGAGTTTCTTGCCACCTTTGTTGGAAGGGATATAACAAAAGACTAACAGTATGGAAAATGACACTAAAGACATAAAAACCTATTGCTTGCCAATTAAAACAATACAAACATGAAAACATGTTTTGAATAAACACCTGGAATATTTCATTTTTAAATGGCCTGTTTTTCTGTGTTTAATAATTTATCCATTATATTAATAAATAATGATGATAAATGATGATATTATGGGTAGGGGACATAAAAATGTACTGTATAGTAGGAATGACCCAGATGCCCTCTGCAGTGTCTCTCCGCTCCTGCTTTCCCATGCATATTTATCTCTACTACCATTTCTGTGTGATTCAGTATGAAATGAAGTGTCTGCGGATCTCCCTATACTGGAGCAGTGAGTTATATAAAGTGTGAAATGTGTTGTTTTGTTGAGGTTTGCAGTTGTATGCATGATGTGACTAAATGCCTCATGAAAAGTGACAGATCAGCTTTAAATCTGAATATAGATCATATATGAATATATAATATATATTTAAAATAGTCTTTCTCTCTGCTTTCAGTGTGATCCAGGAGAGGCCACTAAACTGCTCTACGACCTGCTGTACACAGAGCCCATAAAGATCGTCCTGATGCCGGGCTGTAGTTCTGTGTCCACACTGGTGGCTGAAGCTGCTCGCATGTGGAACCTCATTGTGGTGGGTTCTTCTCTTCACCAGAACATATTCACTTCATAGATTAATATATACTATATATTCATAAAACAGGGTATATCCTGAATTCACTCCTAAAGGAAAATAAATCTGGGTAGTCTGTCATCTCATGGTGCTGTATAACTCAAATCAAAAATCAAACACTCAAACAGGTTTCATCAGTGGAAGCTTAATACCACAGTGAAGATGAGCTGTCTAAATACATTCCCATCTTGGAACATGCGGGACTTCACTGAAATACCCAAAACTCAACTGAAATGGCTTGCAGACATTTCGGATCAAATATTTATGTCATTTGATTTCACTTTTGATTCATCTTTGAAGTGCACTCCCACTGGCTCATCTTCCCTTTTTTTAGTCTCTTTATTTTGCATGCTCTGCTCTATTTTTGTAGATGTAGAAAGCTTTATCTCTCCACATATGAGTTTTGACCTACAGTATATATCCCCCTGCTGGCCTTGAAACCCTTCCTGTTTCCACCCCCTGAGCAGAACTGTCACTCAGCAGCATCTCAGAAAATATAACCAAGAACTCTCCGCTGTCATCTGATTTGACATACTGATGTCAGAGGCATCTTAAAAGGAATTGATTAAATTTACGCCTCTGTTTCTTTCATTTTAAATATCTGTGTTACATTTGAACTTTTATCATAGTTTTGCGTGCCTGTCTCGCTCACTGAAATCCCCTAGTGTATGTTACATAGAGCTTTTTTGAGTGAAACGTAACTGAGTAACCCTGCAAGAGCTAATTTAGCCCTTTGGGGGATAGGTTTTCCTGTGGTAATTGTTTCGCACATTTTTTGTATTTGTTGTCTGTTTCTCAGTTGTCCTATGGCTCCAGTTCTCCAGCCCTCTCCAACCGTCAGCGCTTCCCCACCTTCTTCCGCACGCACCCCTCCGCCACATTGCACAACCCCACGCGCGTACAGCTCTTCCAGAAGTGGAAGTGGACCAAGATCGCCACCATCCAGCAGACTACCGAAGTTTTCACCTCTGTGAGTGAGACACCGATACAATAATTCTTATGTTTAAGTGTCTGATAACGGATACACAGAACCAATTTTTAAAGGTGCACTTAATCATTTTTTTTGCTTACCTTTAAACATAAAGAAATAGTAATAGTAGAATAGGAAAAACATGTTCAAAATATGGTGCTCATATGACCAGCCATATATTACTTATTTATTTTAATAACCCCCTGGAATATTAACGCTTTCACTTATTATTTATGACTGACTGCAAATAGAGCAGTTCTACAATGACATCGGTAACTGAGAACTTCTGTTTCTGTGTGATGCTGCATCTTTGTTGCTTTGACGCAATAATAACTAAAGCATTACACTACAAAAATAAAAAGTAATATGCATTATAAATATATTGATAATAATAGTAATTATTAATAAATAAAGACTTATAATAATATTATTTATGATGTTATAGTTATTCTAATTTGTTTTGCAACCTAAATGATCACAATTTCTTTTTCATCTTTTTGTTATGTGTAATTATTACACTTAAAATGCTATGCGTTTTGAGAATGAATGGTTTTTGCAAACAATACAATCAATAAGTACGTTAATTTACCTGTGAACATTGTTATTTCCTTTTAAACGCACAGTATAATGCCGTTTTTGTGCTCTTTTTTAAGAGACTCACCAAACAGTATGGTTAATTTTCTTTAAAAAATGTTTTATCCCCTTTTCTCCCAATTTGAAATGCCCAATTCTCACTACTTAGTAGGTCCTCGTGGTGGTGCGGTTACCTCAATCCGGGTGGCGGAGGACAAGTCTCAGTTGCCTTCGCTTCTGATATCGTCAGTCCACACATCTTATCATGTGGCACGCTGTGCATGACACTGCGGAGACTCACAGCATGTGGAGGCTCATGCTGCTCTCCGCGATCCACGCACAACTTACCATGCACCCCATTGAGAGCGAGAACCACTAATCATGACCACGATGAGGTTACCCCATGTAACTCTACCCTCCCTAGCAACCGGGCCAATTTGATTGCTTAGGAGACCTGGCTGGAGTTACTCAGCATGCCCTGGATTCGAACTTGCGACTCCAGGTGTGGTAGTCAGCATCAATACTCGCTGAGCTACCCAGGCCCCCACTTCATTTTCTTATTTAGTATTTCCTAACCTGCCGCAAAATGATAAAGTGTCAAGCAATGAACATTTTTTAAAGCAGCAACTTTTTGTAGGTCACTTGGATTCTAATTCTGCCATGTTCCGCTAGATGGCTAATTGTAATTGTTTATGGTAATATATTTAAAAAAAAAAAAAGGAAACGAGAAATAAATGTTGTGTGTGGGATTGATTTTATCCATCAGAAATTGATTGGATTGTGAAAAGTGGGCATCCCATACCAGAGATTGCAGTCCATTGTAGAGGATTACTCCCCTCCTTAAATACCACTGGGACCTGTTTGGTGGAAACCAGCCAAAAAATGAAAATTATTAAAGTTTCTGAGGTGGAGTGAGTTATTAATTTTTAATAAAAGATTACAAAGATTATGAATCGTGCGCAATACGACCAGCAACATGTATTAATAAAGTAAAAAGAGTCACTTTTGATTTCATGTTGACTTTAAACATCAAATATGTTCTGATTGGCTGTAATTGTGTTGCAACATTTGCACTTTTAGTTTAGACACTTATCATGTCACGCCTGTATAGGACAAAGTAGTGTTAGACAATACAACATGAATGCCTGATCTTTGATGTTGCTGAGATCGGTTTTGTTTCAAACAACTCCAGCAGACTTGGTTTACATTACTTTAGGCTTTAGGAGGTTTTCATTTGTTTTTTGGTATTGCTTTTTTATGCTATTCAGGTTAAAGGTATTTAGGCTACGTCCACATTAATCCGGATACATTTTAAAATGTATCATTTTCGTTTTCGAAGCGTTTCCAGTCCTCACTGCTTGTCCACACTGAAACCTACGAAAACGCTTAAATTCCCTGACTGCGCATGCAAAAAAACATAAGAAGCATCACCCTGTATCATTTCCACGTACGGTCTGAAATGCAGTTGTCTATGTGTTCCGTTGCTGGACAGCAATTCCTAGTAAACTTCCTGTTGCCTTTGAAGGAATGCAATGTGGAGGTTGTACAAAGTAACATTTATCTTTAACAACGCTATCAAAGTGGTTATTAGGCACAACAACGCCGCTACATCATGTGCCGCCATCTTGACTTTTTTGGGTTGAATAGATCACATGACTGTGTGACATGACAAAAAATACTTAATAATTTTCAAATATCTCCGTTTTCCCTGTCCACACTGCAATGTGAAGATGTGTTTTCCACTTTATCTACTTTGGAGAGCATTTTTGAAAAGTTCAGTGTGACGGAAGGCCAAAACGTAGCGAAATTAATGCGTTTTCAAACTAAAACTTATTAGTGTGGACGTGGCCTTAGAGTGCTTTAAAAGACAACATCTGGGACTCTAAGTTTTGAATCGTAACTGATGTTGGCTTGGCTCCATTCTTTTGTCCTTCATGCACTCCGCAGCCGGGGGTGATACAGAGTGTATTAAAATTTACAGGCTTGTTTTATTGGCAGACACATCATTTTCTTTCTCCATGCCAGTCTTATCTCCGACTCTCTCCATACCAGTTTTCTTTCCATCATATCCCATCTTATCTGTAGATGTTTTTCTTGTCTCTATACTCTTTACTTTCCCTGTGTCTCTCTATCTTCTTTAAATCTTATTTTCTCTCTCTCTTTCTCAGACTCTGGATGATCTAGAGCAGAGGGTGAAGGAGGCAGGTATTGAGATCAGCGTGAGACAGAGTTTTCTCACAGATCCTGCTGTCGCCGTCAAGAATCTCAAGGTGCTTTTGCTTTCACTTTTCTTATGTATGGCCTTGCTGCCATGACGACATACAGGTGGTGCCGTCAGTGCCACATTACGTGAATCACATCAGTGCATCCTCAAACAACACCCCACAACCCTGACAAATGGAAAACATGCACAGATTCAAAGTCTATATGGGTGAATCTCACAAAAACATACCTAGGCCACATTGCACCCTAAAATCTAAAGACAAATAAAAAAAAGAAATTGCAGTGTATTTTGCATAAAGAAAATTAAGCATATTTTAGGACTATTTGGATAATTTGCTTTTTTTCTTTTTTCTTTTTTTGTAATTCCCATTATTTTGAAAAAATTTTCTCATTAGAGTCTCAGTACAAAGTCAAAATCAGGTTTATTGAAAATGTATATTGTAGATCAATGGACATAACCAAATGAGGTTCCTTCAGGAAACTACAGTGCAACATTTACAGTAACATACATCTAAACAGACATATAACACTCAGTGAGCTTTATCTGCATGGCAGTAAATAGCTGCAACAGTTACAAACAATACATAGGACTCAGTACTATATATAATAAGGATACAATAAGACAACAGTGGATATATGATAGATTTACTGCATGCTTAAGACTTGTTATAGCATTAAGAGAGGTGGTGAGTGAATTGTATGCATCAGTATTTAATATTTATCATTATAACTAGTGGTCGACCGATATGGGTTTTTAATGGCCGATGCCGATATCCAGAGAGCAGGGTGGCCGATAGGCAGATACAATGCCGATATATAACACAATTTAATGTAGTAAATAAAATAAACATAAAATTGCAACAAAAAAAAACAAAAAAAACTCTTATGTAGCACTATATTTACTCAATTGCACACATTTTGTAAAAAAGATTCTAAAAAATATATTGTATTTTAAATGGTAGAAAGCTTTTCTTCTGATTTCTGTTTAGTCATCAAATTTTAGTAATTTATTTGCACATGTAGAAATTGTTGATATACACTATGTGGCCAAAAGTTTGTGGACACCATATGTGCTTGATTAACCTTCAATTTCAAAACCATAGGCATCAATTTCCCCCTTTGGTGCAATAACAACTTCCACCCTTCTGGGAAGGCTTTCCACTATACTGTATGTAGTGACATGGCTGCAGGGATTTGTTCCCATTCAGACACAAGTGCATCACTGAGATCCGGCACTGATGTTGGTCGATGGGTCCTGGCTTTCAGTTGGCATTCCAATTCACCTCAAATGTGTTCAGTGGGGTTCAGGTCTGGGCTTTGTGCAGGCCAGTCAATTTCTTCCACATCAGACACAGTAAACCATTTCTTTATGGACTTTGCTTTGTGCACAGGGGCATTTTCATGCTGAAATAGAAAAGGGCTCACCCCAAACTGTTGCCATAAAGTTGGAAGCACCAAATGCCCTAGAATGCCATTGTTTGGAGTAGAATTATGATTTATCTTCACTGGTATTAACGGAGTAACCAAACTCTTTAATTAGAAGGGGGTGTCCACATATATTTGGCCATATAGTGTATTAGGAAGAAGGAAATAACAGTACACACAGCAGTCCAGCAACCACTGATGGCATGTCCACGTTAGCAATCACATTTACTCAAAAAATATTGAATCAAAGCAATTGTACGTACAGTACATAGTGAATAAGACATTTACTTACAGCACACGTGAATCGCTTTTACCTTGAAGTTGCACCAGCGGCTGTTTGGCAGAGACGGGCCACTTCTATTAAAATTAATGGGAAAAATTAAAATGCCCAACTGCAGCCAACGGTCAACAGATGTAGATCGAAAGTCCCGCCTTACAGTTAAAAGAGCCAATCACCTTCCGTTTAGATACAGACATTGCCTGATAATCAACTCCAGAACGTGCATACGCATTAGCTATAAAAGCTGGGAAATTGCTTTTTTTAGTGTAAAGTTAAAGAAGCACCATTCGTGACACCTGTGTTGTCAGATTTTACTGCTGATTTGAAATATGTTTTTTGATCGTAATCTTGACCAACCGTTCAGGAGATTTTGATCTTTCTCCATTCAAGTAGATAGGAGCTGCACTTTCCTGACTGGAAATAGTCTCCCGAGAGCATTCCATGTCCAACAGTGGATTGACTTGCTAGAAAGACTTTGGTTGCACTCATGTGCTCGTGCATATCCAGCACGAGCTTCAATCTCCTGACAGTTTAAACAGCTTTTATTGTTGTCATGATTTGTGAATCAGAGGAACTTTTGATCCTGATCCTGAAGTTTTGATTCTGGCTGATGGAATACACGCTTCAGAGGAAGATATTAAATGAGCGCTCGACAGGAAGAAAACGCTGGATTTTTGTGAGGTTCGTGAATGACATCTATTTAAAAGAGATATCTGCATATTTACAGATGGTATATAATAGAAGTTTTATTTATATTGGCTTTTATCATTAGAAAAATTACAGGGAACAGTTGAGGAGTGTCTGTTAGAATACAGACTTTAGAGGAAGAGCGCTCCACAGGATGCTGAAGTTGTGTGAGGTTGGGTTATTACATGTTTAAATGAGATATGTGCATATTAGCAGATGGTATATGATATTAGTTTGATTGATATTTGCATTTTTATCATTAGACAAGACAGTCAAAAGTTACAGAGAACTGTTGAGGAGAGAGAGCGAGAATGAAACAGGCAAGCACTTTAACATTATGAGCTCAAACGCGTCTGCTGCGGCTCTGATATGCAGACCGTTTAAATGACTGTGTTGCACACCGGCCTAGTATTGTAGTAACACGATGGCACATAACAGCAAAACGAACCTTGACTGGTCGTTTACATTTCTCAGTCGCTTACATGCAAGCAGGCGATTTTCAGCGCCCTCAAGAAACAAATTGGCCAAATGGGAAAATTTGTCGGCAGATGCTGATAATGAAAATATCATCCAATTTATCAGCCTCGATGATATATCGGTCAACCACTAATTATAACTGCAATAATGTGACAGAGTAGATCGTCACTGTTGGCGTTCTTGCAACGTCGGATGAGCAAGCGTGCAGTTGTGGTGCTGTGAGCAAGTCAAAAACCCAAGTGAACTATAGTTTGTAGATAAAAATACTGTATATAAATATGGATCTACAAACTATACTTCACTTTAGTTTTTGACTGGCTCACGGCACCACAACTGCACAATTACTCATCCGAAGTTGCAAGAACGCCAACAGTGACGATCTACTTTGTCACATCACCTCCCCCTCTCCAGGCCGTGTACATTCCAGGTACCGAGACAGGAAGTTTGCGATGATGTTTCTCCTGCCAGGTAGGTGCCGGATTGTGAACTTGAATGGTTGGAGGCCCGGTACCACCTTGTTACCCTGCACTGTGATCTTTCATGGAGTTGATCCATGTCAATGCCCTGTGATCTGTCTCCAGGTCAAACTCCCTCCCTAGCAGGTAGTACCGTAAACTATCTAGGGTCCACTTGATGGTGATATATTCCTTCTCCACCATCGAGTACCATGCTTCTCAGGGCAACAGCTTCCAGCTGAGGAAGATGACTGGCATCTCCTCCCTGGCATCACCTTGGGCCAGGACAGCTGCAATCCTAGTAGCAGAAGCATCCACTTGGACCATGAACCACCGGGTGAAATCTGGACTCTGTAGGACTGGGCTGAAGCAGATCCTTTCCTTCAGTGTTTGGAATGCTGTCTCGCAATCCTCAGTCCACACAATTGAGTTCTTCATGGCCTTTGTTAGTAGGTTGGTTAGGGGTGTCACAATGGTAGCAAAACTGGGGATGAATTTTCTGTACCACCTCACGAGACCCAAGAAGGATCTCACCTCCTTCTTAGTCCTGGGCCTCGGGCTACGGCGTATCGCCTTGTCGATTAGGGCTCGCAGTTTGCCGTTGCACAGATTGTACCCGAGGAAGTTGGTCTCTTGCTGTGCCCACTTACACTTTGCCATATTCAAGGTCAGTCCCGCCCTCTGGATCCTTTCCAATGTCTGCTGTATTTATTAGGATGCTTTAGTTAGGTCTGCAGGAACCAGAAACATCTATCATGATCTATAACTCTGCACAAAATTGAATGGCATCTACGCTAATATTATTGTATTTATTTCCATGTCTCAACCTCTGGATTCATATCCCAATCCAGCTCCATTCCTGCTTGGTGTTGGACTCCACTGCTGCGTGTCGCTGGGTGATGATGACAAACTACAGCCAGTGCTAACCAGACATCACTTCAGTCTTTTGACTTCAGAGGATGAACTGATGCAAACTCCAACTGTAAGACATTGGATACTTCATATGCCACTGCCCGAGCCTTGGATTTAGGATAGACCCCACCGAACCTCACTGAAATGGCTTGCCGGTTGAACTGCGATGCACCTCATTGATCTCTGCCTGCATTACCTTTGTCTATTGATGGACTACGCTCTTGAAATAGAATACATAGACTATCATTTAATTACCAACAAAAGCCTTCATCAGCAAACTAACAAAGGACAGTGCATCTATGTGAACTTCTGCAGTTAATCCAGGATGGACTTCAAAGACATTAGACATTAATCTTAAAGTTTATAAAAAGTCTTTTTTTTTTAAACACTGGATCTTAATGCTTTAAACCATGACTTGCACTGCACACAAATAACTGTTGTTTAGCCAGAGAGGAACTGGCCCCCACAGTGAGCCTGGTTTCTCCCAAGGTTATTTTTCTCCATTAACCAACATCTTATGGAGTTTTGTGTTCCTTGCCACAGTTGCCTTTAGCTTGCTCACAGGGGTTCTAAATACAATTATTATTTAATTATTTAATTTTTATACACAATTTACAAATATATTTAATCAAACTACACAATGATCAATCTAAGACTTTATATATATTTCAGTTTCATTTATTTTATTATTTTTTTTTTTTGGTAATGCATGATTTCCTGTAAAGCTGCTTTGAAACGATGTGTGTTGTGAAAAGCGCTATACAAATAAAAATGACTTGACTTGCTGTAGATGGTCCATGTGGTCTGCCCAGGTGTTTCTGTAAATTACGACATCATCAAGGTATGTAGCAGACCACTCTTCGCAGCGTTGGAGTACCCAGTCCATCAATCTTTGGAATGTTGCAGGTGCCCCATGCAGTCCAAAGGGAAGGACGGTGAACTGGAATAACCCCAGTGGAGTCCTAAAAGCAGTGGATGGTCTGGAGGCTTGATTGAGGGCCACCTGCCAGTACCTCTTGCACAGCTCCAGTGTGATGTATTGAGCCTGTCCGATCCTCTCCAGCAGGTCGTCTATCCTTGGCATCGGGTAGGCATCAAATCTTGACTGGGCATTCAGCTTCCGGAAGTCGATGCAGACATGCAAGGTGTTATCTGTTTGGGACAATGATAATGGGACTACTCCACTCGCTCATCAAGTGTTCGATCACGCCCAGTTGTAGCATCCTCTCAACCTCTTCCTTCAAGGGAGATATCAGCTGCTCAGGCACCCGATTAGGCCGTTGTCTGGATGGTGTCGTGTCAGTCAGGTGAATGGTGTGACAGATGAGGTCCGTCCATCTGTCCAGGCTTTTGACTGAAAAAATGCTGGGAGTTGGTCAAGCAGGTGTTGCAGCTCTGCCTTCTCGGGACCTTCCAGCTAGCTCAGATGCACTGTGAATGGCTGTCGCTGTACTCAAATCTCTGGCTTCTCATCCGCCACTTCCTCCATTCTTCTAACCAGGAGTGATGTTTCTGGTGCCTTACCCTGTGGCTCTTTCTAATCTTTTAGCAGATTTACATGGTAAGTCTGCCGGTCTTTGCCTTTGTCGGGGTGATGTATCTCATAAGTCACTGGCCCCATCTTGTGTATAATAGTGTACGGCCCCTGACATTTCCCTAGCAACTTGTTGGATGAGTTGGGTAGTAACAGCAACGCCTTCTGCCCTAGCTGGTACTGTCTTAGCTTGGCGTGTTGGTCGTACCACCGTTTCTGGATCTGCTGTGCTTACAGGAGGTTCTCTTTGGCCTCCTCTCGGTAATGCTCGAGTGGATCCCTCATCTCCAGGACATACCTGACTATGCTTTTCTCTGCCACCTTGAATGCAGGCGCCTCCCAGCCTTTCCTCAATAGCTCCAGTGGTCCTTGCACCTGTCATCCACACAGGAGCTCGAAGGGAGAGAACCTGGTCAATTCTTGTGGCACCTTTCGATAAGCAAAGAGCATAAATGGCAACCACTTGTCCCAGTCTTGTCCCGTGTCTGCAACGAACTTCCTCAACATGGTTTTGAGCGACTGATTAAAACATTCCACCAGGCTGTCCGTCTGTGGATGATTGGGGCTGGTCTTGATGGCGGTGATGCCCAGCTTGTGTTGTAGCTGTCCCATCAGCCATGTGGTGAAGTTTGTCCCCTGGTCGGTGATGATTTTCTCCGGGATGCCTACCCGAGAAATAGCTGGACGAGGACGTGGATGACCTTGGGTATTGTGATGGAACAGAGTGGAAATGCCTCAGGGTATCGAGTAGCGTAATCACAGATTGGTGTATTGGTGTCCATTACTCAAGTGGCCCCACAATGTCCATGGCGATGCGCTGAAAAGGTTCAGATCTACTCCATCACAAATACAGTCATTTTTTTTCTTTATTCCAGTTAAATAAATACCATTATACAGTGATTTTCTGCATTTAACTTGGCATACAGTAAAGGCAGTGTATACTACCATGATGTATAAATACTTTACAATTTATTCAATATAACATTGTTATACAGCAATGAGAATTTGGGAGGATGTGCTTAAAGGAATATTCCGGGTTCAATACAAGTTAAGCTCAACCAACAGCATTTGTGGCATAATGTTGATATTTCAACTCGTCCCTCCTTTTATTTAAAAAAAATTATAATAATCTTGGTTACAGTGAGGCACTTACAATGGAAGTGAATGGGGCCATTTTTTGGAGGGTTTAAAAGCAGAAATGTGAAGCTTATAATTTAAGAAAAGCACTTACATTAATTCTTCTGTTAAAACTTGTGTATTATTTGAGCTGTAAAGTTGTTAAGGTAAATTGTATAGTCGTTTTAGGTTTTTAGGGTTTACAGCATTACTTCGCCATAGCAACGAAGTTGTAAAATTGGATATAACTTTGCACAGAAAGGTTAGTAAGTGATTTTATCACACTTTTAACTAATGTTAACATGCATATTGTTTATGTCTTGTGGCTATACTTTTGAAACAGTGAGTATTTTAATGTTGACAGATTGGCCCCCATTCACTTCCTTTGTAAGTGTCACTGGAACCAAGATTTTTGCTTCTTTTTTTTTAAGAAAAGGGACAAGTCAACATTTATTTTTGTGGTAATCAACATTATGGAACAAATGCTGTCGATTGAGCTTAACTTGTACTGAACCCAGACTATTTATTTAATTGTAATGAAATAACCATCACAATGCAAAAATTCTTAATGGTCATAAATAGGCTTCATTTGCTTTCAGCAAAATTTTATTTCTTAATTCTTAATTATTATTTTTTTGTTGTTGTTACTATTGTGGTGAAATATGACCTTGGACATGTTCTTGACAGGTTCTGTGAGATTGACCCATAACCAAATTCCAGATATAAAAAAAACAAATGCATCATTATTCCGATTTGTTAGCTCTGGCTCTGCCCTGCCAAAGAACATCATTTGTGTCCGAAAGAAAAGTACCACAGTGTGTTTAAAGCGATTGGATTTTGTTCTTGAGGAGAATCGTTTTAATTGGAACATGGATCTGCCCCTACTCCCCCCAAGCCCTACTATCTCCCTATCCTGCTTTCTGCAGTGACGACTCGGCCCCTGGCTGCCTGTTTAGCATAGGTCTGCCATGTGTGCCGCCCTAGTTTTTGTGTACAAGATTAATGGGGTAACACCAGAGGAACCATGGTAACCTGGAATGTAGCACACCGCTGAAAGAGAGGGAGTGAGCACGAATTGGGCTGCTCATTCAAACCAAAATTACTGCAGTGCTGTGCATAGTTATTACAATAAAATACTAAGCGAACTTCCTTCAGGAGTGTTACTTTTTACAGTTTTTTTAAATCATAGTTTTTGTCTTTTGCAAAAATGCCTTTTTAAATTAAGTCAATATTTCATCCTTGTAATCAGTTTTATGCGGACTAAAATGACATAAATATAGAATATTTTAGTTGAAAATAATGTGGCAACAAGTTTGTGTTAAACTGTACTAATCTTTAAATTTTTTGAAACATTTATAAACATTCGTCAATTTTAACATGTAAGGCCTATTGCACATTAATCTATTTTTATTTGAGTCCATTTTCAGTTTCCTAATGTCATCGTTTTACAAAGTATGTGGTGATGGAGAGCTTTTTCGAAATGCACCATTTTTGGTGGAGGATATTGGTGGTCTAAATTGTAGTGAAATGCATGCAATTTCAAATGAAAATGTCATAGAGTGGACACATCCTAAAACATATAAAAGATTTATTACCATAAACAAAATACATCATGTGAAAAGCTGAGCACCTGAAATAATAACACATAATGAGTTTTAGCTACTTTGCTACTTTTATAAATTACTGTGTTCATTTTCCTTGTTTAGGATTTTTCATAACTTATAGTGTTGCTAGGGCAATAGCGTATTCACAAAATGAGTTACACATTCTAATTAGCACTTAACAAGTTCATCTGTGCAATTGCTTCATTGTCTGTGCATAGGATATAATAGCACATTTACGTTTGTACCCTTCGTCAACAAACATTTTCGTCAGTAATTTCATTGACGAGATTTACACTGTCCCTCAAACATGCTAATTCAATGTATTTTTTAAACAAATTTCTTTATTCTAATCATCAATTCTCCCTTTGCTTTTACAGCGCCAAGATGCACGCATCATTGTGGGTCTGTTTTATGAAACAGAAGCCAGGAAAGTGTTTTGTGAGGTCAGTGATCTGCTGTCCAGCTGAGAATAATTAATCTATGTCACTGTCAAAGGGGGAACAGAGTGTCCTCATTCATTTTTCATTCTTTGAGTTCAAGTCGTCCCCTAACCTGACCTGTTTCACAAAACCCAACTGCAGGTCTATAAGGAGAAGCTGTATGGGAAAAAGTATGTGTGGTTCCTGATTGGCTGGTATGCTGACAACTGGTTCAAGATCAAGGATCCATCAATCAACTGCACCGTGGAGCAAATGACGGAAGCTGTGGAGGGACATGTCACCACGGAGATTGTGATGCTCAATCCCGAGACAGTTCGAGGAGCCTCCAACTTGGTAAGTTTGCCAGAATGATCTTCATTCTTCTTTTCATCTTTTCAGATATAGTGTCAGAGAAAGTAGAATATAAAAAACAAATGGGAAAAATTGCAATCCTCAAAATAGCGACTGAATAGAAGTACAGCCTTTTAGTTAAAACAGACAATCACCTTTTTGATAGAGACATTGCCTGTTTTCTTTGACTCTAAAATGAAAAATACAGTTTTTTAGCATGATTTGACTTTAAGAAGCAAATTGTAATTATTTTTATTGCTGATTGGAAATATGTGTTAACGAACCTTATGTGACACTTTTTTTGGAGACTTTGGACTTTCCCCTTTCAAAAAAGACCAGTGTCTAATTATGCCTTGTAAACCGATTGCCTACATAGAAAATAGCTGCCTGGGGGCTTTTGTACCTGAAATCATTCGGCATGTTGAGGAGAGGTGTGCTGTTACTTTTCTAAGAGATCTGATTTACAATTTTCACTTGGGCAAAGGGCTAAAAATGCTGTAGAGTTACATTGAAGTAGGATACCGAGCCATATCTAGGGACCAGAAAATCAGAGAATTGTGTCTCTGCAGAACAAAAATGGGCATTTCCTAATCAGTGGGACTTTTCAAACCGGGATGAGCATTTTTCAAAAATGTTTACACGATTTGCCTACTACATTGAGATTCCCTTCTTTCATTGGATAGTTGAAAAACGCCCATCCCGATTTGAAAAGGGCAACTGATTACTAGATTGAAATTCCCTACTTTCATTGGATAGTTGAAAAAACGGCCATTATTGTTCCGCAGAGACCTAACTTTGAGAATCATAGAGAATTTGGGTTTGGTTCTTTGGTCTTGGGCCAGTAAGCAACCACCCAGCAACTACCCAGGATACCCTAGCAACTGTAAATCAACACTCTAACAACCCCTCAGCACACCTTAGCAACTGCAAAGCAATGCTCTGGCTATGTTACCTAGCATTGTGGTGGCTGGTTTTGCGAGCTCAATTCACAATTTCTTTAGAAAATGTAAAAATCTATATATAATATTGTTTAAAATAAGAATAGATTTCATTTCAATAATTTTCTGTAACTCTTATTTGCCACTATTAAATTGTATGATGTAAATATCAGCATTATATCACTCACTGGCCACCCTGCTCTCTACATATCAGCATTTGCAATTAAAAAACCCATATTGGTTCACTACCGTATGCTGCATGGTTTACTATGACATCACACTCTAATTAGTGTGCTGTAGGCGAGCTCCATTCTGTTTAGACAACCTAGCTCTGTTTGACCCATTAGGAATAGCGCAAAGGAACACCCATAACCTATCGTTATGTCTTTAGCTGTTGACACTCTATTCTTAGATCTGACTATCTGATGAGTCCCTCTGGGGTCAAAGCACTCAGGTCCCACTGGTGTTCTCCTGGGAGAGCTGGATGGACAGGTGTTAGCTCCAGGGGGTGCTGTCTGGATCTCACCCAGCTCCAGTGCTCTGAGCTGGGAATTGGCTCGTATACATATGCATCCCTGCTGTTTTCCTGGATCCGGTGCAGTCCGGGCACGTATCCAGACACCTATGCTTCAAACCTGGCGTAAAAAGTCTGTCATGTTGGACAGCCAATTTGTGATAAGATGGTCATGCTAAATTGGCCCAACATCACCATTATTTGTTCCCATCGTCCTCGTTCAACCGTACCTCACTTTGAGGCTGCAATTTTAAGAGAACTGAAATGCTTCTTGACATCCTAGTTTCCTTCCACACACACACTTCAAATACACATATCGATCTCCACTGTCCATTTGCATCAAACAATCACCAGATGCCCATCTGTAGCTTGGCTCATTTCCTAAAACACACCTGTTTGAAGCGAGGAAGTGCCTCAGCTGTTTCTATAAGGTGTAAAAAAATGTCAAGGAAATCAGTTTTCATATGCTACTGTGATAAGAGCATGCCAACTCGATTTCTTTTCTCACTACCTCCTTAATGACATGGAACATCTTCAGAGGGTGTGAAAGCGGGTGACTGCAGGCAAGAGAGTTTATTTTTAGCACTTCAGGTCCTGGTGTGTGTGAATGAAGATTTCACACCCTGGACAAAAGCACCTCCATCTTTATGATGCACTCCCACTGTGATGAAGTGTACTGTAACTTACCTTGACCCCTATTTCTCGCTTTCAAAAGTCTGGCACATATGTGTCAGAGACAGTGACCACCCACTTTTCTTTTTAATGTCTTTGGTTCTGTAAGTATTTGTCCTGTTCTTTTTCTTTGTAGGGATTTAAAAAAATTATTCAGTAAAGAGTTCTAAGCCATGAACAAAACGACCAGCTCAGAGATGAATCATAACAGTACAAAACATTAATTTGAAGCACTGTAAACCCTAAAAAGTTAGCAGAACTCAAAAATGTTGAGGAAATCAGTTATTAAACTCCCAAATTTAAGTTAATAGAACTTTCAGATTTTGATTTTGTGCTACACATGCATGTTAATTATTCTTAACTTGAAAGATAAAGTACTAAATACTGATCAAGGTCAATTTATCTGAACTAATTTGTATGATTAAGGGGCCATTTACAGAACAATTTTTTCAACTAAAAACGGAAAACTTTTTATGCGTTTTGGCTGTTCGGGGCCTGAAAACGCAAACTTTTGAAAACGGGTTACAAAGTGCACGTTTTTGAAAGCGATGCCGTTAGGGGGTCACGTGACACCATGCAAGAAGCAGACGTGTACGTGCACTTTTTTTGTAATTTTTGTAATGCTAAATTTGTAATTATTTTCATGTTATAATCTGGTGAAATTTGATACACCCAGTTACACATTTGCTCTTTGAGGCAAAACATGGCAAAGAAGTCAAAATCCTCGGGCTCTGGAGACATTAAAAGACACTAACGTGTTCAGGATGAAAACCTCGACAGGCCTACAGACCGGGGACTCGATTTGGATGGCGCGGCGGGAGAGGTGATCCAGCGTCAGTTGTCCAACATGTCGGTGATGTTGACGAAGGTTCTTGCTGACTTGGAGGATCTCGCTGTAATACGTCGATCGATTAAAAGCGATGGAAATAAAATTCTCTGAGATAGTTACAAGACTGACTGATGTTGAGAGACGAATCGATTGTCTGGAATCTTCGGAGAGGGAATTAACTGCTAATCCGCCCATGACCAAAGTTGATTTGGAACATCTCCTTGAAAAGCTTGAAGATCTTGAGAATAGAAGCCGCAGGAATAACGTTCGAATTGTTGGAATTCCTGAGCATGAAGAGGGCAGAGATATGGTGAAACTCCTAGACGAGCTTTTTCCGAGTCTGCTCAACATAACAGGCCACAAGCTGGAAATCGAGGGAGCTTACAGAGTCCCAGCTCACAGATTTGCTGAGGGAGACAGGCCCTGATCGATTCTGTCCAGATTTCTGAGATCATCTGATAAAGATCTTGTGTTGTGCCAGGCGAGGAGCAAAGGGAAGCTTTCTTGGAAGAACCATAATATTTTCTTGTTCCCAGACTTTGCGAGTTCGACAAGAAAGAAACCCGATCGGTGCAAGGAATGTAAGAAACTCTTACATCAGCAAAAGATCACTTATGTTCTGATGTTTCCGGCCAAGCTAAGAATAGAAACGAAGGACGGTTCATAAAGTATTTACATGTCCCAATCAGGCAATGTCTTTTATTGAATTAATGGGTGAGTAAACCTTTGGGTGTTTCTCATGTGAGTTGGTCGACTCACTGTTTTTACTCTGGCTTTTGAGGAAGCTGGGTATCATTTTGGTTTATTTTTTCTTTTTGCGTTCGCTCCGACGAGCGGCTGGAGTATGTTTTGTGAATAACACTTTTCCTTAAAGAAACTTTTGCATTGACGAAAGATTACTTTTGCATTGAAGTTCCCAGCCAGTTTGAGAGTGGACACTACGGATGACCGCAAAATATCTACATGCTCACACAAAGGATGTCTTTTATAAAGTTGATGGATTGTGTAAGTCATGGTATATAGGTTTATGCGGCCTCCGAGTGAATTGACTCGACCATCCGGGGAACCAAGATGCCGGTTTTGTTTCTTTTTGTATTGGTTCCGCTTAGAGGCTGGAACTTGTTCTATTGAATAACACTCCTTTGGAACAGCTGTGGATTAATCTGTTCGTTCTTCGTGCTTATTCCTCCTGCTGGCTGAAGTTTGTTTTGTTGAGTATTTTTACGGGACATCGGAATGATTACATCATCCGCTGAACTCATAGCAGCCAGCTCACTGAACATTCATTTGTCTGTCCGAGGAATCTGAACGGTTTTATATCAGCTGGAATTTGTTTTGTGGAAGATCACACCTTTGAGACAGTTCTGTGAATGAATCTACACATTCTTTGTGTTCATTCTTCCTATTGGCTGGGGTTTATTTTACAAAGTATTTTCTGTTATGTAATTTTGGCTCACAAATTTGTGAGACAAAATTGAGCAATCCGATGGCAAATTTGTCGTGGGGGCTCATGGGCGTTCATGGACCTTTTGAGTTTAGAGGGATTGTCGCTGGTTGGCGCTTTCGTGCGCGGGGTTAATGCGCACGTTTTTCTTTTTCTGTTTGTTTTGTTCGGGGAGAAGTTTGGGGTTTGATTGTTTCACTAATGGGGAATGTGGTCTGTATAATTTTGTTTTTGACACAATTTATTTTCTCTACTATATCAAAATGTCAAATGTTAATTTGAGTGTACTATCTCTCACCACATGGAATGTGAATGGGTTGGGGCACCCCATAAAAAGAAGGAAGGTTATTACTTTTCTTAAACGTAAGAAATATGAAATAGTGTTTCTTCAAGAAACACATCTCTCCTCGCAGGAAGCTGAAAAATTTGGGAAGATATGGGGTGGACATGTTTTTTTTAGTGCTGGCACAAGTATGAGCAAGGGAGTCATTATATTGATTAATAAACATCTACAATTCAAATGTCTCAAACAGACTAAAGATAAATTAGGGAGAGTCATTATTGTTTTAGCTGAAATTCAAGTGCAGAGGTTGATTTTGGCTAATATTTAGGCGCCTAACGCTGATGATCAGGGCTTTTTTATAGATCTTGAAGGGATGTTGCAAACCGCTGGCACCCCTCATGATATAATTTTGGGAGGAGACTTTAATCTTTTGCTGGACTCAGTCCTTGATCACAGTGAAGCAAAAGTGTGTAAGCCCCCTAGAGCAACACTGACGCTTCACAGGATGTGTAAAAATCTTGGTCTTACGGATATTTGGAGACTTTTGAACCCATCTGGTAGGGACTATAATTTTTTTTCATCAGTCCATAAGATTTATTCTAGAATAGATTTTTTTTTAAATCCAAATCCCTCATTTCATCTGTTGTTGATTGCTCAATTGAAAATATCTTAGTCTCAGATCATGCCCTGGTGAGTTTAGAGGTGTTGCCATATACAGAGAAAAGGAAATCATATAGTTGGTGCCTTAATGTGTCCCTTTTGCAAAATCCTGATTTCCAAAAAATGTTAAAGACTGAAATCAGTGTTTATGTGGAGACCAACTGGTCCTCAGTATCCTCTGTGGGTGTGGCTTGGGAGGCACTTAAGGTGGATCTTAGGGGTCGGATCATACAGTATGCCTCATTCACCAAAAAATCCAAAGCACGAGAACTTGTGGAGTTGGAAGGAAATATTAAAAATGCAGAGGCAGAGCTGAAGCGCCGTTTGTCATCTGATGGCCTCAGAGAATTGACCCGATTGAAATACAGATATAAAACTATTTTGTCACGGAAAGTGGAGTTTTGGCTATTCAGGGCAAGACAGTCATACTTTGAGTCGGGGGACAAAGCAGGAAAACTTTTTGCTAGATATATAAAGCAGAGAGAGTCTTTTTCTACCATTCCCTCAGTGAAATCTGCTGGTGGTGAAATATTTACCTCATCCATTGATATTAATAATGCTATTAAAGAATTCTACTCTGATCTCTATAGTTCCACATCTTTGTCTACTGATGAAGATATTAGAAACTTTGTGGAACCATTAGATCTCCCTAAACTGACGATTGAGAAAAAAAATTCTCTTGATTCTGAGATAAACTTGGAGGAGCTTGGCGAGGTTATTAAGGCCTTACCTACAGGCAAGTCTCCAGGGCCTGACGGCTTTGCTGCTGAGTTTTTCAAATCGTATGCTACAGAACTGGCTCCACTTTTGCTAGAAGTTTATAGTGAATCATTAAAGAATGGAAAGCTCCCACCAACCATGTCACAAGCCCGGATCAGACTGATTCTTAAAAAGGACAAAGATCCAAGCGAGTGTAAAAGTTACCGTCCAATTTCCCTGATCCAGTTAGATGTAAAAATGTTGTCAAAAATTCTGGCTAATCGATTAAGTAAAATTATGACATCTCTTATACATATAGATCAGGTGGGGTTTATTCGAGGCTGTAGCTCTTCTGATAACATTAGGCGTCTCATCAATATCATGTGGTCAGTAGCGAAAGAACAATCTCTGGTCGCTGCCATCTCACTTGATGCCGAAAAGGCATTTGATATGGTAGAATGGGATTATCTTTTTAAGATTTTGGAAATGTATGGGTTCGGGAGTACTTTTATTGGTTGGATTAAGCTGCTTTATAGACACCCTGTAGCAGCGGTACAAACAAATGGACCAATTTCAGATTATTTTACTCTGGGTAGGGGCACCCGGCAGGGTTGCCCTCTTTCCCCATTATTGTTCAGTCTTACCCTGGAACCATTAGCAGCCACGATAAGAAATGAGGATGATTTTCCAGGGGTGATTGCGTGAGGTATGGCGCATAAGCTTTTGCTTTATGCAGATGATATTTTATTATTCGTCTCTGACCCTACTAGATCTATGCCATGCCTCCACAGAATTATTAACAGAATTATTAATTCCAAGTTCTCAGGATACAAAATCAATTGGTCTAAATCTGAAGCTTTGGCTTTGACAGCGTACTGCCCAATAACAGCTTATCAGCCAGGCGCCTTCCAGTGGCCCAAACTGGGAATTAAGAATTTGGGAATTTTATTCCCAGCAAATTTGTCTGATTTAGTTAGAGTTAATTTTCCCCTTAATAAAAAGGTTTTCGAATGATGTGGACAGGTGGGCTTCATTACATTTATCGATGATTGTGAAGATTAATGTTATTAAAAATGAATTGTATTCCAAAATTCAACTACCAACTACAATCTCTCCCTGTAGGTGTCCCCCTCTCTTATTTTAAGCAATTTGATAGTATGGCGAAGTCCTTCATTTGGAATGGAAAGCGTCCCAGGTTACATTGCAACAAGTTACATAGGCCGATTAACAAAGGTGGGCTAGGCCTACCCAAGATTTTGTTTTATTATATTATTGTGCGTTCGGTCTCAGACATTTAGCTCATTGGTCACTTCCACCTGAGAGAGCCCCTCCCTGGTTTGGAATTGAACAGAAAGTTATTGCCCCTATTTTACTATTACAAAGCCTTTCTATTAAACTAATTGGAGAAGTTAAGTCGCACCCCATTATCTCGCATCTGCACGCGCTATGAACAAAAGTGTCCAGAGTGTTTAATTCAGACATTTATTTAAATGTTGCCTCAAGCATATGGCTAAACCCAAAGTTGCATATTGGTGAGTCCCCTTTCTGTTGGTCGGAGTGGATTGAGAGTGGTGTTAATACACTCGGTGACTTATATGAGAGTGGTGTGTTGAATGGAATCAATAAAAATGTTAATAACAAAAAAAAAACGATGCCTTTATCGTCTCCGTTTAAACATACAAAAACCCGAATTTGTGAAAACGATGACGTCATGCGCACATGTATTACACGTTCAGTCAATAGGCATGCGCATGAGTACTTCAAAACAACGCGCGAGACATTCAAAACTACAATGGCGGACTACAGGACTGTGTTTGTGCTGCTCAAGTTTTTGAGTTTATTGACACTTCTCCAGCAAAGTGTAGATTTACTGCATCACTACTATGACCAGCGATCGCCGTCTTCATTGTTTGTATTCACCGCTCTGTGGAAGAATGGCTTATGTGCGCAGGCGCGTAGTGTTTCTTTACAAAGTGACATCGCCAACTACTGGCCTGGCATGCATAATACAGCATTTTTAGTTGTTTTCGTGGATCTGTGTGAACGGGAATCGTTTTGACAACTTTGTCGTCTGTACACGAAACTTTTCAAAAACGCAAAGGAAAAACTTTTCCGTTTTTAGTACATCGTTGTTGTGTAAACGTACCCTTAATTTTTCCCTACTCAAAACAATTAATTATTTTAGCGCATTAGGGTTTACAGTGTGAAAATCTGGGAAAAAAGATAAGACTGTTTACTTAATGTCTTTAATGAGGAAATTAACTTAAGTCCCCAGTCATATGAGGGTAAAATATAAACATTTTACTTTCATTCGCAATCCTTCTTGAGAGTGGTGGTCACTGCTGAGCTGTTTTGCTGCAACTTTTCTGATTGGTTGATCTCCCTTCAGGAATATGGGTAGTGTAGTACTTTACTTGGAATTCAGCTAGTAAGCACAATTTTTAAAACAATTAAGTTAAAATCACACTGAGCTCATGTTTGGGATTTATTCCAGACCCCTTCAGTTGCGCTCTAATCAGACATTCTATGGTGGCCATACAGCCATTCTTAATTCATCAAGCATAATCCTCTTGTCAGTGTAGTACTGAAGCACACACACACACACACACACACACACACACACACACACACATATACCGAATGCATACTAGATGATAGCGTATGTCCTCTCTTTTCATCCAGACCTCACAGGAGTTCTTAGCACAGCTGATGTCCAAGCTGGGCGGAAAAAATCCAGAGGAGACTGGTGGTTTCCAGGAAGCTCCTTTGGCATATGATGCAGTGTGGGCCCTTGCTCTGGCACTCAATAAGACTGTGGGGCCCTTAAAGGCAAAAGGGCGCAGGTTGGAAGACTTTAATTACAATAACAAGGACATCACAGCCGAGATCTACCGAGCCCTCAACACCAGCTCCTTCGAGGGAGTTTCGGTGAGTAACAATTTGTATTGATGGGTTAAATTGTGGATATGAAGGTATTAGGGTTGTCACAACATCAACGACGATGATTTTTGAGACCAATTCAATACCACAGTAAAAACTAATATGCAAATGAATACATTATTTAAAAAGTTATGGCATGTAGACCAACAGTTCTCAAAATGGCTTTTTTATTTATTTATTTATTTTTTACAGTTTTTCAAGTAATTATTAAATTAAACATTCATCTATTTGAGTAATTATTCAATTAATCATTCAATTATTCAGTTAAATATAACGAAGAACAAAAAAATGTACAACCAGTAAAACAAAGATACAAAACTATTTTAGTAAGTTTTTTAGGTATCTAACAGTAGTATTCAAGTATACATTCAGAAATAAAAACTAGAACAAAAAAGTAACCAAATATAAAGTGAAAATACTTAAATTTTGTTGTATTATATTATACAATACAATAGTTATGTAGCCACTGCAAAAAATATAATTTGTCAGTAAATGTCATACATAAAACAGTAATCTCCGGTCTTTCTTCCTGGAGATTACATTGATTTTTATAATAGGTGTACACTGATATTTTTGGCATGACTGTCTTGACTGTGGTGACAGCATTTAGGTACCAGAATGAGTTAGTATTACTGATACTGTAGAAAGACTGGTATCTTTGCAGTTTTTTTAATGTAGTAATTGACTCAAAGTAGTGGTATTTCCCTAGACATTATATTGCACAACAAAAAAAAAAAGGAGTGACTGAGACTTAACTGTATTATAAAGGCAAGATAGTGTACATTAAATGAATTTCCACTTTGTTAAACTATGGTAATCTATCCTTTCACATTTTTTTATTTTAGCACTGGTAGGGTGGGAGAGAAGCTCCTAGAAAAAGGAGGATGTGTTGGAAAAAAGTGGGGAAACCCGTGAGCTGTTTATGGCACTAAGGTATAACAAAATTATCTCTTCTCTGTCAGGGTCATGTAGTGTTTGATGCGCAGGGCTCCAGAATGGCATGGACCCTCATCGAGCAACTGCAAGGTGAGCAAACTATAAACATTTTTATGTCTTCTTTCATCCTGAATGGTTCCGACATAATAAAGGGTAAATGAGAGTGAGTTTGGACAGCAGGTGTAATCCATATGCATGGCTGCTTCAGCACAATTCTGAAATGATGAATGACTTTACAATCTTGTTCTCGCTCCAGTTGGAGAGTAGCACAGGTGCCAGGTAAAACATTCCCTGTTTTTCTTGTTCAAACATTTTAGAGCTGTAATAATTTTGCCAAGACCAGATACAACTGTGCTTGAATTGTTCAGGGTTTTTTAGGTCAATATCTTTTCTCTCAGCTTTTGAACTCTTTAAAATAAAATCATGCAGGGGGAAAAATGAACAGTTGCATAAAACCTGAATACAAGAGGCTGAATTTTAACAGACATTCAGGGTTCCTTAGAAGCCACTCTGATATTGCTGCTAAATTAGCTGTTTTTCATGTTAGTAAAGCCAAGATAGTGAATTCAGATCAAGCATTTGGGGGCTTAGGTTTGCAAGTATATAGATAAAGATGAGAAAAAGTACAAAAGATGGGGTTTTTAACATTTGCATGTTTAGATTCTGCTTTCATTTCAACAATATGATAAAGTTAGCTAATTTAGCAAACTACTATGAAAATTGGAAATATATTTAAAATGAAATCAGATGCAATCATCAGTGTTGGGTAGTAATTGACTACTTGTAAACTGGATTACTTAAACAGAGTACAAAAATCACTATATTACATTGCATTTTAAATGTATGTAATCATATTACAGTTACGTTTTATGAATTACATGATTACATTTCCAATCAGTCTCGAGTTTCAAAGAATTGCTGAGGATGTAATCTAAAAGACTACGTTACTGATTTAAATTTTAGTTGTTTGATTTGTAATCAGTACTAGATTACATTTAGAAAGTAATCTACCAAACACTGCAATGTGGGGAAAACAATACAAGTACACAATCTCAAGCTTCAATAGCTCGTGTTTCCCATATGACAAAACGTTCTTCTTGTAGGGGCTTTAGGTGGTGACAGATATGCCCATTTTGAGATTATCAGCATTTCAGTTTAAAAAAATGTTTAATTAGATTTTTTGTGAATTTCATGTAAACTTAAGATAAATAAATATTCTTTTAAGCAATTTTTAGTTCTTGTACCTCCACTGGTAGAGTGTGGTGCTAACAATGGCAAGGTCATGGGTTCAATTCTCAGGGAACACACAATCTGTTTCGAGTAATTTCACTGTAAGTCGCTTTAGATAAAAGCATCTACCAGATGCATGATTGTAAATGTCATTTTGAATTTTAGCAATCTTGTTTCCTGTCATTAAATTTTATTATGTATATACTTGTATAATATTGGCCAATGACCACGCTGCTCTCTAGATGTTGATGTCGGCGTCAGACATCTAAAAAAACATATTAGTTGACCGCTTGTTTTAGGTATATCTGTGTTTTGCAATATGAAATGTTTGCCTTCTGTTCCTTATTGAACTCTAAATGTGTGTGATATTTGAGGGTTTGTTTGCATGTACAGTCTGTTTCAAGTCCACACCACTTCAGTGTACAGTAGCTGAAACCTTGGATTTCACTTTACCGATCAATTAACCTACCTTTTTGTGTGTTTAGTCTTTTTTGTGGTTTTGCTTGAGGGTTTTGAGTCATTTTATTGCAAGTTCCACTTTGTACTGTACATGTCTGCAGTCTGGCTTCAGCATTTTGACAGATGGTCTCACATCTTCTAGTCCCCGGGTACAATGTGGAATTCGTGGTTTGACCCTACGATGGCAAGCTACGGGCCCTGTGGCAGAAAGCAGACCCAAACTAATAATGCTTCCACTAGCACGCTTTACAGTTGCTATGAGGGTCTTTTGATCAAAGGCAGTGTTTGGATTTCCCATGTCTGACATTGTGGCCTAACAGCTATACATTTGTCTCATCTGTCCAGAGCATATTGTTTCATTAGTCTTGATTAAAATGTGCCTTTAGACATGTATTAAAAATTCAAAATTGAATGTTGCATAAGTATTCAGGACATTTTAGCAATACTGAAACCCTTTTCACATTTCTGGGTTTGGAATGCAGAAATAAACTATAACAGGGTTAAACATCTATGATCACATGATCACATGGGAGACTGACATGCTACTTCTAAATGTTCATGTATCCCGACCAAATTCAGCCGAATAAATGACAAGCAGCATCTCCCATAAGACATTTTTGCATCAATTTGCATTCAAAAGTGTTCACCTTTCCCTGTGGCACTACTGATAGAGTGTCGTGCAAGTAATCTCTGAGACACAGGTTCTTGCCCCAAGGAAACCAGGAAGCAATTGTGTTCACATAAACAGCAGTGAGCATGATTTGGAGGTTGCATTTTCGTTCTAAAATTACATTTTTACTCCACGTGACGGTTAGGTTTAGGGTTTGGGTCAGGTAGTAGGGTTAAATAAATATGCATTCCTGTTGACATTATTACATAATTTACAACTAAAATTACAGCTTGATTTTGGCCCCAGACTCTGGACGCACTGTCGCCCAGTCCTCAACCGCTCCTCCCCTGGCGGACGCAGCGAGTCCTCCGGCCCCTGGTGGATGGAACCACTCCTCCCCTTCTCGGTAGACAGCCGCGGTTCCTCCGACTCTCGGCGGCCTGCAGCGACCCCTCCGTCCCCAGGCAGCGGTGAGGACTCTGTGACAGCACATCCCTTGTCTCTCCTGGGTTTCGGCACCACTGTAACAGGTAAATGACGGGCAAGGAGGAGGCGGGAACTGGCTGAACAGTAAACAAAATTTTTATGAGAAATTCAACTTAAAACAAACATAAACAAACACAGACACACATGCAACGTGGCCGCGTGCATCAAGCTCTCTCCCGAACCGGTGTCTCCGGCTGCCTTTTATCTTGCTTTCCTGCTGATCAGCTGATTCAGCGGCTGGCTGTGCTCCATCACGGCCTGGCTATGCCCTCCCCCTCGTCACAATTCTGTTTCATGCAGATATTAATTTCTGAAATACCAGGAGAAACCACAACATATTCCACAGTTAATGTAGCCTACAAATTCAGCTTTATCTGGCAAGTATTTTTAAATTATAATTGTATAATAATAATAATAATAATAATAATAATAATAATTATTATTATTATTAGGCTGTTATTATGAAAAGGCATATACAAGGCATATTTTATTAATATAAACTATAAATGTAAGCGTAACATTTAAAAATGGGTGTTTCATTTAGTTTTGACGCACTTCCTGTTTAAGCCCCACCCACACCCGGTTTTATCCGAATACAGAGACAGATACAGATAATTTTGTCATATGAACAGATACAGATACAAATACAGATAATGGCTTCACTGCACACCCCTAGTTTCCAGACATGATTATTCCATTGGAACGCCACACACAATTCCGTGCTGTTGACAGAGGCATCTCTGCCTTCATTTGCTTGTTAACCTCTGCGTGTGACAAATGCATTGTGGCTGCAACCTCAGCTTTCTCGTGCAGATTGGATCCTTTTCTCTCTCCTTTCGTTTGTTTTCTCTCTTTTTATTGGTGCCCGTCTTTTTGATCAACATGCCTGTGTTCCCCTGTTCAATCCGTCACAGCGCCTTGTTTCTCTGCCGGTGCCCAGATCCTGCATCTGTCCCTCTTTGTGTGACACAATAAAAAAATAGAACTATAATATTTACATTTCTGAAGAAAATATGAGTGGCTCTTGCCCATACAAAACTCACTGTCACGATTCTAGGTTGATTCTCACATATTTTGCATATAGGAAATTTGTAGGGCCGTTAAGATTTTTTACATTGTGACATTATTTCCATGACAGTTACACATATTTAACCCTTAATTGTAATTACTGCAATGCGAAAAGAAACTGTCATTATTATATTCTCATTACCAAAATGTAAAAAAATATACAGTACTGTGCAAAAGTTTTAGGCACTTGGGAAAAATGTTGCATAGTGAGGATATCTTCAAAAATAATGCCATAAATAGTTTTAATTTATCAATTAACATCATACAAAGTCCAGTAAACATAAAAAAAGCTAAATAAATATTCGGTGTGACCACATTTGCCTTTAAAACAGCACCAATTCTCCTAGGTACACCTGGACACAGTTTTTCTTGGTTGTTGGCAGATAGGATGTTCCAAGCTTCTTGGAGAATTCGCCACAGTTCTTCTATCTATTTAGGCTGTCTCAGTTGCTTCTGTCTCTTTATGTCATCTCAGACTGACTCGATGTTCAGTGGGGGGCTCTGAGGGGACCATGCCATCTGTTGCAGGGCTCCCTGTTCTTCTATACTAATCTTTTTTATTTGCAAAAGGAATGTTTGGGAGTCTAACATTTATATTTCCTATTGACACACTAAAGCTTAAGATATAAATAACCATCTCAAGACAAATGCTTTTGTGAAACATCTTATGTGCCTAAGACTTTTACACAGTACTGTATATTTTCAAGTATTTTCACATCAAAAAATGTACATTTATTTTATTTATATTATGTTATAAATTGTAGTAGTAGTCCTTTGGTACTGACATTCATTTCCACTAATTTTAATTAAAGAAAATGACTTTGTTATGGTAATGAGAATCATAATTGAAAACATTGGTAATAGTGCTAATAGTGAAAGAAAAACATGTAAAATTTATGAGATTCATCATTAAAGACACTGGGAACAGTAAAAGTAAAACGTCTAGACATGTTACAGTAATGAAAATCATCATTGAAAACAATGGGAATAATACAAGTAAAACATCTAGACATGTTACAGTAATGAGAATCATAACTGAAAACATTGGGAATAGTAAAAATAAAATGTCTGGATGCATTAAGGGAATGAGAATAATTAAATAAAAAAATTGTGAATAGTAAAAGTTAAATTTCCAGACGTGTTACGGTAATGAGAATCATAATTGAAAACTATGACAATTGTATCCTAAAAAAATTATGTCACAATGCAAAATATCTTAATGGTCCTTAATATGAGCTTAATTTTCTTTATGCAAATTATATATTTTTGTATGTATTGATTTGGGCTTAAATATGTCCAGGACATTTTCTTGACAGGTTTCGTAAGAATCACCCATTGTGGATAGTTGCTATGAGGTTGCTAAGGTGTTCTGAGGATGTCAAACTCAGTTCCTTTAGTTCCAGCCCTGCTCCAAAATGCCTCCTTGTAATCTTCAAGCACTCCTGAAGACCTTGATTAGCTGCTTCAGGTGTGTTTAATTAGGGTTGGAGCTAAACTCTGCTAGACTGTGGCCCTCCAGGAACCGAGTTTGACACCCCAATCTGAGTGGATAGCTCATCCAAATATGAAAATTCTGTCATATTTGCACACCCTCATGTTGTTCCAAACCAACATGTCTTTTTTTTCTTCCATGGAACACAAAAGGGCGTGATCAGTCACCATTCACTTTCACTGCATCTTTTTTCCATACAAAAGTTTCACTAGAAGTTTGATTATGTTGTGCCTTTTTTTAGCACTTCATCCCACCCTTTAAAAGCAATATGTTGCTTTAAAAGTGTCTTGAGCCTTGAATGAAGCTGCAGGAAGATCTACAAGCAGAGATTAAAGGAATATAAGAGGTCACAATCTAAACGGATGAAATTAAATTCTCTTACCCGTTCCATCTCATACATAGATCATACAGCTCTGCATAGCTCTCTTTTTTCTTCCTCTACCTCATATTCTATCTTTTTCAAGTCTCCCTAGGGGAAGCCAAAGCTGACTGCAGTAATTACGCTTAATGATCACTTGATAATTATAATGGTTCTCACTTAAGATAATTTCTTGTTGTGTTTGGGGGTGGAAGTCCTCTGAGCCCATCACACATCCATGATGCTCACCAGTGTGCATTTGAGTGAGAGAGAGAGTGCAAGTATGAAAGAAAAAAGGAGAAATGGGACAGGAAAGAGGGAACGAGAAAGAAGATAAATTCCTCTGTTTTATGGTTCTTGCTTGAGCACAGCTGATACAGTGGTAACCATTTACAGCACTCCCTATAAAGCTAATTTAAAGAGAGAGCAACCTTGTTGTGTGTTCTCATTCAAAACTCAGCTGATACGCCTGCTGGAAATATAAGGATTGATGACGGATTCTGTTTTGAGTCTGTTTGTGTAATCCAAGAGGTGTGTTGACTCTAAAAGCTGCCCAAAATCCGATGCAGCCTTACAGTATTGATTCACAACACAGTGTAGTGATATTTATTTTTATTTTGTCTTTCTTAATATGTGTTCCTGGTCTTATTGGGCACAATTCCTCAGTGTACAATATTCCAAATAAAAATTAAGTTTGGTCTGTAATCTGCAATTTTAATCAAAAAGTAATATCTAGCTCTTGTCAGGTTGGGGTTATGCCTGACGGGACCGTGGCAGTTTCAGCCTGCCTCAGTCTTTTGTGTATCCCCTTTGTGTGAGCGCACGGGTCCGGTTGTTTGGGACCACCATGCTCCGGTGATGTCATGGCCCTGTCACCTTGCTAGGTTGAGTTTTTGTCTGATAAGGGCCGTGGCATCATCGGTCCCTCGTCTGTTTTGTCAAAGCGTGTTTACGTTTTGCCTTCATCTGTTTCAGGTGCCACTGGCATGCTATGTCAGCGTTTCCATGGGAACTCTTATTGTTTTCATGGGAACGCTGATCGTTAAAACCTTCAGCTGCAAGCGGCACCTGACACTTGTTTGTTTCCCTGCTTAATTAAATCCCCTCGTGTGTCATGTCTGAGGTCGGATCATTGTTATTGTTACTGTGAGTGTCGATGTGAATGTTTGCGTTAACTGTGTTTAGTGTTAACTGTGCTTTCTTGTGTATTTGGAGCTTGCTGCTGTTTCATTTCAGAAGTGTGGTTACCTTCTGTTTCACCTGTGATCGCCTTCGCCTGTGATCATCCACCAGTTCCTGTGGAGGAGGATTCCTCGGTCTCTGCCCGTGTGTCAGGGGAGAAACATTTCCTGGGCTTGCTTAGTTTGAAAAGAGAACTTTGTGTTGATTAATAAATCCGATTGAACTGTTACCTCTGCTTTTGGGTCCTGTTTCTCACCCACCCTGACAAGCTCCACCTCAAATAGGAATTTAGGAACTGGTTTAGGTTTCTATTGTTGTAGGTAGCCAGTGTTGGGTAGATTACTTCTTCTTCTTCTTCTTCTTCTTCTTTCTGCTGCTCCCGTTAGAGGTCGCCACAGCGGACCATCTGTGATCCGCATATTTGACTTGGCACAGGTTTTACGCCGGATGTGTTGGGAAGATTACTTATGAAACATAATCTGGTAGTGATTACAAATGACACAATTAAAATTGTAATCAGTTATGTAATCTTTTGTTTACACTTATGTAATCTTATCTGTTTCCTTTAATATTACTTTTGAATTACTCATTGCATGTTTTGATGAAAATCATTCACTTTACGTGTATTAAGTACCACATTACACTTCTTTCGTTTAACAGTAAACATGAAATCTCTTGATTACATAATTCAGATTACATGTACAATAGTTAATTACTTCCGCACAAACAATAGGTAATGTATTGGCCAATATGTATTGTACTCCTGTACTAAATATTGTCACCTATCGACGTGTATGCTAAAGCAAAATGTTCTGATCCACTTTATATTAGGTGTCTTTGACTACTATGTACTTGACTATTTGATACAATGTACTGTACTTATTATGTACATACATGTTGTTGCATTGTAATTACATTTAAAGTACTTGCATTTAATTACATTTGTAGTTACACTGTTAACTTTACCCCTAACCAAAACCTTACCCCAAAACCAACTCTAAAACCTAATCCTAACCCTACCCTTACTCCTAAACCTACTCATACCTCAAACTCAGTAGCAGCAAATGTGGGAATTTTGCAGAATAACATGTAGTTACACAGTAAATACATAGTCTTGTATGTATTTAATGTTAGTACATATTTGTTAAGGCCCAATAATATAAAGTGTGACCAAATTTTCTGTCACCGTTGCATCTACCTAGTCGCAGTCAGCCATAATTAATTCTGTGAGTGAAAGTGTCCAATAACATGTGGGGTTTCTGACATACAATGAGTAATTTCCGACTGGTCATTTGGGTCATAAAATGTTGGCCCCCATGAGGAGACCCGCTCATTGAAAAGATAATCCAAATAAAACAGCTTTTATTAGGTTACTGATATGACTGGAGTATCCATCTCATTTGAGTGGTCTTTATGTCTAAAACTGAATGAGGAAAAAATGACTGTACACAGTAATTTAATGCTGGTTGCTTATGGCGAAAACGAGCGCAACAGTCTGGTTCCAGAAGTAAACATCCCATTCATTTTCTTCATAGGGGAATTGATTATTGACGATAACTTGTAAAACTTTAAAGACAGACCGACTTTGAGCTTACAGGTTGTTAATTGATGGTGTATGCTTCTGCTGAACCTTATTTTAACTTCCTTTTTTTAAATTGTGTTTAATAGCAGAAATCCTGGTGAAGAACTGCACTACCTGTAAATCCTGAAGAGAAAAATCCACCAATCAGAGAATCACAGCAAACAAACCGCGGCAAAACAGCCTTGAACGATGCAATAGAATAGGTCTCCCTACATTCTAAAACTACTTATATATTTGTATATTCTGAGTATTTTGCAGTATACTTGAAATATATTAATTCAGTACTTATAAATAACAACTTTAAATCAGTAGTTTTAGATTTTTCCTTTTTTTTATTTGATAAAGTTATTCACAATACTTAAAGGGATAGTTCATCATTTACTCACCCTCATGCCATCCCAGGTGTGTATGACTTCCTTTCTTCAGTAGAACACATTTGAAGAAAAATAATAAAAAATTCTAAGCTCAGTAGGTCCTTAAAATGTGGATGGTGAACTGACCTTTGAAGCTCCAAAAATCACAGACTGGCAGAATACACGTCATCCATATGACTCCACTGGTTAAATGAATGTTTTCTAAAGTGAAACGATCACTTGTTGTGCAAAAAAGGTCAATATGTAAGTACTTTTTAAACTATTAATCATCACTTCAGGTCAGCAGCCATATGCGCATTCACTAGAGGGCAGAGTTCACACGGTCTCTCGTGTGACGTATTTGTGTTGGCATGTTATGGATGTAATCTCACATTTTTCTCTCGGTTGAGACATCCAGGATGAGCACACAAATGCACCATTGTGAGTAAACAAATAGATACAAATACAGATTTAAACCAAAACCAACAAAGCTTCTGTACAGCGTTCCTCCTACTCAGTTGTACACAGCGCATGCGTCTGTTCTCGCGTGAACGTGCCAACGCAATTACATCACACGCTTACTGCTGCTGACCGGAAGCGATGATTTATAGTTAAAAAGTACTTAAATACTGATCTTTTTCTCAGCAAAAGAGATTGTTTCACTTGAGAAGACATGGATGACGTTTATGCTGACTGTCTGTTCTTTTTGGAGCTTCAAAGGTCTGATCACCATCCATTAAGGACCTACTGAGCTTAGATATTTTTTTATTTTACTTCAAATGTGTTTTGCTGAAGAATGAAAGACATACATAACTGAGATGGCATGAAGGTGAGTAAATGATGAGAGAATTTTCATTTTTGGGTGAATTATAGGAGTTTTTATATGAGGAGTTTTTTTTTATTCCTATGGAAAACAATGAATGGAAAAAATCGAAACCAAGGTGGCTGAAAAAGCAGGCAGGCACTGTTGCGCTCTATGGTGAATAACAATAGATTTGAAAAAGATCCATTGGGATATGTCATGGTGCTGTCAACTTGAACTTCAGCCTTCATGTCCCGCTCAAAAAGCTGATAGATAAAATCTAAAGTCAATAAGGTTGGGGTGGGGGGGGGGGGGGGTTAGCTCGTTGAATATTCTGTTTCACTCAGAATATATGTTACAACAGAAGTAAAATGGGTTGTGAATGGCATTTCATGTTGACTTCGAACTGTTTCTGAATTGCAATCTTTCTGTGTCCCCTTGCAGGAGGAAGCTACAAGAAGATTGGTTACTATGATATGACCAAAGGCAATCTCTCTTGGTATGGCAATGACAGGTGGATAGGTGAGGACACATTTGTCTCACTCATCTCCCATACATGCTCTTGTTTATCAATGTCTGTTGCACTATCCTCTGTTTTTAACCTGCTCTTACACAATCACTCACATTATAACTCTCGCCCCACACCACTGCAATTTCTCTGCATCTATCCCAGTGTTACAGCCACACAATACATGCCCGCCCCCCGCAAAAAAAGAGAAATGCAGACGATAGGCTGCTACGGGGCTTTAATCAATCAGTCAGTCAAATTCTGTTTAGCATTCTGTCTGTGAGGGCAGGCGCTGCGGGAACTCAGCACGGCTCAACAAAAAAAGACAAATGAATGGCGTTAGAAAACCGCCAGGAGTTAATTCCAATCATAAATTGAGCAAGCGCACTGATAAAAATTGTGTGCTGTATAGAATGAGTGATGGTTTCATTTAATCTTTTTAATTGTATTTGATGACCAGTTCAGGCTCAGTGTAGGAGATGGTGTATTGAGAAGATGCCAGCTGACAGCTGAAAACAACACAAATCAGAATTGGCCCAGGCCATTCCCCAGCTGCCTCCCAGCCCACTCTAACCTTGACTGAAAGAGTATGAATCGTCCAATCTAGATGGGCGGCACCGTGTGCCTCAGCAAATTGTCTTTGCTTGTAGTTAAAACCAGAGGTTCTGAACTCGTTTTGTTTCAGGATCCAAATTACATTGGATATCCTGTGCCGACCCAAAGTTGTGCCAAAATTGTTTATTGTACATAAGTAAACAAAAATATTCTTAATGTTACAAATACGATTTTAATCTAAGTAAATGGATGAAATGCTGAATAATTCATAAAATTAAGCACAATTAATGTGCCTATCAAACGAAATGTTTTTCATTTTGGTTTGTTCTGAGCAAAAACTGTATTTTTTCGTTCCGGTTCAGAAGTTCCGCAGCCTCCTTTCCAAAAGGTTACCGATTAGAACAAAATAAAAGAACGGTTAATAACGTTCTTTATCGGCATTGAAATCATAACAAGCAGTTAATTAACAGTTAAATATAATTGTATTTACAGATCTGTTTCTCAGTCAAAACACAGCAGCATCAATTCTACATTAATGCATCATATCTAACAATAATTCAGTGAAGACTTGGAAACAACTGAGAAAAGTACTTTTTAGCTCTAATAATGTTTTCCTTGTATCTGGATTAGCTGTGCATGTGTACTGTAGTATTTATACATAGTTGTTAAAAAGGGCATCCACAACAGGCAATTAGGCAAAGAAATGTGTGGTGCAGCAGATTCCTTCAGGATCAAAGCACACGTTTCATTTTTATGGGGCAACATGAAGTGGTGTAGTTCCAAACATTTACAGTGATAAACGCTTTGGCCTTTAGTTTCATTAAAAAATTATTGGAACAAAATTAACCAGTTATAAATGGTTACCAGCATTTAAAAATAACGTTCCCTTTCGTAGGAACTCGAGCTGCGTAATCGCATTGGGACACGCCGTGAGTGTCACGTGGTCTGAAGCCCTTTTACAATCACGGCAATTTATTGGCTGGTGGCGCTTAAGTGCCTCGGGCTCCATAAAATCGCTCGCTTTGGTGCCATTGAGTCAGATTGCCCGTGTTGTACCAATGACTCGCGTCGAAGCGAGGATCATTATTATTCTCCCTTTTGAGTGGCAACACAGGATGGAATTTAAGAAGTGACTCGTTTTATACAGCGTAATGTCAGAGCATTTTATTGTAGTTTTTTCCAAACATTACAAGGGTCCAATGGGGACAGCGGCGCTGTTCGAGGCTCGCAATTTCTCACTACGAGGCGTTATCCCCACTTGTTCCAGTTCCAAGGCCTCCAGATTAGAGCTCCGTGTGCAGGGGCAGTTTGGGATTTTCGGCTTTATGTCTGAGAGGATTGGAGTGCGCACAGACATCGGATTCTTCCTTGTGTTTGTTGCCCTCCCCTTTAGCGAAAGTGCGAGTCTCGTCAGACATGCTCTGAGGCCTAGCTCGCTGGCCATTTTCTGATGAACAAGCGTGTGAAAAAGTTACCATGCACATCTTGAGCCGTCGCTATTAAAAACACTGTATGAGAGAATTCGTCATTGAAGGTAAGGGGACAAATTGACCCCTTTGTCCCTACTATTTTTTTCTGTGTCGTTCTAGGAGAATGTACATGAATAAGGCAATGGAGAAGCGGCCTCAGCCTTTCTCTCTCTCTCCCCTCCCCGTTCGAAGCGTATTGCTCGTTGTGGAGGGGATCATGCATGGAGTTGGTCAAGGTGATGCTTTTGTTCGTGCTATCTGGGCACTACGCATTGTTCCCCCATTATATGTTGGGACCGGTTTAGTTCTAGCCCGTTTTTTCAGTACACCAATTTAGCTCAGTCTCTCCCGTAATTTACGATTGCGAACGAGCATTGAATATTTTCAGCTTGAGTTTTGCCTCTGCCTCCATGACCAAGGGACTCGGGGCACGCATAATATAACTCAATGTACGATAAAAATAGGTCTACACACGAGCCTGACGGGCTTGCTGTGTAACGTAGGATGAGCCCCTATTCAGTGAATGAAATTGGACCTTATAAAAAGTACCTGTTTCTCTCCTGTTTGCCCTTCGGTCAGTATCGGGATGAGTTCACCATTGTACACGCCTGGAACGTCCAACAACCAGAATATGGTTCAGTTTTCCCCCGCAGCTTGCTGAAAAATAAAAAACTCTTCCCGAAATCAGCCTCCATGACTAAGGGTCTCGAGACCTGCATAACAGAATTTGATGTTCATCAAGCACAAGTGTACACAAAACACACTGTGAACATAAGCACCACACGTTGTCCCCTCATAAGAATGCTGGGACCATTGTGGTGAGCCTGCTTGCTTCAATTCCCCTCCATGTTCACAAATTCTTCCCTGTTCTATGTTAGGGAAGATGGTTTATCTGGTGTACTCTGCTGTAAATACATTCAGAGTGACTGCTTTTTATAACTGCCTGATCGGATTCGGCCTCTGTCTCCATGACCAAGGGTTTCAAGACATGCATAATAGAATTCGATGTTCATCACGCACAAGTGTACACAAAACATACAGTGAACATAAGCACCACATGTTGTCCCCCCATAAATAATGCCAGGGTCATTGTGGTGTCCCAGTTTTCTGAAATAAACATTTCCCCCAATATTCATACACTTTTCCCTGTTCAAATACCAGGGAAAAGGTTTATTCTTTCAACATCCCTGCTATAGATACATTCAGGGTGCTCATCATTTATGCCTAAATACAATAAAGGCAAAAATATTATCAAATTCCCTTCAACCAGCCACAATATTAGAGGAGCGAAGGCTTCCCTCCGCTGTGCCGCTGTTTCTGGGGCAGTCGCCAAAAGTAAGCCAAGTTTGCTATCTAGTGGTTACAGGTCGCGCTGCAGGCAAGAGCCATGCATTAATCCCTCTGTCTGCCCATCTGCCTTCTTGGCAGCAGCTGTAGGGCATTTCAAACTGAGTACTTTGAACAATAAAGCATGGTTATGTAATTCAATTCAGATGGCTCTGCCAGTGTTCAATGGTTTGTTCTGACAGACATTTCTGTTTGGGAAGCCCTGTTTTTGATTTGGGAAATTCATTCTCTCTTAGAAAAAGGGGCAATAGAGGAGATTCCCCCTTCTCAGAGAGAATGCAGCTTTGATAGCCATTATTTTCTGGTCCCGAAAAAAGACGGCGGCTTGCATCTCATTCTGAATTTTGAGACGTTTGAATTTCTCTCTAATAAAATGTCAATTCAGAATGCTGACGCAGAAACAAATAGAGTGCAGCTGGGGGATTGGTTTAAGGATGTTTATTTCCATTTTCAGATTGCTCCGAAGCACAGGCTCTTCCTCGGATTTGCTTTCGGGGTCAAGCATATCAATTTTGCATCCTTCCATTCGGACTTGCACTGGCACCACGCACTTTCACAAAATTCATGGATGCAGCTTTGACGCCCTTGAGGCTTCAAGGCATCTGCGTTTTGAATTATCTCGACGAATGGTTGGTGTTTGCCCATTCTGAGACTTTGGCTGCCCAACATTGTGATGTCATTCTCAGCCATTTGATCTAGGGCTGTGTGTAACCTAGACAAGTGTGTCCTGTTGCCAGGGCAACAGAATGTTTCTAGGGGTGGAACTGAATTCGTGAGCGATGCAGGCGCGTCTGTCTCCAGTTCACGTTCTGTCATTTCGCCAGTGTCTAGCGAGGTTCAGAGTGGGACTTGTTCTCTCTGCGAGAACATTTCACAGTCTTTTGGGGCTCATGATCCCCGGGCATGTGAGAACTTTTCAGTACTGAATAAATTCTACAAAGGGACTTCAAACACAAACCCATGCGTTCCGTCTCTTCAAAGTGACTCGTGGGTGCTACCTTACTCTTTTACGCCTTTTGATGTCGGCCGTTTTGTTGGGACAGGTGTGTCGCCACAAAGTTATAACTCCAGATGCCTCCTCCACGGGTTAGGGTGCTGTATACAAAGGTCGTCCAGCCTACAGGGTTTGGACGGACCAGTGGCAATATTGGCACATAAACTGTCTGTAGATTTTCACGGTGCTGCTGGTGTTAAAGATTTTCCTCCCAGAGATTCAGGGCAGCCATGTCCTCATCTGGTTGGACAACAGGACGGTAGTGTCCTACATCAATCGCCAGGGAGGAGTGCATTCTCATGCCATGCTGAGACTGGCACGTCATATTCTTCTGTGGGCACGGGACAATGTGCTGTCTTTACGAGCCGTGCATGTCCCAGGCTGGTTGAATTTGGGGGTGGATCTGCTGTCCAGATAGGGCTTGATGCCCAGAGAGTGGACATTACATCCTCAGATTATGGAAAAATCTGGAGAAGGTTCGGAAGAGCGGAAGTGGACCTGTTCACTTTGAGCGAGATGTCACACTGTCCCCTCTGGTTTTCCCTCTCGCCCCTGGCACCGCTGGGCATTGATGCGTTGGCTCATCAGTGGCCGACAGTGCGTCTTTACGCACTCCCAATGATCAGTCTGCTACACGCAGTTCTGTGGAGAGTTCAGGAGGATAGGGTTCAGCTTCTGTTAGTGCTGCCGTTTTGGCCATCTCAAGTATGGTTTTCAACTCTGGTCTCTCTCCTGGAGGAAATGCCTTGGGAGATTCCAGTCAGATCAGACATATTGTCTCAGGCTCGGGGCAGCATTTGGCACCCCCAGCCGGACTTGTGGAAGTTATGGGTATGGCCCCTCAACGGGGCGCACTTTTGAATAATGGGTTATCCCCCGCTGTGGTTGATACCATTCTGAATGCTAGAGCTCAATCAACTAGGAAGCTTTATACATTCAAGTGGCATATTTTTGCTTCTTGGTATACAGCATGAGGTGAAAATCCAGTTCACTGTCCTTTCGGTACAGTGCTGGATTTTTTTGCAAGAGCGTTTTGGGGCCGGAGTTGCCCTGGCAACGCTTAAAGTCTATGTTGCTGTATGTTGTTGGCAACGCTTAAAGTCTATGTTGCCGTTGTGGCGGCTGAGCATGCGCTTATCAATGGAGTCTCTGTCGGTAGATTGTCTTGTCTCTTGTCTCTCGTTTTATGCTCCAGGTATGCAGGCTTAGACCTTTTCGTTCCATCCACGTTCCCTTATGGGATTTATCTGTCGATTTAGAGGCACTCTTGGGTGCTCCATTTGAGCCCTTGACGACAGTTTCTATAAGTTTCTGACTTTTGAAATGGCCCTGCAAGTAGAATTGACATTGTTTAAAATGGTTGGTGATTTGCATGCCCTGTCGATCAATCCCTCATGTATGGATTTTGCACCAGGGTGTTTAAGACTGGTGTTAAGACCTCATTTGGGCTATTTTCCCAATGTCATTTCTACATCATTTCGCTCGCAGACTATTAATTTTCAGGCTTTCTATCCTCCCCCATTTGAGTCGGAGGAGCATGAAAGATTGCATATGCTTAAGTCAGAACAGATGTTTGTGTGCTTTGGTGGCTGCAACAGGGGTGTTTCGGTGTCCAAGCAAAGGCTGTTTTATTGGCTTACTGATGCAATTTCAAGTGCTCACAAAGTGCATGGTTTACCTTCGCTTTCGGGTATTCGAGCCCATTCTACGAGGAGCCTGGCATCCTCATGGGCTTTGGCTAGAGGTGCATCCCTTCCCAGGTCCTCTCTGTTGGAACAGGAGTAAACTCATAATTTTGTCTGTTTTATTGAGACGCTTTAGCTCTCTTGTGCGCCGCCATATGCTTGCCACACCGGCGTAGACAGTTGGCAGCTACTGTTCGCATGGCGTGAATGTATATCATTCCCAGTGCGATTATGCAGCTTGAGTTCCTACCAAAGGGAATGTCTTGGTTACTTGAAATGTAACCCTGGTTCTCTGAGTGGGAACGAGACGCTGCGCAAGCTGGCCATACACTCTAGCAGCGGCATAGGCTCGTGCCTTCCTGCAGAAAATCTGACTCAATGGCATCAAAGTGAGCGCTTTTATGGAGCCCGTGACATAGCTCCCTAGCGGTGTCACTTAAGCACCACCAGCCAATAAATTCCCGTGATTGCACAAAGGCTTCAGACCACGTGACACTCAGGGTGTGTCCTAATGCGATTACGCAGCTCTAGTTCCCACACAGGGAACCAGGGTTACGTTTTACTTTTTCACTCCGGAACAATTGAAAATCACTTTGTTCTGGTTTTCGGTTACGTTCTGCTAAAAATTTCTTTCGTTTTCATTCCTTGAACCATCTTTAGTCCCTGGTGCCTATAGCAAAATTTGGCCCAAAACGAAAAGCCACCAGATTAAGATAATTCAAAAATATTACATTATTGTGGAAGACAAGTAAAGAAGTGAATATATACATTACAAAAAGGCATTAGAAGTCAATATATTGTTTGTTTTTTCCATATCATTGAACATAACCCTATCACTGGTCTACAGTCCGTGGCAGTCCATTTTGCAATGAGTTTGTCATTCTGACCTAGGTAGACTTAAGCAAAAATCCCAGTTGATTTATCTATTAGTATTCGACTCAGATCAGTTTAGATTTTGCAGTCTAAACAATAGCAAAAAAACAAAGCAAAACATGAAATTGCATCTTTGTAAACCCGATCCAAACCACAATCCAAATGTGAATTGAAATCCAATTAAAATCAGATTTTTTTGGGGATGATTTTAAGTGTTTGTTTGTTTATTAGAATTTTGTCATTTGTGACATGTTAGGGAAAATCTTCATATCATATTTTTTTTAACCCCTTAAACAAATTTTTTGGCTGCCGCCTGCAATTTTTCACACCCAAATTGAAAAGTTCACCTCACACACATACAGTGGACTAATTGCTAAAAATTCTCATAAAATCTAATTTTACAGAAAAAATTTCCAATAATTAATAAATAATACTGTTTATTTGCAATCTTATGAACATAATAAAAACAATTCAAATTTTTGTACAGTCTATACAGTCACATTCCTGAGAACAAGAGCTTTCATTTGATATATGACTTGTATATTTAAGTGCTATGTGAAAAACTTTTATATTCATACCACATCATCACCTCAAGGTGGCGCTCATTTGTGACGTGGAGGTTTTACGGCTTTATTTTTTTATTTTATGTAACATAAATACAAAACCCGCCAGCGGGTCAATAGAGTTTAAGAGCCACTGGAAAAAGATGTACTGTAATGTTATGAAATAATTGTGATTTAAATCTCTTTTAAAAAGAAAAAAACATTATTTCATCAGAAAACACAGCTACTTTTGAATTGCTGTCAATGGAGAAACATGCAGTTACTGTTTCTACAGTACCAGCTATACACATGCCGTCAAACTCAAACAATCATATCTCAATGTTTCTTCATCACCATGAGCACCTCGGTTTTAAGACGCTTTTTCAAGTTAAAAGTTGTTCAACTTTTAAAAAAGGCACTTGATGCCTGTTGAACCAGGCTGTGGAAATAATGCAGAAATATTTTGCTTTAATCTGTTAATTTTTTAATCACATTATTTTTATTATTAATTGTACTAGATTAACACATTAAATTGACGGCCCAGGTAAAAATATTGTTTATCCTTGTTGCAAGTGAACCCATATTTAATGTATCTGAGTCATATTTTCTTTTACCTTGCAAAGTTTTTTTATGGTTTTCATGGATGAGGGCATCACACATCATGTCCATATTGGCCTATGCCTAATTTGCCTAGCTTCTACCAAGTGACAGATGAATTTGTGACACAATTATGTAGAGTTTGGATGCACAGCCTTTGACATCAAGAACAAAAGATATGGGAAGTGTTTGCAAGGCCCCCAGAATGGCTTGTGAAAATTAAAAAGCTGATAAGCCTTATTATTTTGCTCTCCAAAATGCTTCACTACATGGTTAAATGCATTTTATTATTTGCATTTATCATTGTTTTTACCTTCTGTTCTTGACCGTATCAAAACAGACCTCCAACTGACTAGTTAAAAACTAGTGATTTAAACCCTTGTAGATTTCAAACAGGACTTGTGATTTGAAAAATGTCCTCTGAGTTTTTGTGATAGCAACCTGGATTGGTGATTTCTTACATTGGCTGTAGAATGCCACATCACCGCCTTCATTATATGACCATTTCTATGCCTAGACATCTCCCAGACGTGCTGCCAGTGGACTTATTCTGTTTTCAACTTGTTTATTAGCTTATTAAAAACTCACTGAAGCAGTGAGCTCCATGGCAACTGTAGAACATCTTCATTGTGAAACGCACTAGTTGCAGTTTTCACAAGCCGTTCTGGGGGCCTTGTGACGGAATCTGATTTATTTATTTATTTTTACCCAGTATGCAACTGGGAATCGAGCCCACCGCTTTGCTGATGTGGAGAGCTCTTGTCTTACACCCCAGGCAGCTCACAGTATCTGGCACCTTTAACTCCTGCATTAGTTGTCAATGATATATCACTTTAGAGGTCATTGCAAGTTGCTGTTGTACTCAGCATTGCCAGCAGCATTGGGGAGTTATTAATTTCAAGAAGCAATGCTATTTACTTAAAGGGATAGTTCACCCAAGATTAAAATTCTGTTATTTACTCACCCTCATGTCATTCCAAACCCATATGATTTTCTTCTGAGAAACAAAAGGACATGTTAGGCAGGATGACAGCCTCAGTCACCATTCACTTTCATCGCATGGAAAAAAGATGAAAGGAAAGTGAATAATGACTGATGCAAACATTTTGCCTAACATCTCTTTCTGTGCTCCTAACAGTTCTTAGTGGTCATTGCATTAAACCTCATAAACTGTCATCCTCCACAATCTGCCGCTAGACTGTGGCTATCCACTTTCCTGCAATTGTAAAGCTGCATTCAGGGTCCGTGCTTGATTCCGCCTGGGCTTCTGCACCTCTTTGAACTCCACATGAAGAGTGCTTACAGACAGAAACGTCTCATTCTGCGTTTTTGTGATAGTTAAGACTTGATGTGCTTCTGTGATTATTAAAATGTGCCTTATATAGGCTGAAAAATACTTCTCCCATCTGGGCTTGTTGTGTACATCAAATAGCTTTAAGAGCTCCTTTCTCCATCATTTTATCACAGAAGCACGGTTGTGTGTGTGTGTGTGTGTGTGTGTGTGTGTGTGTGTGTGTGTGTGTGTGTGTGTGTGTGTGTGTGTGTGTGTAGAGATTCTATTATTTATCTAGATAGCAACCTCCATGGCTCTATCATAGGAGAGAACGTAACGGTCAACTAGCATGTTACAACAGTACCGCCCATAGAATTTCTTTGGGACCACCACGTTATGCTATTTTATGCTAAGCTTGTAGGCTCGACTTGGTAGAAGGGCTCTGGTGTGTGTGTTTGTGGTGTGTCCGTCAGTGTAATGACTCCGGGCGGACACATTACAAAGGTTCCGCCCTTCTCAACAAGTGTTAATGCTGGTTTATGTTGTATCAACGGTAAATGTGTTAAATCGCGATTAAGAAATATTAAGACGTTAAACATTATTTAATCATATGCATTAACGCTTTTATTCTGACAGCTCTAATAATCAGTAATGTAATCTTTTATATTACACTTCTTTTAGAAATACCAATTTACACAGACACACTTGGAGACCATTGTAATCAGAAATAGAGCAAATGGAGGGCGGAGGGGTCCCCCTGAGCATTTCACTGGAGCAGGACACCGTACCGGTACTTATACAAGCGTATATGGGCTGCCCTGTGAACACACACAATGATTAACAGGCAGAAAGTTTTCTGATTGGCTAAACAAACAATCTGACCATTTTTGGCTGCCGTTTACCGAGCCTTGGGCTAGTACAGTGTTAGATCATCCATCCTGCAGAAATGAATGTTAAATCATCCATCCTGACCGACTGCGCCAGGAGTGTTAGATCTGGTCTCCCACTAGACCTCCACTCCATCAAAAGATATTCAAATAACAGAGTTTTGTCTGATATCCAAAACAAGTCAGCATCAACAGCTTGTTAGATTAACTTTTCTCCTAGACCAAGACTTAAGCAAAGAAAAAAAGAAAGATTTACTGATTCAGTTGAGTGCCTGCACTGCATTTTACATGTATTTTGTAGCAATGTACAGAATAATACTATAAAAAATTTTACCACAATTATACAAAATAATATAAAAATGTGGTTAAATGCTGCTGTACATTACTATGTTTTATTGATAGTGTTTAGTATAAATTGATCTGCTATCAAATGTTGTCACCTTAATTGAGATCCTCATTGTTCTCAGAAGATATTGCCCAACTTCAATGTAATTAGCTACTTTTTGAAAGTAGCTTGTGGTTAGCAAACTACTTTTTCAAAAGGGTACCTTGACCGTAGATTAACAACTTTAAAATTCTACTTTAATTCAATGTAGCTTCCCCAATACCTCATGACAGTGAGGTGAAAGGTCATCCTGCCTCCTTGATCGTGATGTGCTAGACAAGAATGCAAAATCATCCAAGTTAGCATCGCGAGGTGGCCCGCCAACGGATAAAGGCTTTGGCAAATGGGGACTGATGACCCTTGATATGTTGCTTGTGCCATCTGGACACACATGCACAAATGCTACCCATTCAAACTCAACCTTTTCACCTTGTCGCCATGGTCACTGATGCTCCTGGATGGAGTATTCTGAGTAGATGGGAACGGTGCAGGGCTAAAAATAATCAGCGATGTGACATGCTGAAATAAGGCCCCTTGAAGGAGAGGGTGACTTTGCTACAGATTGGACACCACATGTTGACCGAGCGATCGCTCAGTCTAATTCAGCTTGCTCAGTGTGATAGCCGCGGTACTCCACCCCACCTCCCCTCTTTTTACGTCTCTTACCCTCTGCAAAGTGAAGGTAACATCCCTTCATCTTCCAGTTGAATGGGATCATTTTTTTGACTCTTATGTTCTATTGCATTGTCTCTCGCTTTTACCCATCCACTTTTCTGGCCTCACTCATTCTCTCTCGCTCTCCCTGGTCACCCCTGACAACCACTGTATCAGCGCCTTGTTCTCTCATCACTCTAGCAACCATTATGGGTTTTGGTCGCCATGGCAACATACTGTCCCGATTCCACCATCAAGGACAGGGAGAAGTATTTAAACGGCATGAGCTCTCTGGGCCATTGGACATACACACACTCACACGTTTACTTTATTAATACTTATTACACCAACACACAAACTTTCAGTTTTCAACCTAAATTGCTTTGAAGCCAGTATAGAATCAGAATTGACCCACACAGCATGTACACTAGTAATACATACGAACACACTCATTTGTTTACCTAAATTGCTTTAAATTCAAGATGAAATAAAAATGTACCCAATTTACTTTCATAATACACATTCCTCTTATTGTGAATGATTCATTATTGCACATTATTCCAAAGAAAATATGTTCTAAAGCATTTCATCAAAATATAATAATTAGCACCACATCTTACCCAACTTTTCATATTAGCTGACATCACCAAGCCATAAAGAGAATTTTTCATCATCCAATCAATTCCTAATAGATGAACTCAAGTACCGCCCTGTTGTACTCAGAAATACATCATAATAAAAAAACTATTTTTCTTACCTAATTGTCAAATAGTTTTTTTCTTGTTATAAGCATAAACGTTAATATATTTTGTTAGATATCTCTGAAAACTAAACGTAATATTTTATGTAATTTTGTTCCTCGAGCAATTTTTTCTTGTCTGAATGATGTTTAGATATTTTTTACCTGAAAAATAAGACCAACATACTCAGTAATAAAATTATTTATATTAATATTAGTGATCTTAAACAATGGATGTTTTTAAATTTCCTCAAACTTAATACCAATAAATCTAAAATACTGTTAATTGTCTCTACTGTTCACGTAAAAAGGCTGGACCTTTGCATCGATATTGATGGGATTCATGTCAAGCCCTCCCACACTGTTTGTAATCTTGGTGTCCTATTTGACTCATCAAATCGGACACTTGTGTGTGTGTGTGAGTACTTGTATTGTACCTAATTGTTTCAATTATGCTCATTGTAAAGCGACCTTGGGAAAAGGCGCTATATAGATAAAACATCTTCTTCTTCGCATGTTGTTCCAAACCTGCATGACTTTCTATTTTTCCATGGAACACAAAAGGAGATGATTAGCAGAATGTTCTGTTTCAGTCACTATTCACTTTCATGGTATGGGAAAAGATGCAATGACACTAAATTGTGGCTGAGGCCAGCAGTCCCTAACATTCCGCCTAAAGTCTCATTTTGTGCCGTACGAGTTTGGAATAACATGAGAATTAGTAAGTGATCACAGAATTTTCCTTTTTGGGTTAACTATCCCTTTAATTTTTCTACTTTGTACAATAGACACCCGATTTGACTGCTAAAATATGTAATAAATTACATTAACAAACAAAAACAATGAGCTGCAAATAAATATGTTCCATCAAAGCACACATCGCCGCTCCACACAGATCCCAAGTTAATTTGAACACCATAACAACACTGCACCGTTAACATCCTGAATTGAAACAGTATAGCAACCACTTTCTATTTCCACAAACCCCAGAAGTGCCATATCAAATTCTGAGTCTGTTTCAGTTAAGATTGGCACAGATCCTTTTTGTTTTCCCAGCAACCCAAAATTCTTCTATTGGCTGTCTCCGGCCCTGAGCGGTCACATTTGGTCCGATCTTCCATTCTCCTTTAATCAATATCAGCGAGATCCACAAAGGCGATAGCCTTACATGAACCTCTAATTAAGATTGACAGTCACAGTGCTTATCAGATGCTCTGGAGAGGGGTTCCGCTGGGAACGCGTGGTCAATAGGTGTTGTGTCAAGCTGGAGGGGATGGACTTCATAAAGGACGATCAGTTCTAGAGATAGATAGCTCTAAAAACTGTGTGATCTCCAGCCAATTTGTCACAGTAAAAGAATGCAATGCAAGAGCAAGTTTTGTGTGCAGCAAACCCTTTGAAGGGAGCTGACCACAATGCACCATGTTGTCCTTTGTTGTTGCCAGTTGGGCAGCCGATTACCCATCTGTTCCTTCTGCGTGGGTATTGGTACACAGAGACGAGAGAGGGAGAAGCTTTAGTGGCAGAAAGGTGAAATTCGATAGCCATCAAACTCTCTCTCTCTGCAGACTCTAAAATGCAGCCAGTTTATCGAGAGAGAGAAGGAGAGAGGGTAAAGTGACTCATTACTACCTCTGAAACTGGCAGTTCAGGGTTACTCTTCCTTTCTTCCTCCCCCACTTTCTCTCTCTCAGTTGTTTTATTATTAAATATATATTATTGCATAAATTATAACTTTCATTAATAAGTCAATAGCAAACATTATATAATGCAACAATTACTTTTATTCACTTTCAAACAAATCATGAGTAAAACGGCAGATTATCAGTTCATAACACTTTTTGCTCTGTTCTTCACACAATGTTACTTAAGACATCAAAGCACTTGCAAGGTGACACATTTTTACGTTTTCATTACATAACCAACTACATTTAAAAGCTTGTTTATGCACAATAAAATTGCGCTGATAGAGTGTTGCACTTGCAATGCAAAGGCAGTGGTGCGAGTCCTGAAGAGAAAGTGTTATAGAGGCACCACAAAATGACGTAGTCACTATCAGTTAGGTTTAGAGTTTAGATAAGGGAGGTAGGTAGGTTTTTTTTATTTCAAACTCAATAGAGCATTAAACTAAAAACCTCATCTGTTTGGAGAACATTTAACTCTCTTTTAGTGCCACCCAGTGGACAATTCATCTAAAAAAAATGTTGCAGTATGTTAAAGGAACCGCGTAATATCTTTTTGCAAAAAATGTAGCCAAAGTCACATTATTTTCAGATCAGGCTGGAAAGGATAGTATGCTAATCAGTTTCATGACCTTTCTAACTGTTTGAACATAAATGAGCTAATGATCTTGGCTCTGAATGTTAAGAGTTCAACAAAAGTTACATAAAATTTCTACTGACAGCTTTCTGTCAATTTCCACAGAATTTGTTGTTTTTTTACTCATCCCTCAATTTCTAAAAATAAGCAACATTTTATTCATGGTAATGCATTGACAATGGAAGTCTATGGGGCAAGACATTCTGTGAAATGTGCAGCTTATAATTTTTTACAGTGCTTATATGAATAATTTTTTACAAAGTATCGAGTCTTACTTGAGACATAAAGTTGTCTAAATCATCCTTTTACGGGTAGGACTATTGTTCAATAAGGATGACCTTCTGGTTATGGTTATGTAATTCTTCTAGTTACATTTTTCTTTAAATAAACTGTCACTGGTATCTGCTGAAGCAGATCTAGACAAGTGGTGCTGGGGAGGAGGAGGGTTACAGAGAGAAAACTCTCATAGCATGCTGCAGTGAAACCTGCTTACCTGCAATTTAAAGGAATATTCTGGGTTCGGTACAAGTTAAGCTCAGTCCATAGCTTTTGTAGCATATCGCTGATTACCATTAAAAAAAAAAAAATAATTCGACTTGTCCCTTCTTTAAAAAACTAAACAAAAATTGAGGTTACAGTGAGGCACCCACATTGAAAGAGAATGAGGCCAATTTTTGGAGGGTTTGAAGGCAGAAATGTGAAGCTTAGAATTTTCTAAAAGAACTTACATTAATTATTCAGTTAAAACTTGTGTATTATTTGAGCTGTAAAGTTGTTTAAATCATCGTTTTTGCGTTAGACTACTGTTCTAGGAGGATTAAGGCATTACGTCTTCATGGCAATGAAGTTGTAAAATTGGATATAACTTTATACATAAAAGCAATTTTATCACACTAAAGTCATGTTAACATGCATATTGTCTGTCTTGTGGCTATACTTTTGAAACAGTGAGTATTTTAACGTTTACAGATTGGCCCCATTCACTTACATTGTGAGTGTCTCACTGTAACCCATATTACATTTGAAATTATTATTATTTATTTTATTTTATTTTTTGTGGTAATCAACGTTATGCCACAAATGTTGTCCATAGAGCTTAACTTGTGTTGAATCCGGAATATTCCTTTAAATTCTAGACAAAGATGGAGGTCGCTAGTTGATTGTCTTACGGATTACATGTCAAAGAAAGGACGTATCTGCTTGCTTCATGTAGAGATGCATGACTGAACTTAAAAATCATTAAAAGATAGTAAGGGATGAGTTGAAATTATTGAAATCTCTCTCTCTCTCACTAGGTTCTGGTCCACCTGCCGATCAGACAGTGGTCATACAAAAGTTCAGATATCTCTCACAAAGACTCTTCGTTTCCGTGTCAGTTTTCGCCGGCTTGGGCATATTAATGGGGATCGTTTGTCTCACCTTTAACATTTACAACAGCAATGTCAGGTAAGTTTGTATGTAAACGTGTACATGTGTCTGCTTGTATGGCTGTGTGCACGTTTTTATTGTGTGTCCATGCATGAGTTCAGTGTAGAGGACTAACTGCCACCTATCCACTATATACAGTAGTGTACTATTTCTGGTGTCCGCCATTTTGTAGGAGTGTCTGAATTCTGAGTGAGGCACTCATTCCCTACTTTTGTTCACTCATTCTTATCCACAATGCTCTCTAATTTCGAGTGTACATTCAATGTACACTCGACAACGGTTAATTGCCCATTATCCACCGTGGGGAAGGCATACGAGCTGGGAGAGGGAGTGCATGCAGGGAGAGAGAGAGAGAGACACAAGTTTACTGCTTCCTTCACTCCTGCAATGTTTGATTTCATGCTGAATGTATTAAATTACTTTTTGACAAATCATTACTTGATTAACATAAAACATAAAGAGAGGCAAAACATAGAGATACATTTTAAAATGTACGCTTTATTTATATTTATACAGAATTTTGAGGTGATATTATTTTAACTCAGGACACTGCACACAGTGGATGATTTAAATATTCGGTTATAACATGTAGGTTATAATAACTTTGCTTATAATAACTGTTTATGGTCAGATGGGGGCGCTATATTAACATATATATTAAAAATAACAAACAGAATGAAAATGTATTGTATTACTATATTATTTAATAAGAAAAACAAGTAAGGCACAAATATTTTAAAAGTTCATATGTGACGTTGTTTCTGCGACAGCCCCAGAGCTCCGACGATTTGTGTACACGTCAGCGTCCTAGTTCACTCACTCATTTCGTTCACTCACTGCTGAGAAATAGTGCACTAACTGCAATTCACTATATGGGAAATAGTGAATGAGTGAACGATTTCGGACACAGCCAGTGTTACATGTATGCAATTTACTGGTGTTTCCAACAGTCAGATTCAAACATTTATACATTCTGTGTGCGTAGAAGCACACCGGTTTGAAACAGGCATGTCAAGTGTGGTAAATGCTTTAAGAATAGCAATATTGGGGGCCTGGGTAGCTCAGCGAGTATTGAAGCTGTCTACCACCCCTGGAGTTGCGATTTCGAATCCAGGGCGTGCTGAGTGACTCCAGCCAGGTCTCCTAAGCAACCAAATTGGCCCGGTTGCTAGGGAGGGTAGTCAAGTTAAATAAAAAGTCATTTTTATTTGTATAGCGCCTTTCACAACACACATCATTTCAAAGCAGCTTTACAGAAGATCAGGCATTAACAGAAGATTAAGGCATTAACTGCCATTTTAAAGTTTCTTGGGACATGTCCTAAGGATAGCGAGGAGTTAATAATATTAAGAAGAGGTTCTGAGATTACAGAGAATACCTCTTTTAAGAGCTTGGTTGGTATTGGATCTAGCAAACATGTTGTGGCTTTTGATATTTCGATAGGTTTTGTTAGCTCTTCATGACCTATAACAGTGAAGGATTGAAGTTGCACGTGAGGAAAATTATGAGACACTGTTTTCTGAGGTACTGTGACAGAAGACGCAGAGGCAACTGAGATTTGTCCTCCGCCATCTGGATTGAGGCAAGTCACTATGCCACCACGAGGACCTAGAGAGCATTGGGAATTGGGCATTCCAAATTGGGGAGAAAAAAGGGGAGAAAAATAAATAAAAAATAAAAAGAATAGCAATAGTACTGTACGCATTTGAAAACACCAGTGTGTGTGCGTGTGATAGTTTGTCTTTTTTTGTTGTCTTATGGGGCTTTTCCACTGCACGGTACAGCTCAACTCGACTCGACACTGCTCGCATTTTGGGGGTTTTCCACTGTGGATAGTACCTGGTACCTGATACTTTTTTTAGTACCACCTCGGTCGAGGTTCCAAGCGAGCTGAGCCAATACTAAATGTGACGTCAAAACCCTGCAGATCACTGATTGGTCAGAGAGAATCGTCACTAACAGCGTCACTGGATTTGTGATACGGGACATCAACCCGCTAGTTTTAAAGTAGCAACAGCGACAGCAGTATCATTTGTTCACGCAACTTTCGAATTGTAAAAAGAAATGGCTGTGTGCAAAACCACACCGTGGTCAATAAACGATGTGCAGACGTTCCTCTCGTTAGCGACGAATGAAATGACGCAAAACGAAAAAGTCTTCTCAGCTGTTGGCCGCACACGGCTACCACCGGACCTACCAACAGGGAAAAGTTATAAAAATAAATAAAAGTGACTACAGAACCATCAAGGACCACAACAACCGGAGTGGTTCAAACAGAAGAAAGTGGAAGTGGTTCGACCAAATGGACGCTATCTATGGCAATAGACCGGCGAGCAATGGGAGGGACAGTGCCCTGGACTCGCCGTTGTTGGAGTCCACGATGGAGGATGGTACGTTTTGTTACGTTAACTCTATATTCTGCTTGAAAGCTTCACTTTATTTAGTTGACCAGCTACTGGAAAGCTTGCTTCTAAAACAACCAGGCCAATTTAACTGTTACACTTGTGTAAAATCACCATGCAACAACTGCTTTATGCAGCACAATGAGCTAGTAGCTAACAGCTAGCGGTCGTGTTATTGTTTATGGTCAGTAATGTTTGTGTCGTGTTTAAGATGATGTCACGACATTAGAGGCGGTGCAACTATGACGATCAGCCTATAATCCCACCCACGTTGAGGCAGCACTAAACTGCAATGGAAAAGCAAGCTCAGAAATGTAAAGCGAGCAGAGTCGAGTCGAGTCGAACTGTAACGTGCTGTGGAAAAGTGCCATTAGTGACACTTACAGTATACTTTCAGCTAGATTTTCTTAGCAGGCAGCTTAAGCTAATGTCCTGAACACTTACAAATCTTGTCATGTATGTGGGTAAATGTGTGAGTGTGTCAGTGAATCTGTATGTTTCTTTGTGTAAGTCCTATTTGACTGTGTGAGATTAACTGAATTAGCTTTTGAGTTGACTGTACTATGACAAAAACATACCAGAAAGTGTAATAGTATAAAACATTTACAAAAAACATGGTATGTACCGTGGTAGTAGCATGGTATACTTGGAGTACCATGTTACATGAGTACCTTGAAGCAGTATTATTAGATATTTATCACCGGGACTAGTACGTGCAGTCTTAAATAGGCTGCTTGATTCCCTGTTCATCATCCATGTCCAGTGGGGCTGGAGCGCGTGGACTTTGAATTCAGGTTGTGTTGGTGGATTTGTTGAGGATGTTCTGCCTTCTGTTGCCCATCTTGGCCTGCTGGAGTTTTACTGTTGGCCCTCGGCAGTTTCAGCAGAGAGCACCCTGCTTGTTTGCAGGTTCATGCAATCATCTTTCTTCCAATATGGTTTTATTGTACTCATCTCTGGATTTATGGCTTTTGAATTCCTCGGCCCGCCAGTCAGATGGAGTTTACAACTATTGCGCTGCTCTTGGAATTGCACGTCGCCCCTGGTATGTCCATCGAGGGTCACGCCAACATCCCTGCAGATTACCAACTGATTCCTCTGACAACCACCACATTCCGGCCATCTGATCTTCACACCGTCGCCCTCTGACTGGTGCAAGTGAAGTGAAGTGGGGTGTCAATTTTGATAATCTTAGCTTGCTGAAATCTTTTATTTCACCACAAAACACAGATGTCACCACTATTAAGATGGCCCTCATTAATACACGATCAGTATCAAACAAATCTTTTATTCTGAATGACTTTTTTATATCTGGCCCTCTAGACTTTTTATTCATCACTGAGACCTGGCTGAATCCTGGCGAACAAATGGCCCTGGGGGATCTAACACCGCCAGTCTGTGACTTTTTTAATTCTCCATGGACTTCAGGGTGAGGAGGTGGCTTTGCCACTGTTTTTAGAAACACTTTTAAATGCAGAATGCTGACTATGGACATGTATTCCAGTTTTTAGGTCCAATTATTAAAGATTGAAATCTTGGGTCCTGCTTTCTGTGCACTTGTGTACAGACCTCCCAGATATTAATAAGCACTTCATTCAACAACTTTCAGACTTTCTCTCTGGACTGGTGTCTCGTGGTGATAGACTCCTGATTCTTGGGGATTTTAATATTCACGTATGCTGTCCATCAAACACTCCGGTAAATTTCTCTCCCTTACTTAGTCTTTAAATTTTGGATGACATGTCACTGGTGCTATTCACAATATGGGTCATACATTAGATCTTGTGTTATCTTGTGGTCTTTCTGTATCCAACTTAGCTGGACTCGACACTGAATCATTGGTTGAAGCTTTTAGTAAATCTTGTACTTTTACACTTGATAATGTCGCTCCGCTTAAGCCAAGGATGATAAGGGTGTTTCACAGCCTTGGCTAAATGACGTCACCCACGCTCTCAGACAAGAGTGCAGAAAAGCAGAGCGCAAGTGGAAACAAGACAAGCTTCAGGTCTCTTATGACATTTTAAATGTGTGTTTAACTAACTATCAGAGAGCTGTAAATGAAGCGAAAGCTAAGTTTTTCTCTAAATTAAACTCTGATAACGCGAATCGACCAAAAGTATTGTTCAAAACAATCAATTCTGTTTTAAACCCAACTAGAAATGCTTTTCTGGACGCCACCCAAGAGACCTGTGAAACATATTTAAACTTCTTTACTTACAAAATTGAGCAGAGTAAAGGTGCTATTGTACCTTCTCAATTTGATCAACCACTAATTCCTTCCTCGTCCAGCTCCCTGACTCACTTTCAATCAGTTACGTCAGTGCTGTTAGCAGATGTAGACTCCCGAGATGAAGTGTTCCAGTTACAAGCTGGATATTCTTTTGCCGTGCCTTCTTAAAGAAGTTTTCATGAATGTCAGTTCCAGTGTGACAGCTATAATTGACAGCTCCTTAGCAAGTGGAGATGTTCCAAGTAGTTTTTACATGCAATTCTACATCTTTTGTTAAAAAAGCTTTTTTGGATCCGGCAATACACAGCAATTACAGACCAATCTCCAAACTGCCTTTTATTTCTAAGATTTTGGAGAGAGTTGTTTATTCGCAGCTCTACTCCTATGTAAAAGCATTTAATATTTTAGATACATTTCAGTGTGGTTTCAGACCCTTGCACAGCACTGAATCTGCATTGTTGAAGGTCACTAATGATATTTTTCTCCATGGATTCAGGTTCACCTGTCATCTTAGTTTTATTTGATCTCAGTGCTGCGTTCAACACTATTGACCATAATATTATTCTTAATTATCTAGAATGTATGGTTGGCATCCAGGGTATGGCCCTCCAGTGGTTTTTCTCCTATCTTAAAGAAAGACGTTCTCTGTTAATTTAGGTAATGTTTTTTCTACGTAGGCTCAATTACAGTGTGGTGTCCCTCAAGGGTTGATTTTAAAACCCTTGTTATTTTCCCTGTATATGCTTTCTCTGAACTCTATTTTTCAGAAGAACAGCATATCGTATCACTGTTATGCTGACGATTCACAATTTTATTTCCCAGTGAGTGTAGACAAGAATTGTTCATTTGAGGATGCCCTAAAGTGCTTCAAAGATATTAAACATTGGCTGGCAAACAATTTCTGATTTTAGGTTCATCCATGTCCTCCTTACCTGGCGTGGTTGCCCAGTTAGTTCCTCTGTTACTGAATGTACAAGATCATGTGAGGAGTCTTGGAGTGATTTTAGACTCCTCGTTACTTTTCAATAAGCAGATCAGTGCTGTTGTCAAGGGAGGCTTTTTCCACCTGAGATCTATTGCCAAAATAAAACATTTTCTTTCCCATAAAGAATTGGAAATTGTGATCCACTCACTTATTACATCAAGGTTAGACTATTGTAACTCATTGTACAGTGGTCTCCCCCAAACTGCGTTATCCCACCTACAGCTGGTTCAAAATGCAGCAGCTAGGCTTTTAACAGGGTCAAGAAAGAGGGATCACATTTCCCCTGTTTTAGCATCTCTACACTGGCTTCCTGTGAAATTCAGGGTCGATTTTAAAATTCAGATTTATGTCTACAAGGCACTATCTGGTCTCGCACCCCAATATATAAGTGGCCTTCTCCTCCCTTACTCCCCCACTAGAGCGCTCAGGTCTTCTGATAAACTTTTATTGAGGGTTCCTCGTTGCCGCTATAGATCTAAGGGTGACCGTGCCTTTTTTGTGATGGGTCTTAATCTATGGAATGGTCTCCATGTGAGGTCAGCTTCATCATTAGCCATTTTTAAATCTTGTTTAAAAACGTATTTTTATTCTGTAGCTTTTGAATAGATCATTGAATAGTTTGAAATGGATAAATACATTATGCTGTATTTAAAGGTTTTTATTTATTGTATTATGTTTTATATTTAACTTTATATCAATCTGTTTTTATATCACTCTGTCATTTATTTATTTTTTTTATTTTATTTTGTTTGGGATTTTTCCCCCTTTTTCTCCCAATTTGGAATCCCCAATTCCCAATGCGCTCTAAGTCCTCGTGGTCGCATAGTGATTCGCCTCAGTCTGGGTGGCGGAGGACAAATCCCAGTTGCCTCCGCGTCTGAGACAGTCAACCCGCGCATCTTATCACGTGGCTTGTTGAGCGCGTTGCCACGGAGACATAGCGCGTGTGGAGGCTTCACGCCATCCACCGCGGCAACCATGCTCAACTCACCACGCGCCTCACCGAGAACAAACCACATTATAGCGACCACGAGGAGGTTACCCCATGTAACTCTACCCTCCCTAGCAACCGGGCCAATTTGGTTGCTTAGGAGACCTGGCTGGAGTCACTCAGCACGCCCTGGGATTCGAACTAGCGAACTCCAGGGGTGGTAGCCAGCATCTTTTACCACTGAGCTACCCAGGCCCCATTTATTTATTTGTTTGATCTATAAAGCACTTTGGGCCAACTTATGTTGTTTTTAAATGTGCTCTATAAATAAAGGTTGATTTGACTATTGTTGTACCATGATACATTAGTGTGTATATATATATATATATATATATATATATATATATACAGTACTGTGCAAAGGTATTAGGCACTTGTGAAATATGTTGCATAGTGAAGATTTCTTCAAAAATAATGCCATAAATATTACCAATTTATCATTTATCAATTGAATTTATCAAAATGAATATTTTAATTTATCAATTAACATCATACAATATCCAGTAAACATAAAAAATAAAAAGCTAAATCAATATTCGGTGTGACCACCTTTGCCATCAAAACTGCACCAATTCTCCTAGGTAAACCTGGACACAGTTTTTCTTGGTTGTTGGCAGATAGGATGTTCCAAGCTTCTTGGAGAATTCACCACAGTTCTTCTATCTATTTCGGCTGTCTCAATTGCTTCTGTCTCTTCATGTCATCTCAGACTGACACGATATTCAGTGGGGGGCTCTGAGGGGATCATGCCATCTGTTGCAGGGCTCCCTGTTCTTCTATTCGATTCTATTGTAATTGAAAAAGGAATGTTTGGGAGTCTAAAATTTATTTTTCCTATTGACACTAAAACTGAAGATATAAATAACCATCTTAAGCCAAATGTTTTTGTGAAACATCTTATGTGCCTAAGACTTTTGCACAGTACTGTATATATATATATATACAGGTGCATCTCAATAAATTAGAATGTCGTGGAAAAGTTCATTTATTTCAGTAATTCAACTCAAATTGTGAAACTCGTGTATTAAATAAATTCAGTGCACACAGACTGAAGTAGTTTAAGTCTTTGGTTCTTTTAATTGTGATGATTTTGGCTCGCATTTAACAAAAACCCACCAATTCACTATCTCAAAAAATTAGAATATGGTGACATGCCAATCAGCTAATCAACTCAAAACACCTGCAAAGGTTTCCTGAGCCTTCAAAATGGTCTCTCAGTTTGGTTCACTAGGCTACACAATCATGGGGAAGACTGCTGATCTGACAGTTGTCCAGAAGACAATCATTGACACCCTTCACAAGGAGGGTAAGCCACAAACATTCATTGCCAAAGAAGCTGGCTGTTCACAGAGTGCTGTATCCAAGCATGTTAACAGAAAGTTGAGTGGAAGGAAAAAGTGTGGAAGAAAAAGATGCGCAACCAACCGAGAGAACCGCAGCCTTATGATTGTCAAGCAAAATCGATTCAAGAATTTGGGTGAACTTCACAAGGAATGGACTGAGGCTGGGGTCAAGGCATCAAGAGCCACCACACACAGACATGTCAAGGAATTTGGCTACAGTTGTCGTATTCCTCTTGTTAAGCCACTCCTGAACCACAGACAACGTCAGAGGCGTCTTACCTGGGCTAAGGAGAAGAAGAACTGGACTGTTGCCCAGTGTTCCAAAGTCCTCTTTTCAGATGAGAGCAAGTTTTGTATTTCATTTGGAAACCAAGGTCCTAGAGCCTGGAGGAAGGGTGGAGAAGCTCATAGCCCAAGTTGCTTGAAGTCCAGTTTTAAGTTTCCACAGTCTGTGATGATCTGGGGTGCAATGTCATCTGCTGGTGTTGGTCCATTGTGTTTTTTGAAAAGCAAAGTCACTGCACCCGTTTACCAAGACATTTTGGAGCACTTCATGCTTCCTTCTGCTGACCAGCTTTTTAAAGATGCTGATTTCATTTTCCAGCAGGATTTGGCACCTGCCCACACTGCCAAAAGCACCAAAAGTTGGTTAAATGACCATGGTGTTGGTGTGCTTGACTGGCCAGCAAACTCACCAGACCTGAACCCCATAGAGAATCTATGGGGTATTGTCAAGAGGAAAATGAGAAACAAGAGACCAAAAAATGCAGATGAGCTGAAGGCCACTGTCAAAGAAACCTGGGCTTCCATACCACCTCAGCAGTGCCACAAACTGATCACCTCCATGCCACGCCGAATTGAGGCAGTAATTAAAGCAAAAGGAGCCCCTACCAAGTATTGAATACATATACAGTAAATGAACATACTTTCCAGAAGGCCAACAATTCACTAAAAATGTTTTTTTTATTGGTCTTATGATGTATTCTAATTTTTTGAGATAGTGAATTGGTGGGTTTTTGTTAAATGTGAGCCAAAATCATCACAATTAAAAGAACCAAAGACTTAAACTACTTCAGTCTGTGTGCATTGAATTTATTTAATACACGAGTTTCACAATTTGAGTTGAATTACTGAAATAAATGAACTTTTCCACGACATTCTAATTTATTGAGATGCACCTGTATATATATATATATATACACACCAAACAGCCATAACATTAAAACCATCTGCCTAATATTGTGTAGGTCCCCCTCATGCTGCCAAAACAGCGCCAACCCGCATCTCAAAATAGCATTCTGAGATTATATTCTTCTCACCACAATTGTACAGAGCGGTTATCTGAGTTACTGTAGACTTTGTTAGTTCGAACCAGTCTGGCCATTCTCTGTTGATCTCTCTCATCAACAAGGCATTTCCGTCCACAGAACTGCCGCTCACTGTATGTTTTTTGTTTTTGGCACCATTCTGAGTAAACTCTAGAGACTGTTGTGTGTGAAAATCCCAGGAGATCAGCAGTTACAGAAATACTCAAATCAGCCCATCTGGCACCAACAATCATGCCACGGTCCAAATCACTGAGATCAAGTTTTTTTCCCCCATTCTGATGGTTGATGTGAACATTAACTGAAACTCCTGACCTGTATCTGCATGATTTTATGCACTGCACTGCTGCCACATGATTGGCTGATTAGATAATTGCATGGATGATTGTTGGTGCCAGATGGGCTGGCCAAAAACAAAAACATCTAGTGAGCATCAGTTCTGTGGACCGAAATGCCTTGTTGATGAGAGAGGTCAACAGAGAATGGGCAGACTGGTTCGAACTGACAAAGTCTACGGTAACTCAAATAACCGCTCTGCTATTCTTAGATGCAGGTTGGTGCTGTTTTGGCGGCACGAGGTGGAACTACACAATATTAGGGAGATGGTTTTAATGTTGTGGCTGATCGGTGTGTATGTGTGTATGTGTATATATATATATATATATATATATATATATACACACACACATACACACACACACACACACACACAATTATATACTGGTACTGCCACAGTACCTGTGTACCTGGAAATATAAGCATCAGTATTCCATGCATGAACCTGCTGTTTGAACATACACGAATGCACATACAAACTGGGATATATGCATTTTGCTAATTCAGCAATATGTATATCTATATGTTGAAGGTACATTAAAAACTCTCAGCCATACCTGAATAACATGACTGCAGTAGGCTGTATGATGGCTCTGGCTGCTGTTTTTCCTCTGGGAATTGATGGACTACATGTACGGAACTCCCAGTTTCCTGTTGTCTGTCAGGTAAGTGGTCAGGCATTCTGTAAAATGTATTTTTGTCATTTTTATAGGTAAAATTATAGTAGTGAACTTATGAAATCTCCTCTTACATTGTTCTTTAGAAAAGCTTTAAGGAGTCATAATATTTAATCATTTTCTTTATTTCCCGAGGCCCACATATAATGTTAGTCAATGTTTTTTGCACCAAAACAGAGTTTTAATTCAGTTTTATTGACAATTTTCTGCCCTCTTTCTAACTCTTTTTGCTGTTGAACATTTAAGACTTTTCTGTTAATGCTGTGAAATGAGAAACAACGCTAACTCATGGGCTGTAGGTTTGTGTCAGTTTCAATATAATTTGTGCTGCCCCTTCCTTTAATAGCAGCCTATTTGCAAAGCCTGTATTACACTGTGACAGGTTCTCATTTTAATACTGGGAGCCAGAAACCATTTGTTTATTGTTTGGTGTCTAGGAATAATAGTTTCTATCCTACTTCCTCCTTACTACCTCACTGTGACAGGGTGGACCAAGTGTTTTATTTCTAAAGATCAAGGAAAATTAGATTTCATGATATGACCCCTTCAGTATATCAACACATGACAAATTAAAGTGATGAAATATTTTTTGAATTGTTTTTATTGCTTTTTTAGTTCCGTTTGTGGCTGCTCGGACTTGGCTTCAGTTTGGCCTATGGCAGTATGTTCACAAAGATTTGGTGGGTCCACACTGTGTTCACAAAGAAGGATGAGAAGAAAGATAAGAGAAAAGTAAGTAGAGAAGATTGCTGTCTGTATTTGAGGTTAACTGGAGGTGTTTCAAGACAAAATATCTGTCCCTCTAAAGCCTAATATGAATTTACTTTCAGAACACCTTTGGAATGATAAATGTATCATAGTGGGATTATTATGCTTTATATATATATATATATATATATATATATATCTTGTTTTCCTCTCTGTTATGATTTTATCTCAGTCTTGGCTTTACCCCCACCTCTCTGTCTAACCTTGTAGAGATGGGTCCCTCGCTGTCCTTGAGCATCTTTGAACAACACATTAATAATACAGCCGGCTCAATAACTCCTTTTTTTTTTTTAAAGAAAAAGATGGACAAGTCGAAATTATTTTTTGTGGTAATCAATATTATGCCACAAATGCTGTCAATTAAGCTTGATTTGTATTGAAACCGGAATATTCTTTTAAAGTCTTACAATCATGTGCAATTTTTTTATGTAACTTATTTGAAAGATGTTTAGATATTTTCACTGAAAAACAAGAAGAAAATACCGATGGAGAAGTGCACGCCTCATTACACACAGCCAAAAACAACTATAATAACTAGAGGAAAAGTCTGAGAGGCAGATAAACATAGAAGGAGAAAGCTTTTTTTCAGGGATAAATAGATAATGTCTATTATTGAGTGTACATAAATGTCCATTTAGTGGCGGTGGAGGGGAGGTTGTTATATGACTCTACACTAAAACACTTTCAAACATTGAGACAGTCTGTGATGTGCAATGAGGCAGCAAATTCACCGCTTTCTTATTTTCAATTATGCCGCATACGTTACTATTGAGATATTTATTTTTTTTTTTATAAAAATCATAACCAATCACAAACCAAGCATCACTGATTTGTTGTTGTTGTTTGAATTGGATTCTTCAAAGACATTGTCAAGGATACAAAATGGAAATATTGGAACAAAGAATGGTTTTGGCATTTATTATAGAGCATAAGAGGGATGGAAAGATTTGGGACAAACATTCTATTTTAAGCTCAAAAGGAATTCAAGATGTTTTATGGTGTGAATTGTCCTCATAAAATAATAAATACTTTGTGTTTGTAGTTCTTTCTTACACAAAATTGGAGGAATTTTTCTGATGCAATAAAATTAGGCTCTATTGACAATCTATTACATAGATTTATGGCATTCAGAAAATATTTTCTATTCATCACCCACTTTGTAGAAACAAACTAAAGAAACATGTACAGAAACGCACTTACATTGGAATTCTATGGGGCTATGTGTTGCACTGCTATAAACGTTACAGTACACACTGTTTCGAAAGTACACCAACTACAACACTTAAACTTACATGTAAAAATATAATACATGTTGACATGAAGGTAGTTTAAAAAAATCACCTACTTACCTTATCTATGCAAGGTTATGTCCTATTTGACTGGGTGCTGAGCTGTTTTTTGCCATTTTTTGGTGTTCCTGCTGCTCAACTTGTAGAACGTGATGCTTGCAATGTCAAACTTGTGAGTTTGATTCCCAGGAATTACACCTAACTTTAAAATGTACACTTTGAATGCACTAAAAGACACTTTTTTTTTTTTTTGCCATAAATTATCTTTTTCAGCTCCAGTTATGACCACGTAAATCCAATATATATGGTAACTGTCACATACTATGCTCAGGAATAACAGAAAATTATTTTTAGGCATATCAACTCCAAAGTATTGATTATGTAGTGAAAAATCCATCCACAGGAATAACAACAGTAATGCAAAACAAGAAGTTCCTCCACCATGGAAAAGTAGTCCCACCACTGTAACAGTGATTTAGAGTTTGAACTTTACAGCTCAATTAACAGATGTTTGCACTGAAGAATTATTAAGTGCTTTAACAAAAATACAAGTTGCACATTCGATCACAAAGGAAATTAACAAGCTTTCAAATGTTCAAGCAGCTTCAAATCGACCTCGTTCTGCTAAATAATTGACAAGCAACATACCTCATTGGCCATTTGTGGATCAATTTCATTGTGCTCAACTTTTTTCTTTGGTGCTACTGATAGCGCATTGCAAGACTCGGGTTCTGGTCCCATGGAAACCAGGAAGTAATTGCGTTCACATAAACAATGGTGAGCAAGATTCAGAGGTTGAATTTTTATTCTAAAATTACATTTTTACACCACCGACGGTTAAGTATAGGGTTGGGGATTGGGTTAGGGCGTATACAACTCTCTTTTGGCACCACCCTGTGGACATTTCCCCATAAAACTGGTCCACACTTCCAGCTTCGGCCACTGGGGGCAGTGGTTTGAATTTTGGTAAGCACAGATGAATTTCAGCAGCAGACCTTTTGACCTCCTATCACCGATTTCACAGTGTGATCAATCTGATTTGGAATGCCTTGCCTCATAGACTTCCATTACTGCAGACACAATTTTAGTTTGTTCTTATGAATTATTGTCTGTTATTATATGCAGTCAATAGTTTTTAGCATTCCTTGGAGCAACAATATATCTGGGCTGTGAGAAAATTCTTTCTTCCTCTGTGTTGTGAAGATGTGTTATTATTTTATGGGCTTTCAAAAGGGAAGATAAACAATACAAGTCACAGAGAACATAAATTGGTAACACATGTTGACAGTGATTGTCGTTTGTTTGCTCACAAAGGCCATCCTCACTACAAAAAACAAAGATTATTGATTTTGCTGTGCCGTAATGGTCTCGACTGAAATCCATTAAAGACACTTTCCTTACATAAACCAAAAACAGCAGGCACCATGTGGCAAATTAAATCGGCATCCTGATAATGGTCCATTGTTTTCCCATCAAACTCTCTGCACTTATGCTCTTTTATGATGTCATAAATCACCACGCGAGCTGTTTCTTGCACTGTCCTGGATGTAAAGTTGATTTGTTGGTCTTCTCATATCACAGCAGCACCTGGAGCCCTGGAAGCTCTATGCCACTGTTGGGGTTCTGCTTGTTATCGACATCCTGTCCCTCATGATTTGGCAAATCGTGGATCCCTTGCACATCACAGTGGAGGTACGGCAGAGCTCATTTTACATGTGGGGACAGTTTTTATGTTTTTATGACACTGTTGGATTTATTGTTTTTTGGATATGAACACAACATTGAAGTCTACTGCCTTTTCTCTTACCATTTATCTGAGCAGAAGTTCACTAAAGAAGCACCTAAAGGGGACGTGGATCAGTTGATTGAACCGTTGCTGCAGCACTGTAGTTCAGAGAAGATGAACACATGGCTCGGTAAGAATTTCTCTGGGTTTCGCTATGGTTTTGTTCACACTGAATCCAATTCCAATTCTGGTTTCAAATCCGATTTTTAGGACTGACTGTTCACATTGTGCATGTGATAAAATCGGATTTGTTTGTTCAGACAATATAGTCAATGTCCAAACTACAGTGCATCCGGAAAGTATTCATAGCGCTTCACTTTTTCCACATTTTGTTATGTTACAGCCTCATTCCAAAATGGATTAAATTCATTATTTTCCTCAAAATTCTACAAACAATACCCCATAATGACAATGTGAAAGAAGTTTGTTTGAAATCTTTGCAAATTTATACAAAAAAAAAAAATCACATGTATATACGTAAGTATTCACAGCCTTTGCTCAATACTTTTTTGATGTCTTTTTGAGTATGATGCTACAAGCTTGGCACACCTATTTTTGGGCAGTTTCTCCTATTCTTCTTTGCAGGACCTCTCAAGCTCCATCAGGTTGGATGGGGAGCATTGGTGCACAGCCATTTTCAGATCTCTCCAGAGATGTTCAATCGGGTTCAAGGCTGGGCTCTGGCTGGGCCACTCAAGGACATTCACAGAGTTGTCCCGTAGCCACTCCTTTGTTATCTCGGCTGTGTGCTTAGGGTCGTTGTCCTGTTGGAAGATGAACCTTCACCCCAGCATGAGGTCTAGAGCGCTCTGGAGCAGGTTTTCATCAAGGATGTCTCTGTACATTGCTGCATTCATCTTTCCCTCGATCCTGACTAGTCTCCCAGTTCCTGCTGCTGAAAAACATCTCCACAGCATGATGCTGCCACCACCATGCTTCACTGTAGGGATGTTATTGGCCAGGTGATGAGCGGTGCCTGGTTTCCTCCAGACATGACGCTTGTCATTCAGGCCAAAGAGTTCAATCTTTGTTTCTCATGGTCTGAGAGTCCTTCAGGTGCCTTTTGGCAAACTCCAGGCGGGCTGCCATGTGCCTTTTACTGAGGAGTGGCTTCCGTCTGGCCACTCTACCATACAGGCCTGATTGGTGGAGTGCTGCAGAGATGGTTGTTCTTCTGGAAGGTTCTCCTCTCTCCACAGAGAAATGCTGGAGCTCTGTCAGAGTGACCATCGGGTTCTTGATCACCTCCCTGACGAAGGCCCTTCTCCCCCGATCGCTCAGTTTGGCCAGGCGGCCAGCTCTAGGAAGAGTCCTGGTGGTTCCAAACTTCTTCCATTTACGAATAATGGAGGCCACTGTGCTCATTGGGACCTTCAATGCTGCAGAAATTTTTCTGTCTCAGAGGTCTACAGACAATTCCTTGGACTTCATGGCTTGGTTTGTGCTCTGACATGCACTGTTAACTGTGGGACCTTATATAGACAGGTGTGTGCCTTTCCAAATCATGTCCAATCAACTGAATTTACCACAGGTGGACTCCAATCAAGTTGTAGAAACATCTCAAGGATGATCAGTGGAAACAGGATGCACCTGAGCTCAATTTTGAGTGTCATGGCAAAGGCTGTGAATACTTATGTACATGTGATTTTGGGGTATTGTCATTATGGGGTATTGTTTGTAGAATTTTGAGGAAAAATTGAATTTAATCAATTTTGGAATATGGCTGTCACATAACAAAATGTGGAAAAAGTGAAGCACTGTGAATACTTTCCAGATGCACTGTATGCACATCAGTTGCCATCGAAATGATTCGGAATGATGCCAACAGAAGGAGAAGCCATAAAACTGAACAATTAGTCCATTATGACATCTTGTCGTGGTGTTGAACTCATGAGAGGCATGAGACAACAAAAAATGTATATGCTATAGGGCTGTGCCGATAAAATCATGTTTTGATATACATGTATCTTGACCTCACAATATTGTATCGATGCTTTAGATCCCTGTCAATATTTTTGGTGTTCATATCATGTCCAACAGAGTCCCTTTTATGACAAACTGGGTCTCTCTCATGCATTTGGTGCATTTTCAAGTTTGTAGAAATCTGGTTTGTTAAAATCTAAACAGATCTGAGTCGGATACGCATAAGAATCTGATTTTTGCTGCGTGTCTGAACAAAGCCAATGAGTCTGTGTGAATGTGACTAATGAAGTTACCCCAATGGTTTTGACCTTCAGCCTTTCTCCTCAGGTGTTTCCTTCAAGTAAGTGTTAAATGAATTAAACAAATTAATTGCTACCTTCATGAGACAAACAGAACCAGCCTTGCTCCTCCAGTTATGGTCATTAAAATAAGCAAAGAATGCATTCTTGAGGCAGTGTTCTTGAGAAATGGGCATTGCTGCCCGTAAGCAGGCTTGTTAGAATAGTTTTAGATTAGTTTTCATATTAAAAAAGCCTGTAGTCATAAATAGTTTGATCTTTGTATTTTGATTAACATTTTCAGAGATTTCTCTGTTTTTAAGAGCATGTTGTGTCTCTGTTTTGACTTGTAGGAGTTGTGTACGGCTATAAGGGCCTGCTGTTGCTCCTGGGTATTTTCTTGGCTTATGAGACCAAATCTGTGTCCACTGAAAAAATAAACGATCATCGAGCTGTCGGGATGGCCATCTACAATGTCTCTGTGAGTCTGTTTGTCTTTTTAAGCATATAATTCTAGACTTTTTAAAGAGTGCCTTGGGGATGTTTTAAATGTCAGTATAATGTCAGTTGTCGTCCAGATATTTTCCAATTAAAAACAGTCTGCAGGTAAAAATATTTAGCTGAAGTGACAGGGTGATCTCGTTCGTATTCGCAGGTATTTGTAAGTGAAGTGTACACAATAATTTTTGTATGTTTGGATAACACTGAAAAGTTTGATATCACTGACAACATCTAAAATGTAAACACTTATACATACAGTATACAGCAATCTTAAAGATGCTGAAATCTTTGCACTGATACCAAACGAGTTCAACACTCGTGGTAAACACTCCCATGTTGGAACTCTTATTTATCAGTAAATAATGGAGAAAGTTTGTATGGCTTGAATCACACTTTATGTACAAATTTTTTTGTATTGTTTTGTTGCTCAATTTTAGTTCAGAGTTGTGTAAATTGTGCACAGTTCTGTGTGTGACTCACAACACTGTCCTGAGCATGAAGCAGGGGCGTAGCAATCATTTCAGAAGTGAGGGGGACAGAATGTTCAACAGAAAACCTTGACAAGTAACCAAGTTTTCTGTTGTGTTTTGTCTTTGATGTAATTATATTTATAGCATACTTATTTTAGTTCGATGGCCAGATTGGACAAAACATCACCACATGCAGGCAGAAATTTTATATACATATCTTTTTTTTAATTAAGAAAATCCAAAATCGTGGGGGCCTGGGTAGCTCAGCGAGTATTGACACTGACTACCACCCCTGGAGTCGCAAGTTCGAATCCAGGGCGTGCCGAGTGACTCCGGCCAGGTCTCCTAAGCAACCAAATTGGCCCGGTTGCTAGGGAGGGTAGAGTCACATGGGGTAACCTCCTCATGGTCACGATTAGTGGTTCTGGCTCTCAATGGGGTGTGTGGTAAGTTGTGCGTGGATCGCGGAGGGTAGCATGAGCCTCCATATGCTGTGAGTCTCCGCGGTATCGTGCACAGCGAGCCACGTGATAAGATGCGTGGATTGGCGTTCTCAGAAGCGGAGGCAACTGAGACTTGTCCTCCGCCACCTGGATTGAGGTGAGTAACTGTGCCACCATGAGGACCTACAAAGTAGTGGGAATTGGGCATTCCAAATTGGGAGAAAAGGGGATAAAAAAATACATTAAAAAATAATAATAATAAAGTCCAAAATAAACTTCATGCTGCTTTAATAATAAATATTGTCGTAAAACAAAATGGAGCACATGGAATGTTCTAATTTCATTTCCCATAAGGCTTTAAATAGAACCATAAGAATAGGCTATATGTAAAAAAGGGTAATGATTATTTTTTACATTAAAGATATTTTTCTACCTGATCTAACTTTAAAAAATATTTGTTGGTTCATTTGTGTATCCTAATGTAATCAGGTTGATTCTGTCATATTAAATTATACATTTTGTCAAAGTTGAGTTATAAATGGAATCGTGTCTCTTAGTCTACAGTATATTGTATCTGTTTATATTAGGGCTGTTGATTTAACACGCTAATTAAGTGTAATTAATTATATAAAAAATAACGCGTTGAAAAATTAATGCAATTAATCATGTCCCCGGACTGTAATAAAGAATATATCTTCCATCTGAGCAATTCAAGCTTGGAGTACTACCTGTTTTCTCCAGGGGGCAGTAAGCAAAACTCCAGCTGTATAGACAACACGCAGCTATACAGAACAAACCACACTTGTCAGTAGCAGACAACACTAGATAAAAAATGCATTATTTTGTACACACACAGCTTGATGGAGCGCAAATCCGAAGGCAGGGATCTCAAGACGTGTTTTTCTAAGTTTCAAACTTTGTTTAACTTGACATAGTGACCTAAAAACGGTATGTTTATGACGCAACGCAACTGAGATGCTCCAAAAGCATCCTTTTGACACGGGTGTTTATTGACGTATCCTTAAATCTCTGACTGATTTGCAAAATGGATTACTGTGAACTGTAGGTTTATGTTCAGTAATATGGAAATAAACAATATATTGCATTCTAAAGCCACTTTTTTTTAATTGTCCTTTTTAATGCTTTAGTTGTGTGACAAAATTATATATATATATATATATATATACAGTATATATATTATTCATCATTATTTAATCAATATATATTGAAGTATTGTTAATTGAGGGGCTTTCTCAGCAAATATTTATGGATGCGAATAATTGCGATTAATTTGATTAATTAATCGGCATACCATGTAATTAATTTGATTAAAAATTTTCAGCGATTAAGAGCCTTAGTTTATATCTGTTTTAGTGTTGGCATAAGCATTTTGCCTTTGGGGCAGAATAGGCTATTGACAAGAAAAAGAGTTCACAAATCTCAAACCGAACATTTATTACATAATTTATAAGGCTAATTTTACATAACTACTTCTTAGTCAAACTGTAACAGCAAAGAATCAGTATTAATGTGCAGGTTAGGTTAGTTAGGGTTAGGGTTAGGGTTTGGTTCAATGATCATTTAGTGGAGAGTACATTGAGATTGTACTGTGGAGAAGCATTGAGAAATGCACTTTTTTACCCCTAATATTTTAACTTGTACCTGCCCATGTCGTCATTATTTGCATGAACGACTCACACAATCATAAAAGTGGGCACATGAACTGGTATGCTTGGGACAGTTGTGTAGAACGCTGATCCACTTTCTAAATCGCTTTAAGATGCAAGCTATAATATCATAATAATATCAAAGCTCATCATCAAAAAACATCAACAGATACCACAAGACAACTTACATTACTTGATGTTACAGTAAAAACATGAATGGAGACTATTTTCCCTGCGTTGAGTTCATGATCTATGCCTAAAGCGCAAAGTATACTTCGGTTTTGATGCGAGTGCTGAGCGCCTGTTGTCAAACGCTCAGCCTTTCAAAGTATACTTCAATTGACTGTGTTGCGCATACACGTGCATGTGCGAAGCTACGACTGCTATGAGATACTGGACTATTTCTTTTCAAAAGTTTTTACCCATGAAGATGTCTTTATATTCTTTCAGATTAGAGTTATACAAATGCAGTTATTTCCCAACCTCCTCACACACGCGCTCTTGACGTGCACATCCACCCTCGTTGTTTCCACATTCGACTCCTGTCTTCTTCTTGCAGTTCTTTGTGACAGCAACAGCTCAACAGTGAGTGTTGCCACCTTGTGGACCCACTAATTAGTGCAAATAATTTCAGGCACATACTGCACTTTCAGAGTATGCACGGTTCGTACTGTGCTTGAGCACTAGCCTTCGCGTTTAACAGAAGTATACTTTGGGCTTAACCCTGTGGCTGACATGCAGATAGAGTGTGAGTGCATTACATGGTTGCCATGTTGGTATGTTGGTACCTCATGTATGTGGTTAAGCAGCTATCACGTTAGAACAGTGAATGCATTTACACATACACATTTGCTGTAGGAAATACACAATGTAAACAAATTTGCCCGGTGAAAAGTGCAGGGAAGTACTTTGGTTTTATGGAAAGTGAGGGGGACACGTCCCTCGCGTATTCTACACCCATGGCATGAAGAACATGCCTGGAGCTCTTCTGTGTGAGGTCTGTTAGATTTGATGAAAGTGAAGTGTCTCAGCCTGCCATCTTCAGTGATGTCCAGGGACACAGAGATTTCCAGCGGACAGGAAAGGGGATAAAAGAGCTTTTCCCCTCATCACCAGAAATAAACTTAAATTTCAGTTTAACAGGACTAGAGCTCTAAAGTAGTGAGAAAGCTCGAGCACAAGTGCTCCCTCATTAATGCTCAAAGTTGTTTGTTTTTGTACATCATATCATCTGTTCCACTTTAGCATTTGAGTGCCGCCCCACCGCTCCTGAGATACAGAGGAGTGTCTACTGCACTGAAAATACACTCAGGGGGAAGTCAATATACAGTTGTGCTACTTTTATGCAAAGTACTTCAGAACAAAAAGCTGTGTATCACTAATCTTTCGCAATTTAGTTTGCTAGGCACTAAAGAAGTGCTGTGCCATGAATAATTAAATACAGTCCTGTAAAATTAATGAGTACTGTATCTAAAGTAAGTCATACAAATTTTGACATTCTTTTCAGTGCAAAAGCACACTCTTTCTCTGTAAATTAAGAATAATATAGATTGCGTCATTAAAAACTTTGCGTTATTTGCCTCCCACAATAAATGTTGTGCTATTAAATTGAATACAAATTGTATTAAATATCATTAAATTAATAAAATAATATAAAGTTAATATATAATAAATGTTATAATATTTAAATCAAATATAAAAATAAATAAATACATATAAAATAAATAAATATACATTTTTAATTATTTAATTAATAAAATGATTAAATAAATTTGATCCTGTCAACAGTTATTTATCAAATGACGGAGATTGGGAAGATGGGGAATTACGCTGTGCAAATTGTGTTTAGCACAAAATTTGTTTGTGTTTTGTGCTGTTACCTGATTTGCATAATTACTTTAGGGAATCAGATGCTAAAACAAATGCAGACAGTGCATGCAAATAAGCCACAATATCAGCAGGCACAATTCTTTCTTAGTAAACTACCCCCTCAATGTGGAGGGTAAACACACAATAATCTCTTTTCATTTAGCATGAGGACTCCTGGTCCATTTTCTATGGTGAAGCATGATTGAAATGAAGCACAAAAGCTTTTGTCAGTCGGCCATTTCATTGTGTTCTTTTAATTCAGAGCAGTGTGTTTTCTCTTCATCTTGGCCTTTGTGGATTATCTATTTTACACTGAACCTAATTTAAGCTCAAATTGAGAGAGAGACTTTCAGATCAGGAAGGGGCCATATTTTGCATTTTTATCTTTTTCTTTCTGTCTTGTTTCCAAGTCACAGGCCGAATCCCGGTCCTCAGCGAACGCCCATTCGGTTAAAGAAGTGATTTCCGATGCCATCTGCCATGTCATTACTGACTCCATCATTTTATAGAATTTCAGCTGCTCGCAGACAATGATACAGATGATAAGTGCCCACCTGTTCACAGCAAATTGATGATTAATTGTATTGTCATTCTGAGGGCTTATTTGGCACCCAAAGCAGCATACAAAGAACTTTTCGATATAGGATGCATTAAAACATTTTTTTACAAAGTTCATTCAGTGTCAGAAATTAACTGTTTTGGCCAATATTTGCCACCAGGAACTGATTTGAAATAAAGAGCAGAAGTCATATTTTTATTTAATAGTGCTTTTTTGCCATTTTTGGAGCTCAATAGCCTCCGAAGTGCATCAGATGGAGCAGTAAACTATGGTGCTATTAACTTATTGCCTACATATATTTGCCAACACAGTGCATGCTGGCACAGCTGAGCATTTTGGGTTAAAACTGTGCAGATACAGTTTCGGCGTTATGGCTCGGTGCCGGCCACAGGCCACACGCTAATAGCTCAGCAGTAGACTGCGTTGATTTAGAGAGACTGTTTTGCACTTTTTACCTTGTCCAAATAATGAATGACCCTGCAAAGAAAATATAACCTCTGTTGATGTCAGGCTACACTTTCTTTTTGGTTGTCTAGATGAATCTTTTCTGGTCTTGACTGAGAGAGATGACTTACTGTTGATCAATATTTATTGATTCACGCCTCTGCCTCTCTTGGTTTCTGCTCTTTCTTTCACTCATCGGCTGTTTTACTCTTACATTCTTGTGTTTTTATCATTTATATGTGTAGGTTTGGGGAACCGAAAATCGGTTCTTATTTGGTTTAATTTTTTTTTTTTAAATACTGGAAAAGAATGGTTTTGCTCCACTCTTTTGTTATTCTTCTATTAATGTGTCAAGCATAACGCAGCAACATCGGCTAAACCAATGTCGTGAGTTTGGGGCAGGAATAAATGTTTGATTGACCAATGGCAGATGGGGGGAATGTTGGGAAAACCTGTTTGAAAACAATCATTAAATTGGTTTGAAAAAGCCAACATACTGTTCTACACTTTAAGCTGATTAGTGTTTTTTGGAAATCCCTAAACAAAGACCAAAATTATAAAATATAACTCCTCCTACAGCTTTCAGGCTACATCCACCAAACTTGGTACAGACCTTCAGACTGTTCTGACTAAAGGCCCAATTATTCTTCCGGTGAAGTTCTTCCTTCGTTCAGAGGTAAAAAGAAGTTCGAAACAGTTGAGCAACGGTATACTGTTACGAACATTCAGACACCCACCACACTGCTGTGGGAGGGGTTTAGAAGTACATTTAAATATGAGGACACTCAGTAAAACCTTAAATAATGTGATATTAAAATGTGTTATCAATGACTTTATGCCTGATTCTATGAGTAAAATTCACATGAGATCACTTTTTAAAGGCTTTTTTAACCAATAGATGATGATTTAAAGTAGTAAATATGCAGTAGATAATGTGTAATTTGTCTGGTTTACATTCTGAATTTATGACGCTAATGCGCTAACATGCTATATGCAGCCATAATATGCATCAGTAACACTCTGTTATTGTAATTTATGATGACACTGATACTACTGCTGTTTATTAAAAGTGTTAATGGGCAGAATACAGAGAAAAGAATGATTACAGGCATACCTTACTGTGTGCAGATGTGTGAATGGCTTTCACTGCAGATGGCAAATGAGTAAATGGGCACTTGAGAGTATTTGAGTAGATTTGATTACTTTTGTAGACTAATTCAATGAAAAAAATGCATGACATGTTCCTGGAAAATGTCTCTACACGAATAATCGTACTGATGTAGGTAAATTTGCACCAGTTCGCTAATAACTGCATGCCGGTGTGTTCATGGTGACTGATCTTGACTAACTGAACGCTGTGAACAGGAATTAGCTGCCGGCCTCAAAGTAGGTGGAACTCCAGGTCACACCTATCAATGACGTGGACCAATGGCAGTGAGAAGGTGTTTAGCAGCCGGTAAGACGTTTTCCTAAAAGTTCGCCCAGACGAGCTGTTACGAACTACCGAAACGAACTCAAAAACACTGTAGTTTTGGCCAGATTTTGTCCTAAATGACGTCACACCCGTCCGTTCTTCAATATCGTATTAAGTATTTCGGGGCCTTTAGTGTGCTAAATCTTTTCTAACTGATCGGACTTTCGGTTTTCCTGTAACAGCCAATCAAATATCCCCAAAATCCCATAGAATTGCATTGACGGAATGTCTGAACAGGCCAAGACTCTTCAAAGTTTTTGGAGATATTTTTTAGTACACAGGTACTTTTAGTATTAGTTCTTCTTCAAAAGTGATAAAAGAATCGTTACTGTAATTGAATCATAGATAGTAATCATATTTATTACGATTTTCCTACCTACAAATGTGTTTCTTTCTCTCTCTCTTTCAGGTGTTGTGCATGATTACCGCTCCTGTCACGATGATTCTGTCGTCTAAGCAGGACGCCTCGTTCGCTTTTGCCTCGTTGGCCATCATCTTCTCCGTCTACATCACTCTAGTTGTCCTCTTCGTCCCCAAGGTAATGCAGAAAATCATTATATCAATACAAGAATGCATGCTAATGTAAATAGTATTACAGTGATTAATATTAATTGTAGAAGGAGTGATCAAAGTTAATGTGTGGCATATGCATCTCTCGTAATGGCCTGTCCATGAAATTTTATAGCGTGCTAAAAGGTAATGCTATGGAGATGTCTATAAACAGTGTCACTGGAGGGTAAAGCTGTTATTAGATGTCTCAGGGGAATATAAGGTGATGCTCCTCTTTCATGTCAAAAACCTTTCCCAACCTAACACCCAATAATAGCAGTTCCCTATCTGTCACTCACTCGATGTTGTGTCGATGTAGTGACACTAGGGGTCACTCTTGGGAGCCCAAGAGACCTCTGGTCTTTGATAAAAGGCCAATGAAAATTGGCAAGTGGTATTTGCATGCCAATACGGGTAAAAAAGGAGCTGGTATGCAACCACTCATTCAGATTTTCTCTTCGGAGCCGAACAGTCATGCTCATTGAGCTGAATTCTACTGTTCATTCACCTCTGCTGGATCTGATGGCGCATTTCAGCGGCTTCTCCCTCCTCTGCACTGGTGCACTGCAGAGAACGCCCCTGGGAGCTTCGGCAGAAAACAAAGAGAGTATATTTTCTGAAAGAGCTTTTTCCTCTAAAAGAGTATATTTCTCTAAAAGAGCGGCACACACGGAACGTCTTTTTAAAGACACGTCTTTTTAAAGATGCCTTTCCGATTGTGTGTTATTCCTGGTTGCAGTTGTTATCTCTCAACTTCGGATGGTCATGATCGCTGTCTTTCATGTCTTTCGTCACAGGCTGATGCCGAAATGACAGACATTCTTTCCCAGGCGGCCGCAAGCCTCGGGTTAGAGTAGAACCCTCCGCTCTCCCCTGAACCCTCGTGACTTGATGATTGGTTCCTGGGCTCGCGGCGCCGCTCAAAGCATCCATGCCCCGCTCCAGTGCCTTTCTTCCCGGATGTGCACGAGGAGCTGACGAAATCGTGGGAGGCACCTTTTACTGCCCGGCCCCGATTCCGCAGTTCCCCCGCTCTCACTACCCTCGATGGCGAGACAGCCAGGGGCTATACGGTGATTCCCCCGGTGGATAAGGCGCTCGCGGTGCACCTATGCCCGCAGAGCGCCGCCACCTGGCGTGGACACCCTAAGCTCCCGTCCAAGCCCTGTAGGCTTACGTCGTCCCTGATGGCTAAAGCCTACAGCGCTGCTGGCAAGCCGCCTCTGCCCTCCACGCCATGGCTCTCCTGCAGGTCCACCAAGCCAAGGCATTGAAAGAACTGCACAAGGGTAGTTCCACCCCAGATTTGATGCAGGAACTGCGCTCGGCGACTGACCTCGCTCTCCGAGCGACGAAGGTCATGGCACGGTCTCTTGGGCGGACGATGGCCACATTAGTGGTCCAGGAGCACCACCTTTGGCTCAACCTGGTCGAGATGGGTGAGGCCGACAAGACACGGTTTCTTGCTGTCCCCATTTCCCAGGCTGGCCTATTCGGCGACACCGTCAAGGACTTTGCCCAGCAGTTCTCGCCGGTGAAGCAGCAGACGGAGGCTATCCGGCACATCCTGCCCCGGCTCAAGATCCCGCACCCCGTCTGCTCGTCGCCAAGGGCGTCCCCCTGCGGTGACTGCACCGGATCCGCCACACAGACTTACACAGACTCCCATTCAAGATGCTGACGCAAAAACGCATTCTGGCGAGCTTCCGGCATCAAGATTGGTTCGCGGCGGTAGACCTGAAGGATGCATACTTCCATGTCTCGATCCTTCCTCGACACAGACCCTTCCTACGGTTTGCATTCGAGGGTCAGGCGTATCAGTACAAAGTCCTCCCTTTCGGCCTGTCCCTTTCTCCTCGTGTCTTCACAAAGGTCGCAGAGGCTGCCCTTGCCCCGTTAAGGGAGGTGGGCATTCACATTCTCAACTATCTCAATGACTGGCTAATCCTAGCTCACTCTCGAGACATGTTGTGCACACACAGGGACTTGGTGCCCTCACACCTCAGCCGACTAGGGTTTCGGGTCAACTGGGAAAAGAGCAAGCTCCTCCCGGTTCAGAGCATCTCTTTTCTCGGTTTGGAGCTGGACTCAGTCTCTTTGACGGCGTGCCTTATGAACGAGCATGCCCAGTCGGTGCTGGCCTGTTTGAAGGCGTTCAAACAGAAAAAAGCGGTTCCACTGAAAGGTTTTCAGAGGCTCTTGGGGCATATGGCATCCTCGGCGCTAGCCACCCTGCTTGAGTTGATGCATATGAGACCGCTTCAGCACTGGCTTCAGACTCGAGTCCCGAGATGGGCATGGCGCCACGGGACACATCGCGTGGTCATCACGCCGGTCTGTCACCATCTTTTCAGCCCTTGGACCGACCTCTCATTTCTACGGGCAGGTGTTCCTCTAGAACTGGTCTCCAGGTGCGTCGTGGTCACGACAGACGCCTCCAAAATGGGCTGGGGCGCTGTTTGCAACGGGCACGCAGCCGCCGGCCTGTGGACGGGCCCGCGACTGCATTGGCACATCAACTGCCTCGAGATGTTGGCAGTTCTGCTCGCCCTGCGGAGGTTTCGGCCGTTGATCCAGGGCAAGCACGTGTTAGTTCGGACAGACAACACGGCAACGGTAGCATATGTCAACCGCCAAGGCGGTCTGAGCTCTCGTTGTATGTCACAACTCACCCACTGTCTCCTCCTCTGGAGTCAGCAGCACTTCAAGTCGCTGCGAGCCACTCACATCCTGGGCAACCTCAACACTACAGCAGACGCGCTGTCATGGCAGGTTACTCTCAGGGGAGAGTGGAGACTCCACCTTCAGGTGGTCCAGCTGATTTGGAGTCGATTCGGACGAGCACAGGTGGACCTGTTTGCCTCCCAAAAGGGCCGTTCGACACTCATAACTATGTTGGGGGAGGTTACGTGTCGACCTGGTGTGCTGGCTATGAGGCACACAGTAGTCTGCCCACCACACACCACCAGTTCACGTAACACAGTTCAGCCAATTGTGGCGTTTCGTATAGGGACCCCTAGTGTCACTACATCGACACAACATCGAGTGAGTGACAGATAGGGAACGTCATGGTTACTTGTGTAACCTCCGTTCCCTGATGGAGGGAACGAGACGTTGTGTCCCTCCTGCCACAATGCTGAACTACCCGCTGAAATGGCCGGACCTTATATCGGCTCCTCAGCAGAAAACCTGAATGAGTGGTTGCATACCAGCTCCTTTTATACCCGTATGTCCGGGGGAGTGGCATGCAAATACCACTCGCCAATTTTCATCGGCCTTTTATCAAAGACCAGAGGTGTCTCGGGCTCCCAAGAGTGACCCCTAGTGTCACTACATCAACACAACGTCTCGTTCCCTCCATCAGGGAACGGAGGTTACACAAGTAACCATGACGTTATTTTCACACAGGAAGCCATCATTCTTTTCTGTATGTACAGTATATGTTCAGGTGTTGGTACTATTGATGTATGCTGTGCACAGTATGCAGATTGAATAGAGACATTATAAGCATGAGATGAATGGGAGAAATTGTAATGTCAAATATTTCATCTGTAGGAATAGAAGTTCCATCTTACAGTTAAAAGAGCCAATCACCTTTTTGATAGAGACATTGTCTGTCAGCTTACTTGAGAATGAATATGCGCATTAGTAATCAGTCATTCACCATTCAAATAGATAGGAGATGTGACTAGAAAATTGATGTATTCCATTCAGTTAGTATTCCATTCCAAACATGTATCTTATGTTGTATCAGAGTATTAAACTATGCTTTCTGTTCTGGTAAACTCAATGTGGTGCGTGTTTATGTGCTTTTCTATAGATGCGGAGGCTTATCACCCGTGGCGAGTGGCAGTCAGACCAGCAGGAAACCATGAAGACCGGCTCATCCACCAACAACAATGATGAAGAGAAGTCTCGCCAGCTGGAGAGAGAGAACAAAGAGCTGCAGAAGATCATCCAGGAGGTACCGTGACACTTTCACTTTCTTAAACACTACTGTATGTTTGGGATGTCTGATACGATGGCAGATGGTCACGTTTACTTAAATTTTCTCAGTGGTTTTCAAACCTGCTAGATATTTTCAATATTTTTAGTCCCAAACAACTAGTTAGGCATGTTTGCTAAGGCAAGTATAACTATTTTTATAGCTTATACCCCTCGTTTAGAACAAATCCTTCACCTTCCTGCATGATACATCAAATAAGGCAGCTTGTTGTGGAAAGATGCTTTTACACTTCTAAGCGATCACACTAAAGTGGAGAAACCCAAGCCATATCTGTCAGGATCCTGTCACAAGAGACTACTTTGTTTTGAGTCTTTTGAGTTTTCTTACCCTTCGGGGAACTTTGACTTTGTTGTTTTTCTATATAAATGAACCTTTGTTGATCTCTGCGATTTAGTCCTCGCCCCTTCTCTAACCCTGAAAATATCTAGGGACCAGAATATCATGAAGACTTTTGAGTGGGCTCTTTTGTCATGAGCCAGTAAGCAACCACCTGGCAGAGCCCTGGCAACCACCCAGAACACCCTAGCAACCACATACTGTAGCAATATGCTAACAACCACTCAAAACAACTTAGCAGCCGCACTGAAATGCTTTTGCAAACACCCATGCATTGTGGCAAGGAAATTCCATGGAAATGTTAACATTACCAAGTTTTTAGCAAAGCTAAAACCTTGTTTAAATTGCTTATTTATGCCTTTTTGTTACTGTATTAAAGAGATGGATTTTTAAAGAAATTGTGGTAAGACTTTACAGTAAGGTTCCATTTCTAAACATTAACATTTTTGTAAAGTGTTACCGAAATTGCATTGCTTATCCAAAATAAATCATGAGGTATGTACCATTTTTGTGCATATTTCACATACTTCACTGAAGGTAATGTAAGGTACTGTAATCGATAAGTAATAATGTACTGGTAACACTTTACAGTATGTTTCCAACCATTCATTTACACCATTCGTTAACATTAATTAATGCATTAGGTATCATGAACAATGTATATTTTTTACAGCATTTATTAATCTTTGTTAATGTTAGTTAATAAAAATACAATTGTTCATTGTTAGTTTCTTGTTAGTTCATAGTGCATTAACTAATGTTAACATATACAACATTTGATTTAAAAATGCATTACTATATGCTGAAATACATTAACTTAGATTAATGCAGTAAAAGTATTGTTCATTGTTAGTTCATGTATACTAATGTTAACAAATGAAATATTATTGTAAAGTGTTACCAATTTAATCTATAAAACATAATTGTAATTTAAACATTGAAACATATAATGTAGTCTAATCACAAGTATTGAATATTTGTAATCTGAGTATATAATCCAGATTACTTGTAGTCCATTACTACCCAAATATATTCATGGTTTCAAAAGAGGGGTCAAATGGCACTTTATTTTCAATTTATGCTACCAGTAAACATTTTCCAGAAAGACAAGGAAATGTCTAAGAAATAGATACACAGCACATCTTTTTGAATTCATAAGTGACACATTTATGAAGTCACTGCGTCTCAGTGTTGTGTCACGTTAGTAATGTTTAAGAGGCCAAGAAAAATGGGGAAGAAATTTTTAATAGTCTGGATTCTGTTTGCAGGGTTTTAGAATTATACATACAAATTGTTTGAGAAACTAGTACTTTCTCTGACAAATTACATATCAAGTTTTGACTGTAAATGTCCTGCCATTATGCTGGAATTGTCCCGCAGTGACATTTGCATGAGCAAGCACCATTCACATTTTCTTCAGAATGTGTAAAAATCTAGTTTTGCATGTTGTTTCATTTTCTCTCTCCAACAGAAAGAGGAACGTGTATCAGAGCTTAGAAATCAGCTGTCAGAGAGACAGGCCCTCCGTTCCCGGAGACGCCCGTCCTCCTCCAATAAGAACCACAGCTCTCCTCCTCTCCCGACTTCTCAGAATGATCCCAAATCTCTCCTCCCTCCGCCAGGATACCCTCTTCCTGCTTCAGACAACCACTCCCTCCCTCCCACCTTCTCTAACTCCTCCAACCTTTACCAGCCCGACGGCAAGATCAACCGCAACAATTGTAACCCCAGCCGACTGCAGCTCCTCTACAAGTGATCCTAGACACAGAGGAGACACAAAGTGGAAATTCAAGTGGGACCATGGCAAAGTAAAAAGTGGGGAAGCTACCTTGATTTGCCATCCAAGTTCCCTATTTCCACTCAGCAGACTACTTTTGTTTCTTTGTTTGTTTCTTTTGTTTCCTACACACTCACTGTTTCTCACGGGTGGTTTTATTGACAAGGAGTCTTGAGAATCTGGTGTTGATTGAATCATCGATTTGTCACCATATTTGAAAGCCTCACAGGCCGTGATAACCAGTACATTGTTCAAATGACTAATCCTCAGCTGTTTTTGCTTCTAAAAATTGTGTATGAAGAATGACTTGCTAAAAAACATCCTTACAGAAGCATCTTGGTTAATAGTGGATTACACGAAGGGGCCGTTCACACAGGATTTGCTGTTGTGCCCTGCTGAAAAGATCAGCATTTGTTGTGTTTTGGGTGCTGGTCCCCCGCATTGAATGCTGATGTGCTGGTGTCCCCACCAGGCTTTTAAACTAGCTTAACTAGCTTCATCAGAAGACCATGCTGGTCAATAAGCTTCACCATCAAGGTTTAGTTGGTGAAAAGCATGGCTATGCTGGTCCACCAGCTAAACCTGAACCAAAACAGCACTAACCAGCATAAACCAGCCTAGACCAGCATGGGAACTGCATGCTGGTTAAGCTGGTCTTTTTAGCAGAGTGCCCATCTGTGCTGTTTTTTAATTGTTTTTCTATGTAAAGCTGTGCTAGATGGAAGCCTGTAACTGTTGCAAAATCTTACACCATCAGTGCCACGTTTTTAAGACAACATGATCACATGGAAAGTCGACATGCTGCTTCCGAATTTTCATGTAACCTGAAATCAATCCCATTCTGCCAAATTACTGACAAGCACCATCCACTATCAGATATTTTGCATCAGTTAAATGTCTGTACCTTTCTCTGTGATGCTACTGATAGCGTGTCACATGAGCAATCTTCCAGACATGGGTTCTGGTCCCATGTTAACCAGGAAGAAATCGCTTTCACATACAGTAAATAATGGTGAGTGCAATTCGGAGGTTTGCATTTTTACTCCACTGACAGTTAGGTTTAGGGTTGGGGTTTGGGTCCACCCTGTGGACTTTATACCCAAGAACTGGTCAACAGTACTTCCAGCTTCGGCGATTGGGGCAAAGTCCCTTTCAAGGCAAGTCAGTCCACTCAGCGGCCATCTATGGAACGCCCCCCATCAGTTATTTTTTATAGATACAAGCAACAAAAAAGTACAGCTCTAATCTACTTGAATGGGGAAAGAACGGAATCTCTAAAACAGCTGGTCAAGATTACGATCAATGAACATATTTCAAATCAGCAGTTTAATCTGACAACAGTGGTATCATAAATTGTGCTTCTTTAGCATAGATCATGCTGAAAAAAATTATATTTTTAAGGCTGGTCCAGCTAATGTGCATTCTCAAGTTGAGTGACTGGTGATGTCTGTATCTAAAAGATGATTGGCTCTTTTACCTGTAGGGCGGGGCTTCCTTTTCTACATCCGCTGTATTGGGTGTTCCAGTTTCTCCCATTTACTTTAATACAAGTGGTCCATTTAGCTTGGGCTAAACAGTCTTTGACTGGGGGCAGTAGTTTGAATTTCAGTGAGCAAAGACTGATTTCAGCCGCAGAAATTTCGACATACGGTTGGCGAATTGAAAGTGTCATCAGCTGGTGTTAAACACAAAAGTGCATCCTGTGTGAAAAGCTCCTAAATGATCCCACTATGGTTTTTTAGGGTTATATTTAGAGCTGTACCGATACAGTCATACATTGCAATCCTTTTTCCCATATTTCATCGAAACCTAAGATCCTTTTATCAATATCTTTTATTTATTTCCTACAGTTCAATAAATGAAGAAGTAGTTTGTCAAAATAATCGCACACTCAGAAACAGGCATTTCTCCTTGTGATCAGAGGTGCTTCTGCAAAGCGCTGTACTGGACAAAAATGATGCGCAACGAGCAAGAGAGATTGACTGTAAATTCACACTCTTGCACATTTGGTGCAGTATCAATCACGGTGCAATGATCCAGTGATATCATGTGCAACCGTAAAATATTGTGCACAACAGTCTGGTTCTGGTAAAACTCCCATTCATTTTCTCCATAGGGGAATTGATTATTAATGGTAAAATATAAACCTTTAAAGACAGACCATGAGCTCTGAGGTTGTTAGTTGATGGTATATGCTACTGGAAAAATACTTCTGGAACCAAGGCGATTGAAAAGCCGGTGGTCACTGTTGCACTCTATAGCATGGTTACCTTTGAGTCAGTGTGGTATTTTTGATAACATCTATGACTTTTTTACTTTTTACTTTTTTTGGTAGGCGCTTTTATCCAGTGTTTCTTGCAATGCATTCAAAGTTTACATTTTATCCATTTGAATGTTCCCTGGATATCGAAGCCATGACCTTGCCGTTGCTGGCATCATGCTCTACAATTTGAACTTGTTTAAACTTGTACCATTTACAGGAACTACTATTTTCTTTCTTTTATGTATATCCTCATTATCATATAATGTACACATAATATACATTTTGCAACCTCACCATGATCTCATAAACATAAATCTTCCTTACGTACAGATGACAGTATGTTTTGTTTATTCCCACAGGGGAAAAACATTTCTGTGACTTAAACAATTTGTCACCATGTTAAGTTACAGGGACAGTCCCACTGGTACAATCTGTGGTTAAGTGGCTTGCTCAAGGGCATAATGGTGATAGCTCATGGATCCCTTCTGTGGGTTCGAATCTAACCCCTTGGCTACTTTTGTATATTGGTTTGGCTGTAGGCAGCTTTATTTCTCCCAGAGCATGCTGTGATAACATATTAGCAGTCACTGAGCTCTTGAAGCTTTTTGAAGGCTTTGCACAGAGGCTCTTTATTTCATCACAGATTTTGAGGGGTTTTGTTTTTATTAGATCCTTTCTGTAGCTGCAAGCTTTAGATTCAATCTCACTACATCGCAATTCAGTTTGCTTCTGAGTGGCAGCTGCTATTGGAGGCATCACTTCAAGGATATCTTATACTTTGCAATGCAAATACCATTAAAAGTGTATCGGGCAGCTATCTTTGTCCTGTGTGGTTGGGTGTAATGACCAAGGTATTTGAAAAAGGGGAATTAGTCTATTAAACAGGACTTAATTGAGGTTCCAAAAAATGTAATCGATTACTAACCCTCTCTTCTGTCATCACCCACAAAACACACATTCATATATTCACACTCACATCAGCTGTTTTATTTAGTCATCACTCAACATTTCCTTTTATTGCAAAGGTTTGATTAAATAAAAAACAAAACTGTACAGTGCAGTTCTCAACCTCCTCAACTGTAATGCCAACTTCCTCTAGTTGACTGTCTTCAATTTCAGTTTGACCTTCTGAAAGGGATAGTTCACTCCAAATTAGAAATTCTGTCATCATTTACTCACCCTCATGTTTTTTCAACCCTGTATGTCTTTCTTCTATGGAACACAAAATGAGATATTAGGCAGTATGATACAGCCTCAGTCACCATTCACTTTGATTGCATTTTTTTCCCTGACACAATGAAAGTGAAAAGTGACTGAGGCTAATATTCTGTTTAACATCTCATTTTTTGTTCAACAGATGGAAGAAAGAAAGTGATTAGGGTTTTGAACAACATGAGGGTGAGTAAATGATGACAGTATTTAAAAAAATGTTTATACTCTGTATTTTATTTTATTATATAAATTGTTATGAAATATATATACGTATATATATATATATATATAGTGTCAAGAAAAAGTATGTTAACCCTTTAGAATGAGCTGGTTTTCTGCATTAATTGGTCATGAAATGTGATCTCATCTTCATCAAAGTCTAGTATAGACAAAAGTATAGACAAACACAATGTGCTTAAGCTAACAACACACAAACAGTTATAATCTTTCATGTCTTTATTGAACACATCACATTAAAAATTCACAGTGCTGTGGAAAATGTAAGTGAACCCTTGGATTTAATAACTGGTCAATACTCCTTTGGCAGCAGCAATAACTTCATCTAAGCGTTTCCGGTAGCTGCTGATTAGACCTGCACAATGTTCAGAAAGAATTTTGAACCATTCTTCCTTACAGAACTGTTTCAGCTCAGCCATATTCTTATGATATCTGGTGTGAACGGCTCTCTTGAGGTCATTCCACAGCATCTCTATTAGGTTAAGGTCTGGGCTCTGACTGGGTCACTCCAAAAGGTGGATTTTCTTTTTTTGAAGCCATTCTGTAGTGGATATACTTCAATGTTTCGGGTCATTGTCTTGCTGCATCAACCAACTTCTACTGAGCTACAGCTGGCGCACAGCCACCCTGACATTATCCTGTAGGGATGCTCTTTGAGTATTTTGTGGTGTGCCCTTGAGTCATTTTGGCTGAACGGCCACTTCTAGGGAGAGTAGCCACAGAACTAAATCATCTCCATTTATAGAAGATTTGTCTAACTGTATATAGATGAATATCGAAGCTCTTTGAGAAAACTTTGCAGCCCTTTCCAGCTTGATGCAAAGCAACCATTCTTGATCATAGGCCTTCTGACACCGCTCATGCTACTCTCCGTGATCCACGCACAACTTACCACGTGCCCCATTGAGAGCGAGAACCACTATTCGTGACCACGAGGAGGTTACCCCATGTGACTCTACCCTCCCTAGCAACCGGGCCAATTTGGTTGCTTAGGAGACCTGGCTGGAGTCACTCAGCATGTCCTGGAATCGAACTCACGACTCCAGGGGTGGTAGTCAGCGTCAATACTCGCTGAGCTACCCAGGCCCCCATGTGTGTTATTAGTTAAAACAGATTGAGTTTGTTCATTATTGTAACTTAGATGAAGATCAAACCAGATTTTAAGACAAATGTATACATAAATGCAGGTAATTCCACAAGTTCACATACTTATTCTTTCCACTATACATATACATATGTATATATGTATAGTGGCAGAGTTTTACTTCTCTGTTTCAGATGGACTGTTTCTCTTACCTGCCTCATTTTGTTCTTTGACAAAGTATCATTTGTCTATTCATAAGTGCTTCATAAGTGACATTAGCTCACTGCTCATTATTTTAGAGAAGTGATTATTACCTCATAATACTTGGAAAGTAAGCACTGGTTCTCCAATGCGAAATAAACAGGCTATGTTTGGAATATCATACTACCATATTACTCTTAATATTTCTGCAGTATGTAGTATGTATACATTGCATAATATGCATAGTACTGTGCAGAGTTCTGTATCGCAAAATGCAGTACACTGGACTTGACCTTATTTTGCCACAATTTTCAACTTTTTCTTGACATATTGTCAGACATCACATTTTTAAACTTATTTTGTATACTGTGCAGTATTCAGTAAGCAGTACGCTAGTATTATATTCTGAATATAGAGATTGAACTGCACTATGATGTCAGATTTTATGTGTAATAAGCACTTGTGATTGGCTCAATGGTGCTCTGGTGATTAACAGAAAAGCTGATATAAAATGACTCACTGGGGGTGTTATAAACACAAATACAAACACCACCATGGTCTACTGTAATAAGATTATACTCATAATTTTTTGGTCAAATGGTGGTACGAAATAACCATAGTGATGTTAATGCAATGATATGCACAATTGTTGATTGTGTAAATGCTAAATGTACATTATAAATGTATTCTCTTGCACATAAAGTATGAAGTGTATTCTGTCAAAGGTATTCGTATGTGGTATTAAAAATATATTTGTATTTGTACTATGATAGATTCTGTAAACACAATTGAACTGGTGTCGGTGGTGAAATAAAGACAACAGTTGTTTTTGCTACAATTTGTTTTTTTGTTTTTTGTTTTATTCTTCATCTTGTTAGTGTTTTGTGTGTGTGTGTGTGTGTGTGTGTGTGTGTGTGTGTGTGTGTGTGTGTGTGTGTAAGTGTTTGTTAAAAGAAAATATTGATTTCTGTATGTTATCTTACATTTGGGGTTACTTTTTTACCCATCCATTTTTATTCATCATAGTCCTGTCTCTCGGGCACAGAGTAATATTTACTTGTACACAGTTGGAGATGTTAGGCAAAATGTTTGTCTCAGGCACCATTCACTTTCATTGTGTGGAAAAAAATGCAATTAATGTTAATAGCGACTGAGGCCATACCATTCTGCATAACATCTCCTTTTGTGTTTCACAGAAGACTGAAAGTCATACAAATGGACACCATTGTTTTCCTTTGATTTTTCAAACACATATGAACTACTTTCATAAGACAAGCATTAATGCACTCCAAATGATATTTCATGATTGATTACAGCTGTGGACAAATCAGACAGTTGTCTCTTTCATAATGTACACATTATTCCTCCATGCATTAAGAAATACATATCTTTCCACAGTATCAATTACCCACTGATTTTACTCCCCACCATAGTTAATTTATAACAATGTATTCACAAAAAAGCCCAGGTTATATAAGCAGCGTGGTGGTGAACGTACAGGAGTTTCCCCTACACAGAAACCACACTCCCTCAGAGGAATTTATGATTTTTACTAAAGTGTGTAATTTCTGCACAGCTAATGTCACCAAACGTTATGGCAAAAATAGTCAAACAAATTCCAGAACACATACAGAAACTCAGTTCATTGGTCTAACCGATGTGGCTTTGTCTGGCTGGACGGGCCACACAAACAAACACAGAAATGTTTTGAAAGAACCACAAAACCACAGTGCTTTTAGGAGAAATCAACCAACAACTGACTTATCCTCGTGGGACCCCACGTCCACATTGTATTTTGGCTTCTCTATACACAACACATAATTAAATTTCTCTACATAAGACTCTGTGCTGTCAGTAAATGGTTAAACTATTGATGCACGGAGTCATGTGACAAAACAACAGGGCGGCGATTGCAGAGGAGTTTATATTTGGTAAAAACGCCAACAAAACTACATCTGGTAAGAAACCTAATAAAGTTTTTACACTGAAAGCTGTTTGAGTCAAAAGATTAGAGTCTCTAGTTTCATCCAGTACCCCCTTTCCATTTTTTATTTGAGCGATTTATCACGAAACGGCACACTGTTAAACACAATGACCATGCGTGTGGACTATAGACTAATTTTCCTTAAAATATCATATATTCACTGTGCAAAAGCTGCATAATGTTGCTTTTAGAGGCTTTGAATGGAGATGAAACTAAGGTGCATTTCAAACTGTTCTGAGACCAGTGCAGACAGATGGCACAATGGAGGTTAAATCATTCACTAAATAGGGAGCATCATATAGCTCTATGCAGCTAAGTGCATTCAATCCAAATTTCCTATTTAAAGTTCAGTTTCAGGCTGCAGATGATGTTTGGAGCACTCAACATGTTTGGGAGACATGGGACAATGGTAATCAGTACATAGATTCAGCATTTATAATGTATAATTTTATTTTAACATGGTTGGCATGATTGATGATACTGGCCATTACTTTGAATCAGAATTAATTGTGATCATTTCTGATGTAATGTCTGTAATGTCTCAAAAACATGAATAACCAACACTTCTGGAAACATAATAAAAAAAGTCTGACTTTCTATAGCTCTGTGTTATTTAAAATTTCACAACTTAGTCTCACTGTCCATATATATATATATATATATATATATATATATATATATATACATGTATATATATACAGTATATACTGTAATATACACCGATCAGCCACAACATTAAAACCACCTGTCTAATATTGTGTAGATCCCCCTCGACTAACATATCTATTGCTTTGATTAACAAATACTAAGAACTTATCATTGGCTATTTTTATCTACATCAGGGATTTTTAATTTTTGATCCCAAGAACCCCCTGATATGATGATCCTCCTCCAAGGGACCCCTTTTGTAAAATATAAAGGCTGATATTTATTTTCATACTATATACTGCATGTGAAAAATAATGAAAAATAATGTTTCCAAAACAAAAAAAAGGTAAGTGTACCCTTTATGACCACTTTCAATTAAAATAAAAAAACAACAACACAATTGTTCTTTTTGTTTGATTTTTATTTAAGTGGGCCTATTTGTCACATGAGTGTCAGTTTCATTACAAGACAACCAGCCAATCGCAATAAGGGAAATTATTTAGTCAACTTGTTAACTTTTACAGCCCAAAAATTAAATTTTGTATTTTTTTATATTTTTTCTCTATATAAATTTTTTTGCTGTCCCTTTGCGTTCCAGTCTGAAAACCCCTGGACTGGGACATGAAGAGATCCAGGACTGTTACGTGACACCTCTGTTGCATTTTTTAATTGTTAAATTCAAGATATAACCACCAAATACCTTAGTTTTAAAGTTCCTCTATACTATTGTCAAAAAAGGTTATATTATAATTAGCAGATTTATTACAATCTTTTTCTTTTTCTTTTTTTTTTTAAAGGTGGGATTTGCAGTGAAAACTTATTGTAAACTGAGTACCAAGATTTAATTAAATTGTTTTCATATGAGATTGCAGACTTAATTTTCTATTAGATTTATTATATGTTTGAGTTTCATTACAGTAGCAGTGCATAGTGGTTTGAGATGACATTCAATAAATACATTAAATATATACACTTAATATTAACATTATTTCAAGTTCATTAAATAAGTATAAATACAAATTCTATAAATAGTTTGGATTGCATCAATCCATAATTCATAGACATAGAGCAGCCTTATTACTAATTCTAACCACAAAAAGCACACTAGACTGCAAAGTGCCTATGTATCTTTTTCCAGGTAAAACCAGCAATATTCTTATCTAGATTCCTCAGAAACTTGTGGACTCATCATCAAGCTTCATAGAATCGTTTTTTACCTACGTTTTAATATAAAACATTGACTGAAGGTCAAATGAACCAGCACCCCTGCTGGAAAAAACACCACCTTAACGCTTAGCTGGTTAAAGATGGTCGATGCTGGATTTAGTCTCCCAACCTGTGACCAGCTTAAAGTGCTCAAAACCCCTCTAAAACCAGGCAACTGACTAGCCTAACTAGACTGGGAGACCAGGCAGCCAGACAGCTTAGGCTGGTTTTCTCTGTTTTTTTTTTTGTTTTTTTTTCCAACAGGAACATCCCTTCATTTCTTGTGTTGTTGTAGTAGAAGATCAACATATTGCTATCCTCCCTGTAGGGTGCCATTTCTTTGGCTTGCTTCAACCTTTCCTCAAGTTTGGTTTCACATTCAGAAAAGTTCATAGTGCAAAAGCACCAAAGTAGGTCTTGCCATGCTCAGTTTCGATGTGGGGTAAGAGATTTTCGCTCATTGTAGTGCGCAAACGGTCGTTGCTCTTCAAACGAAATGCAGCACCAAGATATATTGTGTTGTACAACAACTTGTCACTGTCAGGCATCTGGACACAGGCGGATCGGACAGCGCTGAGAAGTGCTTTGTAGCGTCCATATGAGTCAGAATAGCGCAACACTGTGTGGCTCAAATGCACAATTTCATGGTCTTCAGGGTTATCAGGATCAGATGTGCAATGGACGTTGAAAAACACCTGGCTATAGACGAAGTATATGCCATCATGAGGAATGATGATCTCATTATTTACTAATTTCAGGCCACCTGCAGAGAAAGCCTGGTCCTGGTTGTCTTTCCACTGCAGATTAGTCTTCCCAGTGTTGTTGTGTACACCTAGAAAAGAATCCAAATAATACGTTCTAGGTGATTGTCTGATCTCCACTGTAGAAGTGAAACAAAAATCAGAGATGTATTCTACCAGGTATCGTGCAATTTTGAATACAAAACCATATCATTCAAAATACATTGTATTTTAAATGAAGACATAGGTATTTGGACACTTAAGTCACACTTTTAAATGTATGAGTGCCATTGCATTAGATAACAAAATATTAAAGTGGACCACCAAGTGGACACCTGTGTTAACTTGAGAGGAACTGTCTTTACAGCCACTAAAAATCACTTTGGGACCAAAAGTAATAATGGCAAAAATGTCTACGGTAACACTTTGCAGTAATGTTAACTTTAAGAGTTTATTGAGGGGTTAATTAATGACTAATAATTAGTTTACAAATGCATTATTAATCATTGATGTACCACTATAGCAATATAAATGAAAAGTTTAACTGTCATGCAATACTTGTCAAATAGTGAGCCATTTTACCTCCCATGTTATAAATGCTTAATAACACTTATTCAACATTAGTAACCTATGTACATAAAGTTCAGTATGGTTTAATGGTCATTAGCCTTTATTATATTATATATACTGTGAAGAAGCATGAAGACCTGAAAAGTGTTTTTGCAGAGGACTAGGTAACTAGGACTAGATAAATTGGGACACCACTCGGAGTAGCACTATTCTTTTGACATCAATGTGACAAGAAAAGTGACAACACAAGTGAGCCAAGACATTACAGTTATGAATAAACACAAAGCAGACTGTAGCAAAATTACATGATCCCTCCTTTTAATCTAACTAAAATAGTCTATTCTTGCTGCATTGTGAAATAAATTGTGAAAAGGGGCATTTTGTGTTTTTGATTATTAATATAAGTATGAATAAGTGTATTTATAACATTTAATTTAAAATGCTCACCTTTTGTTTTTTGCATGAAAGTTGCTTTTTTATTCATGTTGTTATAACCGCTTATCAATGATTTACAATGTAATTATAAATGACTTCTAAGTTATTAATGAACCCTTTAATCATTTATAACATGTAAGTTAAAATGCTCACCTTTTTGTTTTGCATGAAAGTCGCCTTTTTTATTTGTGTTGTTATAACCGCTTATCAGTTATTTACAATGCATTTATAAATGACTTCTAAGTCATTAATGAAGCCTTTAGGCATTTATAACATGTAACTTAAAATGCTCAACTTTTGGTTCTGCATGAAAGCTGCCTTTTTTATTCATGTTGTTATAACTGCTTATCAATGATTTACAATGTATTTGTAAATGACTTCTAAGTCATTAATTAACCCATTATAAACCCTTAACAAAGCAACATTAATTTGAAGTAAATCATGAACTAGGGCATTTTATGTTATTTATCAATATATGAATAATTGTATTTATTAAGCATTTATAAAATGCTCACTATTTGGTTTTTCATGAAAGTTGCCCTTTTTATTTATGTTGTTATCACCACATATCAATGATTTATAACGCATTTGTAAATGGCTTATTAGTCCTTAATGAGCCCTTTTATAAGCCCTTAACAAAGGTAACATTAATGTAAAGTGTTGCCAAAGTTAATTCTCAGAAAAGTTCTTGCATCATTTGTTTGAGGATGACCCTTTCTTTGATATTTTGTATCTAATGCAATGAGATTCAAGCATTCGTTCAGTGTATAAATACATTTTGTGTCCACTGTATTTTAAGTCAATTTCTCTAATAGTATGTTGCCTAAAGTGACCAAATATGGTCTGCAAGATCCTTTTAGTATTTAGTGCTGTACTTTTGCTTGTTTTTTCCACAAATCGTTCATTTATAACATTTTTTAAATCAAGCTTACCGATTAGGTGGATGGCGGTCTTTGCAGTGATATCTGCTTGATGGTGAGACGATCTCAATGCATGTCTGAGATCTGATGGAGAACGGTAAAGATGACTTGAGTTAGATTACTTATTTTCACACATAACCAAATGAATTATTTTTTGAGAAACAATGAGGATCTGAAACTAAGTGTCTGAACTCACAGTTTCCGCCATCCTCCTTGTTCTGTGTCTAGAAAGAGAGCAGACAAACAGATAGCAATTACACAGCTCATCTTGCACTCATAATAAACAAATATGTGTCTGAAATGCAGTGGCCATTGTGGAGATTTAAATTAAATAACATTATTTACTTAACACTATATTGTTGCAAACCTGAATGGCATTCATTCTTCCATAGAACACAAAAGGAGACGTTAGGCAGAATGATATTCTCAGTCACATTTACTGACATTACACACAATGAAAGTGAATGGTGACTGAACATTTAATTCTAGTTTTTGAGTGAACTATCCCTTTAACATTTATTATGATGTGTATAAGGAACCAGGATCCTTACCTTGTTAAATGTAAAGCAGACCGCAGCAGCACAAAGGGCCACAGCCAGGAGGGCCCCACACACATGCAAAATGCTTGACTTTGAAGAGCCAGCCTTTCTCTTTGACACTGTCACCTGTGGTAAGGGCAGCACTCCATCTTCAAGCTCTAACAATATCTGATCCTCATGGCCCATTATTACTGTGCTTTGTCTTGTAGTCCTCCAAAATCTCAAGTTATACTATGTACAAAAAAATATACAAGTTTTAGACAGATGATACTTGTAAAAGATCTTGTAAAGTCTCCTCAAATGCAGGTTGATTGTCACTGTAGTGTTCGCAATAAGTGACACTTCATTGAGATTTGCTCTTTTAAAGCAGACAGCTACTGCAAGACAAGGGGAAACCCCAATGATGTCAGATGAGAGTGGAGAAAACTGTGAGCATTAGAGGGAGATGGTGGGGGGAAACCATGAAAACTACTATCAGATACATATACACTCATTCACACACACACACACACACACACACACACACACACCCACATACACAGAATAAGAATCACTAAGGAAAACAGGCCCTCCTTATAAGAGGTTTTGAGTATGAAATCATGTACATATACAGTATATATATATATATATAAATACAAAGACAGACAGGTTGATGGATGGATGGATGGATGGATGTCATGGGGGTTTGCACAGCATCTCACCCTTCTCTGTGTCTTTTCCTCCTCTAATTAAAAATAATCAGGAAATTCATAGTGGGTTTTTTCTGGGGTTTTTTCTTCTAAATTCTGCTCTCTGTTCTGTTTTTACATACTCAATCCTAAAAATATCTCTTGCTGTACAAATGAAAGGTGAATTTAGCGATTTCCTCTTTTCGTTGTGTGATTATATTATGACATGATTTAGAGTCCTAAGAGAACTTGAGTGTTTGTCATTTTTACAACTTTCAAAGTGTTTACCTGGGATAGCAGTAGAAATATTCCATCCTTTTATCTTCAGCAAGATCTTTGCACGCAGCTCTTGCAAAATGTTTTGTCTGTTTTGGCGTTCAGTGTCCTAATTCTATTAGTATGAAGATGTTTCATAGCTTCACTCACTATCAAGATGATAATAATTTATTAATTTGCTTTTATCCAAAGCGACTTACAAAATCATGTTCAAATTAATCAAGTGTAGGATTTTTACATAACAAAAAATTTATTTTGTCTATAATAACTTTATATTTTGTTGACTGTTGACATGACTATAAATTAATAATCTCAAACATCTATGTAAGGGGGTTCAGTGGAAAGGAGGAGGCGAGAACCGGCTTAAGAATATAAATAATAATTTAATAAACAACAGTACAGCTACCTGTAATTTTCTCTCTCTCAAACTGTCGTCCCCGGCTGCCTTTATCCCTCGCGCACCCCATCAGGCTGACTGGGGACTGGGCGTGCGTCATTCCAGCCCGGCCCCGCCCTCCTCGGCTCTACAATCTATTACAAATGTTAAATTAATGCACTCTCTATTAAAATATAATATCATATCATATAATTAGGGCTGCCTTAATAATGTGATGTATTTGAACTAACTAATGTAAATGTTTTACATTATTATTTATTATATACTGTATATTATATTTATAATTATTTACATTTATTTTTTTATTATATATTATGTATTGAATCAGTGTTATTTGGGGGCCTTCTGCAGCAAATGTGGATGCAAGTGATTCATGGCAATTCATTTGATGAGTTAATCAGCATATCATGTAATTTCTTCTATTGACAGCCCCTAAATATAATATAATATAATAGTTATGTAAAGCATATAATACACATACTGTATATTTCAGTATGATTATTGTAAATGTAAAAATTGTATTGTATCAAAATGAAAACTGTGTTCAAATAATGTGGAGGATTTTAACAAAAACAAAACAAAGCTGAACTAGTCTTACAAAACCATTACAAGTTTGGTCAAACTATTATCATTGGTCAAATTACTCAAACCATACGATAGATAAACATCTGATCTCAAATCAATATAATATAATAAATGTCTATACTGTAAATGTACAAATAATGTATTAAGATAAACACCATGTTCAAAATAATCAAGAGGAGGATTTAAAAAAAAATGCACAAAAAATAACCTAAACAGTTTTACAAAACCATTCAAAGTTTTGTCAAACTATTATGATTGGTAAAATTGCTTAAACCATATGTCATAATAGATATCTGATTTCAAATCAACTTCCTTTAAATGATTCATAAATCATTTTGACTTACTGCTCATAATACTTCATATAAGTGTCTAAAATGTTTTTTTAATTTCCAATGTATAGTCTTTTATAAGGGTTCAGCTGAAACAGGACGATTCAAAAGTAGGACATTTAAAAATAGTGTGCTAAATCTCTGTGGTCACATTTCAGAGTAAATACTCAGAATTTGTAGGGGGCCTGAATAAGGTAGAGCCCCTTATGTCACTTATGTCATTTTCAATTTATCTTTGATTTGTCAAAGGACAATCAAGTATAGAAATATAAAAGTTTACTAGTATCTCTCAGCATCTAACAGTACTGATATCTCTGTACAAGTATGCTGTACAGTTGTGTTTTGTTACCACAAATATGATGCTTGTGATTTAGTTCCAACAGATTTTTTAAAGATTCCCCTGAAATTACTTAAATATTCAGTAATAATATGCAATAAGGTTTCATATGTTAACATTAGTTAATGCAATATGAACTAAAACGAACTTACAATGTTTTTTTATCATTCAACATTAACCAAGATTAATAAATGCTGTTTAAAAATATTGTTCATTGTTAGTTAATGATACCTAATGCATTAACTAATTTTAACAAATGGAACTTTATTGTAAAGTGTCACTAAATATTCCTAAACTATTGTCAGCCAGTGCAAAGGAAGTGAAAGTGGATCTTAGTCCTGATAGTAAACACAATACGACTCAAAAAGTTCAGTCATGGGATGCTGTTTTGCAGGGTACACAATAAGAATGCTCATCACTGGCATAATGACATAATGCCATGTTTGGTGTGACAAAGCCATGTGATATCTAACTTCCACCGTATGCAACATCATGGGATAAACTGACATCTCTTCATGAGACTCCCACATATTTCGTGGCACAGTCTGACAGGGGACAGTAAATGGGTTGAGGTGTTGAAAGATAAGCCGCATATGGGGAATTCAGACGTATGACTAATCTAACACTTTTCTGACTAAACTAATAAATAACAAAACTTCTGCTTTCTTTTTTTTAAATGCAGGTTTTAGCCTATAGGTTTTAATGCTGATTTGACCAGTATTTATGGAAACATAAAATTTTTTTATTGTAAAATTAGTATAATCTTCAGACATCTTTATGTAACTTCTTAAAATAATGTACAGTGGCCCCAAAACGTATATGGACACTTAAGCCAGACTTAACAATCTTCCATTGCATTACAAAATTTAACACAAAATGGCATTTCTTTTGAAGAAGGATAGCACAAGCCCACTTTCTAGCAAAACATTTCACCACAAGTTTGTTAGGTTTTAAATAAGAGCAATAAATATACTGTTCAAAATGAAGACCAAATGGATTTGAACAATTTCTTTTTTTATAATGGCAAAAAAGGTACATAAAAGTGAAGTTAGTTCTGAGAAAAGGTCTAGCACAGGGGTGTCAAACTCAGTTCCTGAAGGGCCACAGCCCTGCAGAATTTAGTTCCAGCCCTGCTCCAAAATGCCTCCTTGTAATCTTCAAGCACTCCTGAATACCTTGATTAGCTGCTTCAGGTGTGTTTAATTAGAGTTGGAGCTAAACTCTGCTGGACTGTGGCCCTCCAGGAACCAAGTTTGATACCCCTGGTCTAGCAGATGCCACTTGATATTTTGTTATTTAATACAATTAAATTAATTTTAAGTGTGGATTTCATGTTTAGGCAATAAGGCATGAGTGGCCGTGCTATATTGTGAATATAGTCACGGCTCAAGGGCGTTGTTAAGCACAACACGAAGTGGAGTACCTGCAACCCCTTCAGCCGTGACTATATTCACAACATGGCATAGCCTCGAGTAGCTTATTGCTTTCATAAAACGGTCACCACATAATAAAAATATTAAGGACACAAATATTCATTAAAATGTTATATTTTGTAAGTAAAATCATTAAATGTCAACCTTCCACCAGAAAATCAAAGGTGCGTTCCAATCAGGGTGCCTGGGTAGCTCAGCGAGTACTGACTACCACCCCTGGAGTCGCGAGTTTGAATTCAGGGTGTGCTGAGTGACTCCAGCCAGGTTTCCTAAAGCAACCAAATTGGCCCGGTGGCTAGGGAGAGTAGAGTCACATGGGGTGACCTCCTCGTGGTCGCGTTTAGTGGTTCTGGCTCTCAATGGGGCACGTGGTAAGTTGTACGTGGATCGTGGAGAGTAGCATGAGCCTCCACATGCTGAGTCTCCGCGGTATCATGCACAACGAGCCACGTGATAAAATGCATGGATTGACTGTCTCAGAATCGGAGGCAACTGAGACTTGTCCTCCGCCACCCGGACTGAGGTGAGTAACCGCACCAGCACGAGGACCTGCTAAGTAGTGGGAATTGGGCATTCCAAATTGGGAGAAAAGGGGATAAAAAAGAAAAAAAGGTGCGTTCCAATCAACCGTTAGGGTCCTCTGAAGTGGACTTCACACGGTATTCAGCCATCTTAAGGGAGATTCCAATCCGAAGGGAGCATAAATGTTCAGTCGGAAGGGCACTCTAAATGGCTCAGGGAATAAGTGTACATCGATACATCACCTCACAGGAAGTTGAGAGGGATATTTACCCACCAGTCATTGCGAACCAGAGGACTAACGTAGTGTGGCTAAAATACATGATAAAATCAAACAAACAAACAAAAGGAGTTTGAGACACTGGCATTTGAATTAAGCCTATCTCAGGAGTGCTTTTTATGCAGTTGTGCGTGAGTACAAAGCGCACGAGATTAAGAGGACACACTTATTATAAAATAACCACATAACATTTATATTTTATATTAAACAGCAACAGTCTAATTGTACTTTTCTTTATGTTATGAACTTGCATGTGAAATAATACAACCTGCAGGGGCGGACTGGCCATCGGGAGCACCAGACATTTTCCCAGTGTGTCGCTGGGTAATTTGGGCCGGCCTGCTGCTGCACAAGTGCCGGCGCATCCTACAGGCAATATAGGCGGCCACCCTGGGCCCCTACATGCCCGCGTGGACCTCATAACAAGCAAAAATGTACTAAACTCTGCAAGACAAGCCAATACAATGGTTTTATTTTGAAGTTATGTAATGGCTTTTATTTGAAATAATGTACTATCTTTTATTTTGAAATTGCTTACACATCAGAGTGCATATACACACCTTAACTCCGTACCTTGTGTAGATCTCATTATTTGACATACAAATCACAATAATGGTGACAACCAAAAACAACATATTAAGTATTAGATGACCTCTGAATTATCACACAATGACAAATAACTGCAAGTTACAACAAATACAATAATAGCAACATAAATAAAATCTGCAAACAGTAAAGCTGTGAGCAGTACATAGTCATTTGCATAATTTATTCATGCCGCAAAGCATGAATGGGAGCTGAAGTGCGGCTTGCTGAATAATGCTCACGCCTGATAAAAATGCAGAAAATAAGTCATGAACAATATTACTTTGTGGCTATTTGAGTCTTTGAGGCTTACTTTGTTTCAAGGATTGCAGAAACAGCACTTATCAAAGCATTGGGCTTTTCACTTTTTCTCAAGAATAATCTGGGGAAGGAATTAAAACACTGCAGATATAAAGATGCAACAAACTCACAGAGTGAAAATATGAGGAATTAATCTGCAAAATATCTGCAAAGATCTACACTTCAAGAGGTATGTTTTTTTATATATATATTTATATATGTACATATTCTGTCCAAGTTTGTTTTCATTGATTTTTTTTAAAATAAACAAGTAATTGACATGAAATTTTAAGCATTGCTATCAGTGTCCTGCTGTGTGACACTTTCTTCATCTAACTATTTTAAACAACATTTTATGATCTTGTATAGCTATAAATACATATATAATATATTATTATAATACTTGTTGCTTCCACAACCTCATATTAACTAAGATAAAAGTTTATTTGAACTTCTAGAAAAAAATTGAAAGGTGATTAAGATCTTTAAAAACTTTGAAGAAATGCTGACTTGTCACAGCACCTAAAATACACACTTTCCCTGGTACTTTCATGTACATTTTACCCTAACATTTTTATGTTGGGAAAAAAGTTTTCAGACAGTTATTTGTCTGATCTATAAAGTGTTTATTTTTAGTGCTTTCTCTAAAAAATCCACTCATCACATTTACAGTGGTTTTAGATGTTTTAAAATTATAAAATTTTTTGCATCCATGGGGCCCGTTGTCATGACTAGCAGTCAATAGAAATGTCTTTTTTTTTTTTTTCTTTTTTTTTTTTTTGAAATTGAGCTGGAAAATTAAATCAATGAGCCAGTGTTTTATGGTGTGGTGTGTTGCTGGTTGGTGGGCTGGTCTAGGCCAGAAAGTCCAGGGCCACTTTTTAGTCCCAGTCCACCCCTGGCGACGTGTCACTGTTGGAAATTTCATATAAACTACACATTTTAACACAAATTATTAACAAGTTGAAACCTAAAAATTAAGCAGAATTACACATATAACAATTAAATGCTTGTTTCATGAAAAAGCGCAGTGCTGTCCGAATGTGATTTGCCAGGTCCAATTCACCTCCGTGGGTGTCTGAAATAAGTTAACATTTAGAGCAGGGGTGTAAATCGGATGTTTCATCATAATACGATCTTTTCTCTTGGCCTGCGATCCAATATTTGCAGATACTTCAAAGTCTGCCACGATACGATTTCGATTTAATTCGATTTAATTCGATTCAGGGCCCTGTGATCGATATTCTGATATTATGTGCCTATTTTACACAATCAATTAAAAACTTTTTTGCCCTCAAATGCAACCAAAATATAATTTGAATATTTTATTGAGCTCTCTGAAAAGTGCAAATTTAGTATCCACACTGGGACATCCACAACAAAATAAGGTACTTCAGATGTTGAAAAAAATAATAATAATAATAATAATATAATAATATAATAATAATATAAAAAATAATGTCACACACAAGTGATCATCAATCGGCTGATGCGCTCGAACGGATCCTGTCAATGGAGCTCGCGTTTCGTGGGAAGCCCGGTTGGCGCGTGTGCACACCGCATGGATAGCAGAGCACAATTTGGCTTCAAAGACCCCGCGCACATCCGTGTCCCACATGAAAACATATTTAGCGCTCATAAAGTGAATTTAATTCAATAAGGTTGCTTCATCGCCTGACAGAAATGCGTACGGACGTGGCTGACGTGAGAGTATTAAAATAAAGGTACATCTTAAAAAAATGTCTATAATGCCTGGGTAGCTCAGCAAGTAAAGATGCTGACTACCACCCCTGGAGTCGTGAGTTCAAATCCAGGGTGTGCTGAGTGACTCCAGCCAGGTCTCCTAAGCAACCAAATTGGCCTGGTTGCTAGGGAGGGTAGAGTCACATGGGGTAACCTCCTCGTGGTTGCTATAATGTGCGGTGGGGTGCGTGGTGAGTTGTGTGTGGGTGCCGTGGAGAATAGCGTGAAGCCTCCACACGTGTATGTCTCCGCAGTAACATGCACAACAAGCCATGTGATAAGATGTGCGGATTGATGGTCTCAGACGCGGAGGCAACTGAGATTCGTCCTCCACTGCCCGGATTGAGGTGAGTCACTATGCCACCATGAGGACTTAGAGTGCTTAGAGGGAATTGGGCATTCCAAATTGGGGAGAAAAAGTGTCTATATTGATATTTACATGTTGTATCAATAACATTGGATTGTTGGTCACTGGATCGATGAATCATTACACCTCTAATTTAGAGTGACAGAAAAAACACCTCAAGAGCATTTTCACATAGTAAAGAGGTGCTGTAGACTCACACCATCAACTCTTGCTGAAAATACTTTCTGTGCTCCCACACATAATCCAATTTGATCGACTCTTCTCAGAACACTTTAATACAAACAGGAAGTTAGATTACAAAATTCGAAAGAGTGCAGCACGGAAAAGGGGCGGGGCTGAATAAGGTGAATATTCCCTAGCAGTCAACAGTAAACATAACGTTGCTAGGCAACAATAATAACTGTCAGCTATAGGTGCTGTGGAGTGATACAAATAAAAGTTCCGTGAAGAGGTCAGAGCTGTGCTTTTATTATTAATAAAACACAGCTGTTGACTAATCAGCATCTATAATTATAATTAATAATTTTCTTTATTTATCACACATTTGCACATATACAGTGAAGTTCTTCTTTTTCACATATCCCAGCTAAGCTGGGGTCAGAGTGCAGGCTCAGCCATGATACAGCACCCCTGGCGCAGATAGGGTCAAGGGCCCAACAGTGGTATTTTGGCAGTGCTGGGGCTTGAACCCCTGACCTTCTGATCAGTAACCCAGAGCCTTAACTGCTGAGCTACCACTGCCCCACAGCTACCACTGCCCCACCATCTAGGACCGGAACTATCCATTTTTTATAAGTAAGGAATAATTGACGACAGACCATTGAATTGTTGAAAAATAATCCACACCCGAGGTGGTAAAACCATACAAATCGGGTGTGCATTATTTTTAAACAATTCAATACCAAAGTATTTCGAATACGTTACTGACCTTGAGTAAGCTAATGAAATACGTTACAAATTACATTTTACAGCATGTATTCTGTAATCTGTAGTGGAATACATTTCAGAAGTAACCATCCCAACCCTGCCCAAATGGAACACTTAACGGTTTTTAATACACAGAAACATTTGCTGTTTAACAGCTGACGGAAGTGATGTTTCAAGCACATGTGAAGTGTTGCCACTAGCTTTAGCACATTAGCTAACCTCAGTTCAACACCTGTATCTCAAACAATGTACATATTCACACAGTGTGGGGTGATGGTAAAGCATTCTCACATTTGTAAGGTGCTGTCTTCACTGAAGTTTCACTAGCTGCTACATTCTCCATTATTTACAACTGTTTTGTCAGATCGGCAGTGCAGCCAGGTAACTCCGCCCCTTCCGCTATGTATGATAAGCCATGAGCGCTGAGTGCATGAAGTGTCCAACATTACACACTCAATTTTGACGGTGGAAAAAGTGCATCATCCGGGTACTAAAAGTATACTCCTTTTTGCTGAATTTTCAGTGTTAACACACAACTCGCACTACTTACACTACAAAATCATGTAGAACAGGGCAGGATTATGCAGTTTGGGTTGCACCTTTTGTGTATGATTTTGTCATGAGGTGAAGATGTCATGAATATAAGCGCTACAAGTCAGTGGTTGATTATATTCGCAGTTCAGGGGTCACATCCTGTTGTGGGTGTCTTTCACTCACAGATGAAACCAGGTTTTCTTACCTTTATGAGTAGAGGGCTTGCCCTCTCATCATTGGGCTGGAAAAGTGGGTGGGGGACTATAACAGAATCACACTCCTTAAATACCTTAGAGCCTTTGGGGGAATTTTTTTTAATGATTGTAAGTTTTTGAATAGCTGTGGAAAACACACACACACACACACACACACACACACACACACACACACATGTTGGTGCAGCTATCATTATGAGGACTCTGCATAGACATAATGATTTTTATACTGTACAAACTATAGATTCTATCCCCTAACCCTACCTCTAAACCTAACCCTCACAAAAAACTTTCTGCATTTTTACATTTTCAATAAAACATAGTTTAGTATGTTTTTTAAGCAATTTAAATTATGGGGACACTAGAAATGTCCTCATAAACCACATTTATAGCATAGTACCCTTGTAATTACCAGTTTGTAACATAAAAAAATTCCTCGTATACTACTTAAACCTGCCCACACACACGCACACACACACACACACACACTTTCTTCTAAACAGAAATGTGTTGTAATCCAGAACAGACCATTTTTTTCTTGTCTCTTTCATGATGTCAGATCACACACAGCTAACTGCTTAAGGCCACGTTATCGTTACTTTATAGCCGTCTTACTCCTCACTTCATTAAGTACTTTCATAGAGAGCTGTTCAGAAGTGACGCCAATTTCTAGGCAAACCCGGAATTCTAATTCATCATGGGTTCCCTCTGGATTTTTCTATGGGTTTTTATAATGGGGTTATGATTCAAATAAGGCCTGTGGTAAACATTACTTGACAATACATGGACGTTTAACATAAATTACACAATTTCATACCTCAAATGTGAATTTTGAAGCCGTACTGAACCGCATACTTTTTTTAAATTTAAAAACATACGTTCATGTATTCACGTTTGAGGTATGGAAGTGTGTAATTTTTTGTTGTAGAACAAAATGTCCACGTATTGTCAAGTAATGTTTACCACAGACCTTATTTTACTCATAAGTAAACCCATAGGAAAATCCAGAGGAAACCCATGGGGAATTAGACTTCTGGGTTTGTGGACTACAAGCTGAACAGCTCTATTGCGTAATAACACCATGACAACAAAAAAATTGTGTTTATTTCCAGGAGAAAGGCAGAATTTTTGATAGTTTCATTGCAATTCTTATAGAGAGCAAGGTTTCCCCACCATATTTAAATTTGAGTTGTTGTCTTGACTTTATACTTATTTCTGACAACATAAATGCAACTTTTCAACATGGCTGATGAAAGTGGTGATGCAACAAGGATACCTCTGGAATATTTACTTATATTGGAGTCTTTACCTTCTGTATGCATCAAAGTGTATTTATTGGCATCATTTGTTTTTTTGGGATCATATAGACCTTATTCACACTAGAGCCAACTTTGATATTTGATGGAAAAGACAACGATGCAGTATAAAACTGTATAAAGCTCCTAGATCACATCTGATTTTCCACAACTCGTGTTGTATGAAGATTTATGTCTACTGAATGTTCCTGAAAATATTTTTTTTCAATGTTTTGTCTGCGGAACGATCCAAAAACACTTTAAGGTGCAGTACAGCCCATTGAAGTGACTGTTGGCATCCTTCAAAGACTCGTTGTCATTGCCGTCAAAGATCAAAGATGGCGATGCTCTGAATAAGGTCTAATGAGGCAACCTGCGCCGTGACGCCACAGCCGAAAGCCGCGCCCTCCTTTCGCCACTCCCACATAAACGTCACGGCGGATTGGCCAAACCCGGAAGTGAAGATGGCGACCGCCTACGAGAGGTTCAACCTGTAAGTAGTAACTTTCATTCGAGCGCAGCGACAGATATAAACACAGACAGCGCTCAGTTTCACTTCAGTAAAGCTCGGCTCCTTTAATGGCAGCGTCTCCGGGCACTGTCAGGGGTTGTTGTCGCCTTTGCAGGCCAGTTTTTAGGTTGTGGTGAAGGCAGCACTAGCTTAAGCCGTTCAGAGAGAGACTGTGTTCAGGTTGAATATGTCTCAAAACCTAGTGAGCTGCCTACCTAGACAGCATTTTGTGCGCGTTTGAACTTACGCTGACATGCTCAAATATGCTGTCTAGGTAGGCAGCGCACTAGGTTTTAAAAACGCAGAAAGTGTGTACTGACAGTTCTGTCTGCCTTATCTCTTACAAATGAGCCCTGTGCAATTAGTTGAGTTTTAGGCTACTGAATAACACTTAACTTTGATATTGTAGACTAGAATTATCCATACTTTGATGTACGTTAGGATGTTAAGGTAATCTGGAACAGAAAGAGCTGTTTCATGCATGTAAGCATCACAGGTATCAAACTGTGTCATCAAATATTATTCATTTTAATATCAGTGACCTGCTATGAACTGTCAGTGTACAATCCAGCATATGTTCTATTATACATTGATTTGCTATGATGCAGAGTTTCCACTATCATAGAAAACCTGGAAATATACAGGAATTTTAAAATACTGATTTACACATCGAAAGTCCCAGAGGTGTCATAGTTGCCTCATACAGTAAAAGTCATTGAAATTAATAAAATCTTATAAAGGTATGGAAAATGATATCTAGTTGTGCTCAGCTCTAAAATATTACATTGGCTAGATATTACTCTTGGTGATGAGTGCAGCAGTCTATATAAAATGCTTTCCAATAATTTCTAAATGAGATTTTTAAGTGTCATGAAACCCCCCCCTAGTTTAGCAACAGTTGTTCACACCTCAGACATAAAAAAGGGTCATGAAATGGCCGTGAAAAACTTTGAGTTCTGGTGATTGATTCTGGTCTCACCACAATGTTGAGTGTAAAATTCGGCTCTCGTATCTGCTCTGCGAGTGCTGTTTTAGGGCTTTCACAAATGTTATGACGAATAATCCATCCATCTTCTAAAGCCGCTTGTCCTATATAGGGTCGCGGGTACTGCTGGAGCCTATCCCAGCTGTCTCAGCCCGAAGGCAGGGAATGATGAATAACTGTCATACAATTTGTCATACTTAATTTGTATTTGTGCTTCATAAACCTTAAGAAGAAAATTATTCATGTTTGACTTGAAATCATATAATAATGATTTCCTTTTAAGGCTTTAAAAGCTTTGAATGACATGAAAAATAATATTCTAAATATCAAAATATTCCAGATACTATAATTATAATCCAGCTATTATAATAGAATAGAATAAATATAGTATCATATTACATTTGTTATGACATAACAAATATTATAACATATTATGCAATATAATGTAATGAAATTAAATATATTATATAATGCAATAGTAAAATATTTCTGTCCTATATTCTTCACTTTCACACGTTATTTTAAGGCTCTGCAGTTAAACCCACAAGCCTTAATTCTTTCATTTCCACAGAATTTACACTGCGTGTATGAACCCGCAACAACCAAGAACCTTTCTCATTACATGATCGTTAAATTAAAGTGAAACCAGAGTGCTTTGCGTTCACTATCAAAATTCTGGGTTATATTTTCGGTGAGTTTGTCACAAACATATGCAAATTGTCTTCACATGCTTTACAAGAACTGCTTTTGCGTGAGACACTCGGAGTTCATTTGGAGTGCTTCCATAATGCAATATCATCTGAAAATTAGACGCATAAATGTGCTTTTCATGGCATTTATATTTTGGCCTACAAATTCCCTTATTTTCAGAGTAAAATGTGATTGGAATTTGAAGTGCACAATAATCACAGTTATCTCAAATAACCTAGATCAGATGATCATTTAATAATTGTGACATGACGAGTTTTCCTCTGCATGGGAATTTAACAGATGAATGTGTGTGATAACTAAGTGTCTAATCTAACATTAACCAGGTGTTTGGTCTGACATAAGTATTTAAAGAATATTTTTGTGGAGAGGGGTGACACCATGCGAAGGGCAGACGTGTGAGAGAGAGCTCTGCGCACTTTGCTAATTTCTTACATTATTTTCATGATATAATCCGGTGAAATTCGATACACCCAGTTACACATTTTCTGTTTGAGGTAAACATGGCAAAGAAGTCAAAATCCTCGGGCTCTGGAGACATTAAAAGACACTTACGGGTTCAAGATGAAAGCCCAGACAGGCCTGTGGACTGGGGACTCGATTTAGATGGCGCGGCGGGAGAAGGAATCCAGCGTCAACTGTCCAACATGTCGGTGATGTTGACGAAGGTACTTGCGGACTTGGAGGATCTCGCTGTAATACGTCGATCGATTACGGCGATGGAAAAAATTCTCTGAGCTAGTCATAAGAGTGACAATTGTTGAAAAACGAATCGATTATTTGGAGTCATCAGAGAGGGAATTAGCCGCTAATCTGCCCGTGACCAAAGTTGATTTGGAATGTGTTCTTGAAAAGCTTGAAGATCTTGAGAATAGAAGCCGCAGGAATAACATTCGAACTGTTGGAATTCCTGAGCATGAGGAGGGCAGAGATATGGTGAAATTCCTAGACGAGCTTTTCCCGAGTCTGCTCGACATAACAGGCCACAAGCTGGAAATCGAGTGAGCTCAGAGAGTCCCAGCTCACAGATCTGCTGAGGGATGAAGACCAGATCGATTCTGGCCAAATTTTTGAGATCATCCGATAAAGATCTCGTGGTGTGCCAGGTGAGGAGCAAAGGAAAGCTTTCTTGGAAGAATTACAATATTTTCTTGTTCTCGGACTTTGCGAACTTGACGAGAGAAACGCGATTGGTTTAGGGAATGCAAAAAACTCTTACATCAGCGGAAGATCACTTTTGCTCTGATGTTTCCAGCCAGACTGAGAATAAACACCAAGGACGGCAGCAAAGTATTTACATGTCCCAATCAGGCAATGTCTTTTATTGAAACAATGGGTGAGTAACCATTGGGTGATTTTCTTGTGAGTGGATTGACCCACTGTACATACTCTGGCTTTTGGAGGAAGCTGGGCGCCATTTTTGTTTCCATTTGCGTTGGCTCCACCGAGCGGCTGGAGTTTGTTTTGTTTTGTGGATTAACACTTTTCCTTAAAGAAACTATTGCATTGACGGAAGATCACTTTTACAATGAACGGATGACCACAAAATATCTACATGCCCACACAAAGGATGTCTTTTATAAAGTTGGCGGACTGTGTAAATCATGGGATATACTTTTATGCAGCCTCCAATTGAATTGACACTTGACCATCCGAGGAACTGGGATGCGTGTTTCGTTTCCTTTTTTGCTGGTTCAGCCTAGCGGTTGGAGCTTGTTTTGTTAAATAAAATTACTTCGGGACAGTTATGGATGAAACTGTCAGTTCCTTGTGCTTATGCCTCCTGTTGGCTGGAGAAAGATTTGTGGAGTATTATCGTGGGACATTGGAATGATTATGTCATCTGCTGCACTCATCAGCTGAAGATTCGTTTGTCTGACCAAGGAAACTGAACGGCTTTATATTGGCCGGAACTTGTTTTGTAAAGGAACACACCTTTGAGACAGTTCTGTGAATGAGTCAACACGTTCTTTGTGTTTATTCTGCCTATTGGCTGGGGTTTATTTTACAAAATATTTGATGTTATGTAATTTTGCCTTACAAATTTGTGAGGGAAAGTCTGCATCTAGAGATGCAAGGGTGCGCCTTATGCAATTTAAGATTCTACATAGATTTTATTGGACCCCTTCTAAATTGTATAGGCTTGGTCTTAAGGACACACCCCCCTGCTGGCGATGCCATTTAGAGGATGGAGACACCACCCATGTTTTTTGGGGGTGTCGTAAGATACAGGAGTTCTGGTTGAGGGTCCAGAATTTTATGGCCGACGTATTGGGTACTCGGATCTCCTTTTGCCCCAGGCTCTGTATTTTGGGTGACGGGGCGGTCATTGATGTAGGAGATAAGTACATGAAGAATTGGATCCTGGCCGGTGTTATGGTGGGCAGACAGGTTATCCTTAGAGGATGGAAGTCAGCTGGAGCCCCCTCATTTCGTGAGTGGTGTGAGGAGATGGACAGGGTGGCAGCTTGGGAAGAGTTGTCATATAGAAAGCTAGGCAACATGGATATGTTCATCAGGAGGTGGGGCAGCTATTTGGCCTTTTTGGAGGGCTCTCGGGGAAGGGCAGTAGAGGGAGACGTGTTGTTTTAAATGTGTATGTTGTAGCCTTTTTGTTTTTGAACATATCATTTTTTTAAATGTATATATGTGTATATGTGTAATATATATATATATATATATATATATGTTATATGGAATCAATAGAAACTTTTAATAACAAAAAAGTAATTGTGACAGGCCTATGCCCATGTGTGATTTTGACGAGACGGTGCAGTGATTGGATCGAAGCGTTCCTTCTCATAAATAATGTGGAGAAATGCTCTGAATTGCATGAAGTATTGGCATACTATACTACCCCTCACAACTCATATACCTCATATTTTATGAAGTTGCTTGAAGTTTCGTTTTTAAACTGAAAGAGCGAAATGGTATAAAAAAAACTAAGAAATAACCACTTTCCTCTCTGCCTCAAGGTTTGATGTGTTGTGCATTCTGAGATGCTATTCTGCTCACAGAGTGGTTGTCTGAGTTACCATAGCCTTTCTGTCAATTCGAACCAGTCTGGCCATTCTCCGTTGACCTCTCTCATCAACAAGGCATTTCCATCTGCAGAACTGTTGCTCACTGGATTTTTTTTGTTTTTGGCACCATTCTGAGTAAACTCTAGAGACTGTTGTGTGTGAAAATCCCAGGAGATCAGCAGTTACAGAAATACTCAAACCAGCCCATCTGGCACCAACAATCATGCCACGGTCCAAATCACTGAGATCACATTTTTCCCCCATTCTGATGGTTGATGTGAACATTAACTGAAGCTCCTGACCCGTATCGGCATGATTTTATGCATTGCAGTTTTGCTGCATGATTTGCTAATTAGATAATCACATGAATAAGTAAGTGTACAGGTGTTCCTAATAAAGTGCTCAGTGAGTGTATATTGCATAATATGTCCTGGTAACATGATGTTTTATCCAGACTGATCTCACAGTGAAATCGGAAACAGTATGTTGACAAAAAACACTGCCCCCAGTGGCCAAAGCTCCATTTTCTTTGTGTAATGTCCACAGAGGGGTGCCAAAAGTGAGCTGTAAAGCTAGCTGTTTTCAACTGTACAGACTGTAATACAGTGAAGATGAATGCATATTTTATAAACTGTACCCCTCAACCCAAATACCAAACCTAAACCTAACCATCAGTGTAGGGCTGGGCGATATATCAAATATTAACGATATAATCAAGATAATTTTGCTGACGTTGTAAAACTGATCAGTATCGTGAATATAGCGATGATTTTAATGTGCTTTCATAAAGAGCACATCAGTTGACTAATTTCACGATCCTTCAGGGCTGCACAATTAATCAAAATAACATCAACATGGCAAGTTGGTCATATGTGATTATTAATCCACTAAAGGCTATGATTTAAAGACAGATAAACATGGTCTGTGTGTGATTCAGAACAAACCAGTGACGCTCTGATCTGTGTGCATGCGCATGGTGGCGCTCTCAGATCAGTGCACTTGCATTGTGAAATCAAAGTAATGCAGGTTCAAGCATTCGCACAATTCCAAACATTAGTAACAGTTACAAGTTATTACACAAATCTACAAAAGGAGCACAGAATAACAGAAAAGGAGGAGATTTATATGATGTGTCCCACAGTAATAATTTAGTATTATGCAATGTTCAACTGGGGTTTGTCAGTGAAGAAGCTTTGCACCGTAAAAACATTTGAAGGTAAATAATACTTTTTATGAAGCTACTATGTATCATTGTGTATGAAATTTAAATATAAAGTGCATATCAACGAAAATGATTGAAATTAATTCTCCCTTGTGTTTATTTAATGAAAAACGAATTATTAGATTTTTATTTAATGTCTTTAAAAATATTAAATCTACTTGGATACAATGGCTGTTTGGATGAAATGATGGTTCCTCTAATAAAACAAACAAAACAAAATAAAAAACCCACTTTTGAGCCATTTTAGAGCAAATACATAATTATCGAGATATATATTGAATATCGTCAATAGGCTGAAAAATATCGAGATGTAATTTTTTAAGATATATCACCAGTGGCGTAAAAATGCAACCTCCAAGTCGTGTTTGTCACTGATTACGCAAATGCGATTACTTCTGGTTTCAATGCGGGATCCAAACCCAGGTCTCCCATGATGCTGACGCAACATGCTACCAGTCGCGCTACATGGGGAAGTTAGACAGGCCGATGTAAAAATGTCTGATGGGAGATGCCACTTGTCATTGAGTCAGCATAATGGGGCCGATCCTAGGACACTGGAACTCTTCGAAACAACATGACTACTCTTTCCATGTGATCATGTTGTTTTATCCATAATGGTAAAGCTATGTTTTTTGCAAGGGACAAAACCTGAGACACACCTGAACCTGAGTGGAATGTCACCAGCCCACATCTTTCATTCTGACACTGTGACAATGAGAGACTCTCTGAGTTCATGTGTTCAAGTAGAGTTCTGCAGTCAACCATTTTTTCACATTTGTTTTTATGGGTGAATCTAACGAAGCATGTCAAGAAAATATCTAGGTCATATTTCACCCCAAAATCAAAGAGAGAAATAAAGAAATCGAAGCCTACTTTTAAGACCATTATGATTGTTTTTCTTATGATTTTGGGGTGAAATATGACCTGGACATGTTCTTCACAGGCTTTGTGAGATTCTCCCTTCATGTCTTTAGCGGTACAGTATGCCTTAAGTCTTAAGAATGGCTTCTTGCACAATGAACAGAGCACTGCCAGTGCTTGTATTAAAGCTAATAACAACTTATCAACATTTTAATGACATAGTGTTTCTGGCTTAGTGTAAACTTGCACCACAAGCAGTGTGTTTGCTGAGCCAGTCCACCCAAATATGTCTTTATTCCTGTTAAAACATTGCCAAGACAGTTTGTAGACACTTAAAGCCTAGTTTAGTATGGTATTGTTTTAATGTGTTGTTCTAAAGCTCCTCGTTCATTTCCTGCACAATTCTGTAAATTGTGTGACTTTGCCACAAATATGGGCATTTGTATGAAAACTGCAGGCTAAATTTGAACAAGACCACCACCATCTTATCTGTATTGTCTTGCGTGACTTAATCATGTCCACCCACAGGATTGGAGAATTACCAAGTGATATTTATTTAGGTATCCATCAAGGAAGCCATCAAGGAAATTCTGATGTGAAGACCGATTCCACAGTCCCATTGAACAGTCAGAATTAATGGGACTAAGGTTAAGCATGTGAGGGCAGCATGCCACCCTGGCTGCCTTCTCCATGCCACCCTGGATACCTTCTCAAGATGGCGCTTACCTTCTCAAGATGGCGCCGAGTATGGCTGCTGCGTTGCGAGCTCCGACACAACATAGTAGTGTTTTGTTTGTTTTGTTCACAGTTCTTATGTTTTTTGTCTTGGATGTTGTCTGCCTTATTGTCTATGACAGACAAACACTTTTGGACATTGGTTCAGCAATTTCACACCGTAAACCGGACTTCAAATTTCTCAATGCCGACCCGCTGTTTACAAACACGCAAGCGGAGCCCTTTGTCTGGGCAGCATGGCCGCGGAAACGCAAAAGAGTAAGACGAGTAAGAGTAAGACGCCGCGCAAATCGACCCCCGCTACCCACTATTCTACTGGCAAATGTTTAGTCTCTGGATAACAAGCTCTACGAGCTGAAAGCGCGGATCTCTTTCCAACGAGATACAAGGGACTGCTGCATTATCTGCCTTACGGAAACTTGGATGTCTGCGGAGATTCCAGACTCAGCCATTGAACCCGCGGGGTTATCCGTGCACCGAGCGGACAGAGCGAAAGACCTCTCAGGTAAAAGCAGAGGAGGTGGTGTATGTTTTATGATCAACAAATCCTGGTGTGATCAGAGGAACGTACATTCTATAAAGTCTTTCTGCTCTCCTGATCTGGAATTTCTTATGCTTCTGTGTCGACCATTCTGGCTACCGAGGGAATTCACAGTGGTCATTATCACAGCTGTGTACATTCCCCCACAAGCCGACACAGACCGGGCACTCAAGGAACTGTATGGGAGTATAAGTGAGCAGGAAATCGCGCACCCTGAGGCCGCGTTCATTGTGACCGGGGACTTTAATAAAGCCAGTTTAAAATCAGTCACACCAAAATACCACCAGCACATTAGTTTCAACACACGAGGGGACCGGGTTTTGGACCATTGCTACTCTCCCTTCCGGGATGGCTTCAAATCCCTCCCCCGCCCACCATTTGGCAGATCGGACCACTCTTCCATTCTGCTTCTGCCCGCTTACAGGCAGAAACTGAAACAGGAAGCACCCACTCTCAGAACGATCCAGTGCTGGCTGGACCAATCAGACTCTACGCTACAAGACCGTTTTGATCACACGGACTGGGAGATGTTCCGGTCCGCCTCTGATGACGACATCGAGCTTTACGCTGATAGCGTAATGTGTTTCATCAGAACGTGTGTAGAGGACGTGGTTCCGACCAGAACAACACGGATCTATCCGAACCAGAAGCCATGGATAAATAACGTTGTTCGCGCGGCACTTAATGTGCGGACCTCCGCTTTTAATTCCGGGAACGCGGAGGAGCATAAACAAGCCATCAGAACCGCAAAACGCCAGTACAGGAGCAAGATTGAAGGACAGTTTAACACCACCAACTCTAGAAGCATGTGGCAGGGAATTAACATCATCACGGACTTTAAAGGGAATAAAAACTCTGCCATGAACACTGCTGCCTCTCTCCCGGATGAGCTAAATACTTTTTATGCTCGTTTTGAGGGAAATAACACCGCCCTCGCGGAGAGAGCTCTCGTGGCTGAAGCTACAGAGGTTAGTTCACTCTCCGTCTCTGTAGCGGATGTAACCCGATCCTTCCGACGGGTGAATATCCGCAAAGCCGCGGGCCCAGACGGCATTCCGGGCCACGTCATCAGAGCGTGCGCGAACCAGCTGGCTGGTGTTTTTACGGACATTTTCAACCTTTCCCTCTCTTTGTCTGTAGTCCCCACATGCTTTAAAACATCCACCATTGTGCCTGTTCCAAAACAATCAAAAATAACTTGCTTAAATGACTGGCGTCCTGTTGCTCTGACCCCCATCATCAGCAAATGCTTTGAGAGACTAATCAGAGATTACATCTGCTGTGTGCTGCCTCTCTCTCTTGACCCGTTGCAGTTTGCTTACTGCAACAACCGCTCCACTGATGATGCCATTGCATCTACAATACACACTGCTCTCTCCCACCTGGAAAAAAAGAACACTTATGTGAGAATGCTGTTTGTAGACTACAGCTCAGCATTCGACACCATAGTGCCCTCCAAGCTAGATGAGAAACTCCGGGCTCTGGGCTTAAACAGCTCGCTGTGCACCTGGATCCTGGACTTCCTGTCAAGCAGATGCCAGGTGGTTAGAATAGGCAGCAACATCTCCTCATCACTGACCCTCAACACTGGAGCCCCGCAGGGCTGTGTTCTCAGCCCACTCTTGTATTCCTTGTACACACATGACTGTGTGGCAACACATAGCTCCAATGCCATCATTAAGTTTGCTGATGACACGACGGTGGTAGGTCTGATCACTGACAATGATGAAACAGCCTACAGAGAGGAGGTGCACACTCTGACACACTGGTGTCAGGAGCACAACCTCTCCCTCAACGTCAGTAAGACAAAGGAGCTTGTGGTGGACTTCAGAAGAAAAGACAGAACACAGTCCCATCACCATCAATGGAGCACCGGTGGAGAGAGTCAGCAGCTTCAAGTTCCTGGGTGTCCACATCACTGAGGAACTCACATGGTCCATCCACACTGAAGTCGTTGTGAAGAAGGCTCATCAGCGCCTCTTCTTCCTGAGACGGCTGAGGAAGTTTGGAATGAACTGCCACATCCTCACACGGTTCTACACCTGTACTGTGGAGAGCATCCTGACTGGCTGCATCTCCGCCTGGTACGGCAATAGCAACGCCCACAACTGCAAAGCACTGCAAAGGGTGGTGCGAACTGCCAGACACATCATCGGAGGTGAGCTTCCCTCCCTCCAGGAAATATATACAAGGCGGTGTGTGAAAAAAGCTCGGAGGATCATCAGAGACTCCAGCCACCCGAGGCATGGGCTGTTCTCACTGCTACCATCAGGCAGGCGGTATCGCAGCATCAGGACCCGCACCAGCCGACTCCATGATAGCTTCTTCCCCAAGCAATCAGACTTCTGAACTCTTGATCTCCCACAATCAAAATACATCAGCACTGCACTTTATTACCCTTACTCTTATATCTCACACCGGACTGTCATAAATTATATTATTATTATTATATTCTCTCTTAACAACTGACTATCAACCGACAGCCTGAATGTCAATACAGTACAATACTGTACATTCTATATATACTTTTTTATATATTTTTATTTTTTATTTTTATTGAATAATGTGTATCTATATAGTGCGTATTGTATACTGTACAGTGTATGTTATTATTTGTATATTGTTGAGTGTAATTATGTGTATAACAGATGTTTAAATTGTGTTGTGTTAATTTGATGTTATTGTAAATTGGTATATGTCTCATCACTGTCACGACTGCTATGTTGATTGGAACTGCACCCAAGAATTTCACACACCATTGCACTTGTGTATATGGCTGTGTGACAATAAAGTGATTTGATCTGATTGATTTTGCTTGCACATCAAGTTGTGAAAAATGTGGTTACTCTGCAGTTTAGAGAGGAAGGAAGACTCTAACCATTATTAAAGTAGGACACGCACATAGGATGTGTTACTAAAACAGGCTCTCAAAACTTCATACTGTTAATACTTGCATGATGGAGTGACTTTTGATAATTCTGTGCTTGAAATTTCCATCAAGAGGAAAAAATAAAGATATGCTTAACAAAAAGTGAAAAGAACGTTAGTAGGTTTTGTGATTTATTTGAACACTGCTGAAAATCTGCTTGTTCGAGATGATTTGAGACAAGAGAGAAGTTTATAAAAGATGAATTTGAAGTTGTTTTGTTTCTTTGATATACTACAAAGTCTTCAGCATATGATGTTCATTACAAAGTTTTATTTTTGATCTTTTCATAATACTTCATATTCTTTTCATTACCTTTGTAATTCTTAAGGTTATTGATTGCCTGCTAATTTTCCATCCTGTTTGGCTTCCCTGTCTTCATAGGCATGCAACACCTGAGAAGTTTTACATTGAGGCCTGTGATGATGGAGCTAATGACGTTCTGGTTATTGATAGGGTGTCCACCGAGATTACCCTTGCAGGTAGGATCTGATTAAAAATGAAGACCATGCCTCTTTTTCCATGTAATTTCTCACAACAGGCTCAATTTAAGCTTTTGTGTGCTTTCACACCAGCTTTTTGTGAGCGCACCTCACCTGTTTTCCAGACTTGGATGCACATCGCGAACCACACCCGAGTTTGCTTGAAAAGGTGGTCTGTGGTTGGGTTCGTGTTAACTCCTGTGTGGTTCGCTGGTGATATGAATGCAATAAGTTTGAACAAGGAAGTGAACCACTATTGATGACATCAGCGAATCCATTGGTGGTAAATTCAAAGGGACAAAACTTTAGAAAACAGTGAAACTGGTGTCTTTTTATCTAGAGTTGTTACCCAAGTTACGGTGTTAAACAGCTGCTACTAGTACTCGCTGGTAATCAAGTTAAGGGTGCAATTGTTCTGGGGTTTAGGCCCAACAGTACAATGTGAAAAGAAACAAGCGGGGGCAAGGGAAGAGGGTGGAATCTAACTCGCAGTGGAACCAAGTGTGAAAGCACCCTTACGCTATTTGCAGCTAATATCAGATGACCCATTTTTGATCAGCAGTGACCGCTATGACCTCTCACATGACTCGGGTCAGGTCTTCAACTCACCAGTCATGCAAGTGTCATGACCGTTTGACCGCCACATGAAAAGCATTGTAGACAGCATCATGAAGGGTGATTTTTTTTTTTTAAAAGGTTGCTAGGTAGCAAGAAAGTGGGAAGTGTACACAATAAACACTGAAAACATGTATTTGAGATTAGTAAAAAACTATTTCCTGGTAGTTGCTTTGATAAATCACAGAAAGGAAAAGAGCACTCATTGTATATGGGTCCCCAAAACATTACTGTCTCTGGATGATTTTTGTGAATTTAAATTAGTTCAATAACTTATGTGCATGACTAAAAAGAAATAGAGGCATCACAATTTAACAGTTTTTAGATATTTCTTGTTACTACTTGTACTCTGAAAGACTTGAGGCAAATCCTGTGAATATCACAAACTATCGTGCAAAACTGGACCCATCATTGCAAAGGCACTGGGTAAGTCATACAAATGCTATGGTTAGACATGTAAAGGGGACTTTTGGAATCAGGCATTCATGGTGTACTGACATTGCTGAAAAATCATGGAAGCTATTTGGATTATTTCCTAGTTCTCTATTTTAAATGAATAATTCACCCAAAATTTAAAATTCAGTCATCATTTACTCACCCTCGTGTTGTTCCAAACTCATATGACTTTCTTCTGTGGAACACAAAAAGTGAATTTCTTTAGAATATTTTACCTGCTCTGTAACATAATAAAAGTGAATGTGGTCAAAAAGATAAGCACAATAAAAGTAGTCAATATGACTTACACTGATGAGCCAAAACATTATAACTGACCCACCGAGGCATGGACTCTACAAGACCCCTGAATGTGTCCTGTGGTATCTGGCACCAAGACATTAGCAGCAGATTATTCAAGTCCTGTAAGTTGCGAGGTGGAACCGCCAAGGATCGGACTTGTTGGTCCAGCACATCCCACAGATGCTCAATCAGATTGAGATCTGGGGAAATTGGAGGCCAGGGCAACACCTTCAAACCTTCATCATGTTCCTCAAACAATTCCCGAACAATATATGCTGTGTGGAAGGGCAAATTATCCTGCTGAATGCGGCCACTGCCATCAGGGAATACCATTGCCATAAAGGGGTGTATCTGGTCTGCAACAATGTTTAGATAGGTGGTACATGTCAAATTGACATCCACATGGATGGCCGAAGCAGAATATTGCATAGAGCATCACACTCCCTCCACCGGCTTGTCATCTTCCCCAGGTAAATAGCACACGGGTACACGGCCATCCACGTGATGTAAAAGAAAATGGGACTCGTCGGACCAGGCGACATTCTTCCACTGCTTCAAGGTCCAGTTCCGACACTTGTAGGCGCTTTCGACGGTGGACAGGGGTCATCATAGGCACTCTGACTGGTCTGCGGCTACACAACCCCAAACACAGCAGGATGCGATGCACTTTGTGTTGTGACACATTCCTCCCGTAACCATCATTAAAATTTTCTGTGACTTGTGCCACAGTAGACCATCTGTCGGTTCAGACCAGACAGGATAGCCTTCGTTGCCCTTGCGCATTGATGAGCCTTGGGTGACTAACACCCTGTCGCCGGTTTGTGGTATGTCCCTCCTCGGACCACTGTCGGTAGATACTCACCACTGCTGACTGGGAGTACCCAACAAGCCTTGCTGTTTCAGAGATGCTCTAACCCAGTCGTCTGGCCATAACAATTTGGCCCTTGTCAAAGTCGCTCAGGTCTTTACCCATTTCTCCTACATTCAACACGTTGACTATGAGAACTGATTGTTTGTTTACCATCTTTCGCTTCACCTGTGAGTGATCATAATGTTTTGGCTCATCTGTGAATATTCCAAGTCTTCTGAAGCCATATGGTAGCTTTATGTGATGAAGGGACCAAAATGTAAGTTATTATCTAGCTAAAATCTTCCCCTCTGCTACAGCTGTTAAATCAGATATGGCATTTGGTCACACGACAAGCGAGAACCAATGGTGTTTGGCATGGATAATGCAATTGACACGGCATTTTTGTAGTTCATACAACTTTCTTAATACATTTCAGAGCTTCAGCAGAGGGGAAGGTCATTAGTAAATAACTGCTTAAATTTCATTCTGTTCCTTAAACACAGTTATTGCCTGGCTTCATAAGACTTGAATTAGGCTATAGTACATGAGACATATAGGCTACTTTAATGATCCTTCAGAGATAATTTGGTGGTGCGTTTTTATTGGCATTTTGGAGCTTGACACACCCAGTCCCCATTAACTTTCATTATATGGAAAAGAACATGCGGGATACTCTTAAAAAATTCCCCTATTGTGTTCCACGGAAGAAAGTAGTCATATGAGTTTGAGTAAAGGTTGAGTAAATAATGACAGAATTTTTTATTTTCATTTTGAGTGTACATTTGCTTTTAAAATGGAGAAAGAAACAGTCCAAACAGCTGCCATGATTTCTCTGCGATGTTAGTACACTTTAAATGTCTGATTCCAAAAGTCCCTTTCACATGACTCAACATATCCCAATGCACTGATCTCTATTCATATGGCTTTCAGTGTCTGTCTTTGCAATGATGGGTCCATTTTTGCACCATAGTTTGTGATATTCACATGATTTTGCCTCACGTCTTTTAGAGTACAAATCAACAAAAAATATTTAAAACCTGTCAAATTTTATGAAAAGATTTTGAAGGCTGTTTTGAGCTTAACTAATCCTTTAAACTTTGCAAATTTACATTTTATCACTACTGCCATTGAGGAAGTTACTGTTGTCTTGTTTAAGATTTTGTTCTTTGAACTCAAACTCAACATTTCCTTTTGGTTGAAGCGGAGAAGAGAAGTACATTTAGTACAATCTTCATAAACTATTAGATGGGTTACTTCCATCTGTATAGCATTGTTATTATTGGTAAGCAAAACTAAAATGAAAGCCTTTTCGTTAACTGAAGTAAAATTTTATAATTTAATAAAATAAAATGTGAAACATTTACCACCTACCTTAATTAAACATGAGAATGCCACTAAATAGTGATAACGCTAGACTTCCCTGAGAAATTTAACACCATTAAACTTATTATTATTATTATTATTATTATTATTATTATTTTTAGTTTATTTTTTTCTCCCCAATTTGGAATGTCCAATTCCCAATATAGTGACCACGAGGAGGTTACCCCATGTGACTCTACCCTCCCTAGCAAGCGGGCCAATTTGGTTGCTTAGGAGACCTGGCTGGAGTCACTCAGCATGCCCTGATTCGAACTCGCGAACTCCAGGGGTGGTAGTCAGCGTCTTTGCTCACTGAGCTACCCAGGCCCCCTGCCAATAAACATATTTAAATGGTTTCAACACATTAACTTTGGCAGCCCTAAAATACAAAAAATAAATAAAACCTTACTAAACTGAAACTAGAAAAAGCTAAAGTAAGACTAGCAGTCAAAGTAAAAACTAATGAAAACTAAACTAAATTATAATGGACAAATTAAAAATAGAATAGGAATAAAAACAAAATTAAAAACTGCAATATACCTGCTATATAGTGCAAATATTTTTGACTTCTCTTGTTAAAGGTATTAAAGACATCCCCCCATCTGGCGTTACCAGGCCCATTTGTGGAATCATGGGAACTATTCGACTGGTGGCTGGTAGGTTCCACATTTCCGAAATTCGGAACAATTATCGTGTGACTTATTCAGTTGATCACCATGATGTGTTGTCTTTCTCTTTCTTCAGGGATGTACCTCATAGTCATTACCAGGAAGAGGAAGGTGGGCGACCTGTTTGGCCACACTGTGTGGAAAGCGGTGGAGTTTGATGTGATTTCTTATAAGAAGACCATTTTGCACCTCACAGAATTTCAGGTAATCAAACCTATCAGCAACTTTCAATCAAATGTTGATGTTTGTGACACCTCTGCTAGAAAGTGGGCTATAAATGTCATTTGTAAAACTTTCCTGCCTTGAGCGTTTATCCTTTTTTCCATGTATATTTTACTCAGAAGCGCTGTAAGAACAGCACTCTCACCTAGTGAAAACGAGGCTTACTCGTACAGTAAATTTTTCATATGAGCCCATGCTTGGCAGAGACTGATATCTCATTACATTGTTGCATACTTGGTGCATTATTTAACAAGGCTAGGACTTGAGCTGAAATGCTGACCTTGGATGCACTGGGGGTGAAACATTGGAAGTACACAGAAGAATTGACTGCAGCTGAAGCAACTGTACCAATAAAGTGCTCTACACTACTCAGTGTTCAATGTAAGGGCATGTGAAGTGGCCACTAGGTACTGCAGTGTAATTGGCTTGCTAATGAGGCACTGACATGAAGATTCCACCAATTTACTAATCTGTTGTCCACCCTAATTTTGGGAAGTGATGAGTTTGAACACGTTCTCTACATAACCTATGCATGAATTGTCTGTCTGATACTGAACAAAGTATTACAAAAATCTTTTGAATTTCATAACCCCCAATGCAATGTGCTTAGCTTGACCTTACATTTCCAGTGTGACAAATTATGATTTTTGAAAAATATGTTTAAACTGATGAACATTCACATAAGGAGGGTAGAAGGTAGAGCTCAACTGGTAGAGCATGGCACTAGCAATGCCAAGATCATGGGTTAAATTCCCAGGGAACACACAAATTTATAAAAATGTATAGCATGAATGCACTGTTAGTTGCTTCGTGTAAAAGCATCTGTGCATTTCAGTTGAGAAAAATGCCATTCTATTGTGGATGAGAGGCAAAAATTAATGCATTTTCAGACAAAAATGTATTAGTGTGGACGTGGCCTTGAAGAAAAAGCTGCTTTAGACTACATACTGTATGGTGCTGGGCACACTTTCATGAGCGTTGCCATGTTGAGATCATATAACTAGCTGAATATTAATCGTTTTATCACAATAATCCCCTGTAATTGGACGTCTTCACTTGTGGAATAAGTTAATCATGGCTAACTGCAAATAGCGTATTTTACAGTGACATTGGTAACTGAAAATTTTAGTTTTTGCGCCAGGCTGCATCTATGCCACTAGGTATCCACGAACATGGACACAAATATTACTGAGTTACATAAAATTTGATATATTTTTAATCCCCTTTTCTCCCAATTTGGAATGCCCAATTCCCATTACTTAGTAGGTCCTCGTGGTGGCGTGGTTACTCACCTCAATCCGGGTGGTGGAGGACAAGTCTCAGTTGCCTCTGCTTCTGAGACCGTCAATCCGCGCATCTTATCACGTGGCTTGTTGAGAGCGAGAACCACTAATTACGACCACGAGGAGGTTACCCCATGTGACTCTACCCTCCCTAGCAACCGGGCCAATTTGGTTGCTTAGGAGACCTGGCTGGAGTCACTCAGCACACACTGGATTCGCGACTCTAGGGGTGGTAGTCAGCGTCAATACCATAAAATTGTATTATTAATGCAAAATAAAAAATTGTATTTCTAAAATAATAACTAGCTGGCCAGTCTGATGGCGAAATGTCCCATATTGAAGACTTTGTGTCCTGTATTAAAGAGGAAAAATGCTCAAACCTTAACTAGACACAACATGATATAATGTAGCAACAAGTGATGGAAGCTATTTGTTCCCTTCATTTCCATTAGTAAAAAGCAGCAGTTGCGTCACAACATTTCGTTGCTTGCTTGGTTTCTATTGTTGGCAGTCCAAAATCACGCTTCTCAAAACATTACACTAAACATCAAATATATTTTGATTTTCTGTGCTCGTGCTGTGTGGCACAACATTATCACATTCCGTTTGGACAGACAAAGCGATAAATGCTGGAATCGCATTGCGCTTAGTTCGGACACTGTGTAATACAGTTTGCAATGTTTATCATTACATAATTCACACAGGCTCAAATACTACTTTTAGAAATTTGTAGGAAGTTTACAGTCTGAACTGCACTGTTTGTTGTTAGCAAAACTAAGTAAATGTTTCTGCTGTCCAGAGATTCTTCTGGAAGGACGAATCAATTTAGGTTGATCCTGTTCCACTCCTTTTCCAGAGCCAGCTAGCTGGGAGATTAGTTGGCACATGCACGAGTAGCAAAACCTTGCTTGTTTTTAGCAAGAACGAATGCAGTTACTAAAGTACGTTTGCTGGGAGTGTTGTTTGAGGCATTGTTGTGGATTAATTTATAGCATCCTATGCATTGGCCCGGACTGCAAGGCTTCAAACTAAAAAAAAATTAACTTGTAAAATCAGCTTTTAAGTCAGAGCCCTGGTCGGAGCTGTGGCCTATGGATTCACACCAGACACATTGAGGCCTAGAGCTCATGCAGGAGGCTCGGGTTTGAATCGCATTTCCTCCTCGATCACTATTACTGTTGTTGCTCATACTTGGGGTTAAGGATTTGAACATCCCTTCAGCCAAGTATCAAAGGGGACCCAAACTTAATCTATAGAGACAAGAATGGCATAGAGATTTGGGGGTGGGCTCTTTTGAGTTTGCCTCTAGCAACCACCCAAACAAACTTAAAACCATTCAAAATAGCTTAGCAACCACATAGCAATGCCCTAGCAACCACGCAAAATACCCTAGCATTGTAGCAGCAAGATTAGCACGAACATGCACCTTGTTTGTTTGTTTGTTTATTTATTTTATTATTATCATTATAGCTATTTCTTGCATTATCATCTTAATAAAATGTTCAAATCTGGTCTACTGTATATAAAGTTTTTCAGTGTCTGTTTCCCTCTCACAGATGCAAGACAACAAAACATTTCTGGCCATGATCAACAGTGTCCTCAACACAGACGGCTTCTACTTCAGCACAGACTATGACCTCACGCACACCCAGCAGCGCCTGGCCAACACCAGCCCCGACTTCCAGGAGATGAGCCTGCTGGAGCGGGTGAGTAGATGAAAGACAAAAGAGAAAGAGTGATAAGAATCAGGGCTTAACAGTAGGGAGGAGTCAGTGAGTATGTTTTCATGCACTTTAAAAGTTTGGTTTCAATAATCAATCTTTTTAAATGTCATGTAAACACTAAAAAGATTTTTGCGAAGTCAGACTAACAGACCTACACACTGAGTACTTTATTAGGAACACCTGTACACCTACTTATTCATGCGATTATCTAATCAGCCAATCGTGTGGCAGCAGTGCAACGCATAAAATCGTGCAGATACGGGTCAGGAGCTTCAGTTAATGTTCACATCAACCATCAGAATGGGGGAAAAAATTTGATATCAGTGATTTCGTCCGTGGCATGATTGTTGGTGCCAGATGGGCTGGTTTGAGTGTTTCTGTAACTGCTGAAATTGGCGAAATTTCATTGAAAAGAGGTCACACACCTTATGTAGGATTAAGTCTTAAACTCAGTATACTTCTTGAACTTCAAATTAAAATGGAGCTTACCCTGTGGAGTTTACTTGTACACAAAAAAGTTATATTTGCATTCATTCTTGAGGACTAACAAACATGTGGAATGCATTTCCTCCCCCATTAATGGTATGAAATGTTTATCGTGATAAATATCGATGTGGAACCAAATGTACAATGAATATTGTGATATTTTTTTGGCCATATCGCCCAGCTCTAGCTGTCGTTACATTATAGCTATGTAATTTTCAGCTATAATTGCAAATTATAGTAAAGTTTAATGTAACGATAGCTTAACATTAAATGAAAAATAAAATGTAAATATGCAGCATATAATACATTTCCAAAAAATAAAATGTATAATTTTTGTGACAAGCCAATGCAAATGTTGGCAGGGCGAGTGAAAATCTAAATCACCGGCCGCACCTGACCAGACCAGCAGAAGAGAAAAAATTCCTTATTGTTGAGCCCTTATAATGAATGAGAGCAAGAGTTGCTTGATGTTTCCGTGGCAGATGAGCGAGAAATAGAGAACACAGCGGGGTGCAGATTTTAATCACCTGTCTTATACAGAAGGCTAATCCTCTCATTTTTAAACAACGTCCCTCATTTATATTACTGATATCATTGGAGATGTGCTCTTTGTAAGCTAGATTTGGAAGGCACTTTTTGTTCTTGTTGCACACGCTGTTTCCCCCTCACATCATGTTGTGATATTGTAGAGTTTGTGCACTACTTTTGTGTCTGACTGATGGCATGGTTTTTGATATCGCGGTTGATTTATGATATATGCACACAAGTCTTTATTTTCCTCTCTGTATTTATCAGATAACCACTGACTGTGACACTTTGGCTATTTTAGTGAAGTGTGTGTATGTTCAGTCTCCCTGAGCATGTTTGCTTTTTTGAGGCCATTAAGATCGCTCATATTAGGTCAGGGGTTTGGATTGGACAAAACGTTTATAGCATTTTTGCTTCTAAAGTCCAGAATTAACCTTATGTTACTTTAATAACTAATTTTGGGGTAAAGCAAAAGGGAGCACATGGAGTTTAGTAATTTCATTCGCCAGAGCCCCTTTATATTACAGTTGCATCTCAAATTGGTAATTAATATTGGCCTGCTGAGAAAAAACATATTATCAAAAGATGAATAACTACAGTCTTGACCAACACAAAATAGGTATTGTTTAAAAGCTTAGAAGCTCTACTTTACAATGCATGTAGGCATTATGACCAAAACTGAGCAAGTGTTTTGAAATTTTCAGACAAATCAGAAGTGTTCCGTTTTGATAATTTATTAATAATTTTGCACTGCATATATTATTGAAATCAGTAAAAACATCAAAGTGATCCAATAGCCATGTTTCATATGTCACTGGAAAGCTCAAAGAATAGAATACAACCATACTATTTGTTTTACTCACAGACAAAAATATATCGAGTAATAGCTAAGTCTATTTCTTTAACATACACGTTGCATGTAAACTGGTGTTGCTTATATGCTGTGTTTTCGCTTCACAAAAAATAAACGGAACATAAATTATCACATGCTATTACATAAAGGAGGTGGTTATCTTTAAAATTAGCCCACACACAACATAATCAGATACATAGATCATTAGATAACCCATACGAAACACAATGTGCACACAGCATCTTGTGATCCAGCATCTTGCTATCTGGCTAAAAAAAACACGTTAGCTTTCCTGGATCAGGTGACATCATCGGAATGTCCAGCGTCATGGAACACCTAACCAATCGTATTACAATTCAGATTGCTGCAACCAGAGGTGGAAGTCATCCAAATAGGGGCAGAGAGGTTTGTTCACTCCAAGTACATATGGCCACCAGGAGATGGCGCCAAGTACATGACACAGACTCATTGATGACTCAAATGACACAGAATGGAACTGAATGAGATCTTGTTACTCATGCCTGCATTCTTTGGAGAGAGAGCATTCCTTAAGAAGTTGTATTTGCATGTGTAATTGGTTCTTATGTGCAGTTATTATGTTTTATTTGTTTGGAGAGGCTTTTGGACAACATAAATATTTTTGATTGCTTTGTCGTATCAACCAAACATTTTACTCAGTTACAGGTGACATGATTGGGAACAAAACAAAAGCACCTTTTCGGAGCTACCTTATTTACACCCTGAGATATATAATGTCAAATCAGAAAAATAAGAAAAAAGTACATTTTTGGCTCAATTTTTTTTAAATTTATTTTTATTTATTTTTTTCAGCAGTTTCTTAGGCTGAAAGTCTCAGAATTTATCATATGCTATATCATTAATAGTTATAAGCTTTTAATTTTTGGCATGCCACTTAAACAGAAAATCTTTTAGAACACTCAGAGCTTAAAGGGTTCATCAGAAAATAATACTGATGAGAAAAAGAGAAAACTAATAGATGGTCTTTATCTAACAGTCATTTAATGGATATTGGAAGCAGTTGAGAAATTCACCTTTTAACCCTTTTAATATTTTTCATTGGTTTGTTCTGTCAACCATAGATTCAGTTTCAGATTAAAAGCTTGAGTGCCGAATGTCGCACATTATTAAAAGAGTCTCTACCGCTTTTGCCATCAAGTTCAGTGCAACGCAACGCTTTTCTGTCCTGCTGTAGCTAACATAATTATTATACAGTAAGTACATTATTAATGTAAAAAATGGATGCATAAAATTTTCAAATCATCCCACAGGCTGATTTGACTCCATGGGTCGTGTATTTTACTTGTTTAGATTGAAAGAATAGCTTTATCTCTTTTTATTGTCTCTCCTTTCAGGCAGACCAGAGGTTCATGTGGAATGGAAACCTTTTAAGAGAAATCATTGCACAGCCAGAGGTATATACTAAACATAGCACTAAAGTGTATAGCATTCAACATAACTATAGATTATGTAGTTGATGTGAGAAAATGATGCATAGCAATTCACATGATCTCCTTTTCAGCTCCACAAGTTTGCTTTTCCTGTCATCCATGGATGTATCCTTTCAGCTAATGTCAATGGTAGATTTCACAAGTGTTATTCATGCTTATTTAATATATTTATGGATGCTTTACCCTTTTGTTTTTGCCTTGGATGGAAATCACAAAGCTTGTTTCTTTGGATTCTTATGTGATGGTTTGGTACACAAATGTGGTCTTACTGTCCCACAAAAGCAAAACACAGTAAATACGCCAAGCTTTATGATTGTAAAGTCATATGTGGATTTTAAAATATCCTCACACACTGTTTTCTCTGAATCTGAGCATTTTCGAGCCTAACCTGTCAGTCACAGGACAGATCATAGTCTAAGAGACCATAGTCAGTCATAACTCATTTTGGACAGTGGTTTACAGTTTAGTTGTAAATAGTGCCCAAAATATTCGGAAAATGTAGGATTAAAGGGAAAGTTCACCCAAAAATGAAAATTATCTTATCATTTACTCACCCTTAAGCCGTCCTAGATGTCTATGTATTTCTTTAATCTGCTTAACACAAACAAAGATTTTTAGAAGAATATCTCAGCTCTGTTGGTCCTTACAATGCAACAAGTGAATGGTGACCAAAACTTTGAAGGTACAAAAATCACATAAAAGCAGCATAAAAGTAATTCATAAGACTCCAGTTGTTAAATCCATGTCTTCAGAAACAAAATAAGTGTGGGTGAGAAACAGATCAATATGTAAGTCCTTTTTTACTATTCTCCTCCCTACTCAGTAGGTGGCGATATGCACGAAGAATGTACATTGCTAAAAACAGAAGAAGAAGAATGTGAAAGTAAAAGTGGAGATTTATAGTAAAAAAAAGGACTTAAATATTGATCTGTTTCTCACCCACACCCATCATATCGCTTCTGAAGACATGGATTAAACCACTGGAGTCTTATGGATTACTTTTATGCTGCCTTTGTGATTTTTGGAACTTCAAAGTTCCGGTCACCATTCACTTGCATTGTGAGGACCTACAGAGCTGAAATATTCTTCAAAAAATCTTTGTGTTCAGCAGAAGAAAGTCATACACATCTGGGATGATATGAGGGTGAGTAAATGATGAGAATTTTAATTTTTCACTATCCCTTTAAGTGAACTGCGTTGTTGGTGTAGCCAAATTTTTTCAGCATTTACTCATCCTCATTGTTCCTCACATTCTAAAGATGGGGGGCTGTCAATATCCAAAAAGAACAGTAAAAGTAGTCCATATGAAATGTGGAGTATATTTCAAGTATTCTGAAGCCCCATGATAGCTTTTTGTCAGGAACAGATTGAAATTTAAGTCGTTATGCACAGAAAATCTTCCTCTCAGGTAGATACTTAACTTCAGGTTGCCCTAGTGATTGGTAAAATTGTTTATAAATAGTGTATACTCAACTCATTGTATCAGTTATTGTGATGAAGCCGTGCTGCATTAATGGGAAGGTGTTTGAATGGATCCTCATCTCTAGACGGAGCTGCTTTAGAGCCGGGGTGCGATATTACGTCAGAGGTGAGATGTATACAAACACGCATTAATCCACACAGTGCTTTTTGCTGCCTAATTCATCATCATTTTCCCCTGTACCTCAGGCATTGACTCGGAGGGACATGCTGCTAACTTCGTTGAGACAGAACAGATAGTCCTGTACAATAATGCCAGGGCCTCCTTTGTGCAGGTTGGTGAACACCGCTATTGAAAATCGGGTCTTTGGCTTCCCAAAATTCAGCTATTTAATTTGTGCCTTTTTAACAGACGCGTGGCTCCATGCCCTTTTTCTGGTCTCAAAGACCCAACCTGAGGTACAAGCCCAAACCACAGATAAGCTCTGAAATCAATCACGTAAGTCTACTTGAGGTGTGCTGCAGCAATACGGTTTTATAACATTGTAATTTTTTCCATTACAAGTCTGAGTGCAGAGAAGAACCTACTTAATATTTTATCTCTTACGCTTGCAGATGGACGGTTTCAAGAGGCATTTTGAGTCGCAAGTTCTCATTTATGGAAAGCAAGTGATTCTGAACTTGGTAAATAAACTCTATTTGTCTACTTGTGGGGAAATATCTCTGAAAAGTTTGATTGTTGTTGGTCAAGGAGGAGATTGTTCAAGATAACTTCTTTATCTGCAGGTCAATCAGAAAGGATCTGAACTGCCCCTTGAACAGGCCTTTGCCAAAATGGTCAACGGCATGGAAAACAGACCGATCAAGTACTTGAACCATTTCCTTATACTGTACATACATTATTATTACAATCATCAGTCTTACTATTGTTCATACTTAAGTGTTAGGGATTCAAACACCCCCTAATATCTATGTATTACTGAGCTTAAAATAGATGCATGCATATGTTGTTTATGTTCTTGTTGGCTTTTGCTACTAAAATATCACTGTGTAATGACTCTTGCATCTCTTTTGAGGTACATAGCCTTTGACTTCCACAGAGAATGTAGTAAGATGAGATGGCATCGCCTACAGATTCTGGTTGACGCAGTTTCTGAAATGCAAGATGAGTTTGGGTATGAATGTTCAATTCTATTATTATATCTACACCTTTTGTTGGAAATATTTCATACAGTTGTGGCCAAAAATACTGGCACCCTTGGGGAGAAATTCTTATGATTTTTAAAATATATCTGAATTATATTCCCATTCATATTTAAAAATTTTTTTTTTTTTTTTTGTACACCTGGGTGACTAGGAACATGAAATTGTTCTGCCATGACTTCTTTTTTCACAGGGGTATAAATATGACAATACACAAGCCAAATTCCCTTAATCATCCATCAGAATGGATAAGACCAAAGAATAAAGTTATGGTGTGCAAAAGGTTGTTGAGCTTCACAAAATGGGAAGTGGCTAAAAGAAAACATCTAAAGCATTGAAAATACCCATTTCCACCATCAGGGCAATAATTAAGAAGTTCCAATCAACTGGAGATGTTACAAATCGGCCTGGAAGAGCATGTGCATCTATATTGTCTCCAAGCACTGTGAGGAGGATGGTTTGAGTGGCCAAAAATTTTCCAAGGATCACAGCTGGAGAATAGCAAGAATTAGTTGGATATTGGGGTCAGAAAGTCTCCAAAACTAAAATCAGACGCCACCTACATCACCACAAGTTGTTTGGGACCATTTCAAGAAAAAAGCCTCTGTTCTCATCCAACAACAAACTCAAGCATCTTCAGTTCCCAGACACTACTGGAACTTCAAATGGGACCGGATTCTATGGTCAGATGAAACAAAAATAGAGCTTTTTGGCAGGAAACACCAGAGAAGGGTTTGGCGCACACAGAGATGAAGTACTCAATGCCCACGGTTAAATGTGCTGCTGGATCTTTAATGTTGTGGGGCTGTTTTTCTGCCAGAAATCCTGGACATCTTGTTCAGATACATGGCATCATGGACTCTATCAAATACCAACAGATAAAAATCAAAACCTGACTGCCTCTGCCAGAAAGCTTAAAATGGGCCCTGGTTGGATCTTCCAGCAGGACAATGATCCAAAACAAACAAAATGGTTCACTGGGCACAAAATCAAGGTTCTGCCATGGCCATCCCAGTCTCCTGACCTGAATCCCATAGAAAACCTGTGGGATGAACTGAAGAGGAGAGTCCACCAGAGTGGACCTCTGAATTTGAAGAATCTGTAGAGATTCTGTATGGACGAATGGTCTCAGATCCCTTGCCAGGTGTTCTCCAATCTCATTAGGCATTATAAGAGAAGACTCAGAGCTGTCATCTTGGCAAAGGGAGATTGCACAAAGTATTGAATACAACGGTGCCAATAATTGTGCCACACATAAATTTGAGAAAAAAGTGTTTTGGTAAAACTTGTGTTGTGTTTGCCATTGTTTGATATCAATTTGAGGATGGATGTGTGTGAATATTTTGAATGAAAGACCAAAAGGATAAACAATAAAGACATTTAGAGCCTTCTTTGCTCATATTTACCAAGTGTGCCATGTCACAAAGGCAACATTTCTGTGAGGAGCAGATGGAAAGTATGATTTGTGTAATGATGTTATGTAGGCATGACTGTGGTCTCTAATCTGATAACTGGTCTGCTTTGATCTTATTCATCAACGCTGACTCTGCAGGTACTTCATGCTGAGCTCAGACGGGAAGGTGTTGTCTGAGCAGTCCGGAACATTCCGCAGTAACTGTATGGACTGCCTGGACCGCACCAACGTCATTCAGAGCCTGCTGGCCAGACGCTCAATACAGAACCAGCTACAGGTGAGACCACATCACAAGAGTCTATACCCCCATTAACACCAGATATAAAGATGTTTCTCATCTGTGCCACTGCATGTTGATATCAGGCACACTGAAGAAGCTCCTTGAAGTTCTTGTGCAAGTATATGTTTGTGCTTTTTCAAAGTGAAATCTCACTGGTCCAAAATCCCGCTCCACATAACTGTATATTAAACATCAGATATGTTGATTGGCCATGAATGATGTTCTTCAGTGAGGACTGATAGAAAAAAAAAATAGAAAAACACTTTATGCATCTTTGGCATGGATACATATTCTCACTTTGAACTGTATTTGGTTTCAGAGGATGAGTGTCCTCCATGTGGGCCAGAGGATCGAGGAACAAGCTGACTTTGAGAAGATTTATAAAAATGGTGTGTAACACACACCTGTCATTGATAATAATGCCAGAAACATACTTTTTGTACGCAAATGCAGTTGCAAATGTTTGGGACAATACGTTGCATGTGCATGGACCCGTTGTATACTCTTTATGTGCGTTATTGCGTTACTGTGGTGGTAACAAACCTGTGTGCTCAAGGGACGATAAAGTTCAAATGTGTATGCGTAACTTACTCAGCATGATTCTCTTCAAACTGTTTCACCATGCCCATTGTTGACCCAAAAGAGAAAAATGTCCATAGATAGTTTGTTATACATACTTTGTTATACATACTTGTGTTAAGTCATTAATAGAGGTCGACCATTACCCTATTATATGTATGTTTTTGAGGAGTTCCACCAGTGCTGATAGCTCACACCATCAGCACTGTGACGGTTTACTGTTTGTATCACTCCGCTTGTGTTTGCGGCGTTCCAAACTAACGTATAAGAGGTGTGCAGATGTGTAAGAGCAGCTAGATGTGTGAATTTTCATTCATTCCTGTGACATTAAAGATTTGAGCCAGCAGGGTGCAAGAAAAAACTGTCTTGTGTGTACTATGAGCGAGTTGAGCTGACTTTGACAAACTGTGTGTCGTCAGTCAGTGCTCATATTTCTTTGAAGTCATCCGGATATGTCTCTCACTCCATGATCGCTTGAATTACTACTACACTATAGCTGAGATATAGCGTTAAACAAACAGCTTCAGCATTACTGCCATTCACAGCTGAAAGTCTTGACAGACGGAGTAATCCAACACTCTCAGGGCAGCTACTTGATACAAGTTTCCAAGTTGGGAGAAATCTTAAACTTTCAACATCGCGGAGGAGAGAACGCTTTTTGTGTCGTTGTCAAAATAAATGAAACTGGCGTCCACCATGTTTTCTCTCTGAAAACAGAACACTTGAATGTGAGTGAAATACTTGAAGGATAATTCTGATAGTACAAATGGCAGCATCACTCCATGATTGTATCGGATTACTATCACACTACAGCTGAAGAATAGAGTTAAACTAACAGCTGCAGCATTATTGTTCATCACTTTAACAGACGCAGGTAATCACACACTCAGTCTCTCTCACTCTCTCTCATACACACACACATGTCCTTGTTACTCCAGTTACTTATTAGAAACAGCCCAAGCTGTTGTTACTAGTTCTAAAGTGTGGTTTTCGAATTAGTAACAGAGGCTTGGGTGCATCTTTGAAATAGCAACCGCAGACCCTGTGGCGTAAGAAAGTAGTTCCACACACAAGCGTTTTTTTGGGACAGTCCTTAGTTTTTCCCTACTTTTTCATTTACTTGTTACACTCGCAATCATGCTGTATTGTCCATTTATCAGCACGGCTGTAATTACCTGTGGCCTCATGCCTACGGCTGAATCGCAGCTGTGCTAATATGTGGACATACAGCACTCTTGCTCATGTGATTATTGCTTTAAAGATGTCAGGAGTTTTGCATGAGTGGATTTTGTTAAAAGCTCTGGCTGCACTGTGACCAAAATTACATTAAGTTAACAATATGTAGTATAGGGCTGTCAACAAGCCTGAGAAACTTAAATATGACCAAAATTCAAATTAAATTCTAATTTAATTAGTTTCCTAAGCCACACGAGGGCGCAACAAGTACATCTAAACCAAACTGCACCGTGTTATACAGTATTACAAAGAACATAAAGTGCATTGCATTTTAAACTAAAGTGCATAAAATAATATCTAAACAAGATTTTAGCCATTTCATATTCTCAAGTGTCAAGTAAAAATTAGAAAGAGGGGGAAAAAAATGCACAACTCTATATAAATTTATTTTATTTTTTTTGCACTAGTGCCACAGTATACCCCAGACTCAGGCTTAATAATAACAAGAATACCACAGTGTTTTTCATTCTTTAAAGGTGTATAGTAGTAATATCCCCAGATAGTAGTGATATTCGGCTGAATTCGGTGGTGAAATGGCTCAGACTCTGAGCTCAGGGGCTGTTCAATCAGACGCAACAGAATGAAACAGAAAGCAGGGATCTCGAGACACTATTCCTGACTCAGCATTTTAAAATGCATTGTTTATGCTGAGAAACACTGATAAGAGGGCATAACACAATGACCAAACACCTCCACCAAAGGATCAGTTCACACCGTTTGCTTCCATCTGCATGGTTTTCCTCTTGTTTGTCTATGAAAACCTGCACTAGATGGACATCTTTGGCCATTTCGCTGCGTGTCGTAGTTTATTGCACATCTCATGCAGGAGCGCTGTTCCCTTATGACTCAGTACATTTGACATTGCGTTTATTAATGCATATGGGGAGTGCCTTCCTACACGACCTAGTTGAAACCTCTCTACTATAACGTCAATATTCTAATATTGGCTATGGTGTTTGAGCCCCGCCCGTATTGGCGCAAAGCTGTCTGCTATATAAGCAGGTGCACAAACACCATTTCCTCAGAATTTCTTCAAGACAGCGATCATCTCTTGTCTAGAAGGCCTATACCTGCGCCATTGATATACAAAAGTCAGTGGGTGGAATCTTCATGGGAAGACTTTCCGCTCCCCTGCAGTGCTCTGACGAACATCACACCACCTCGCCGCTTGAATGGGCCTTAGCATCCTGATTCTCCAACGCTTCGGCAGGTGTTGTGTATCCTTACAAAGCAATTGTATATTGTGCATTGTATATTGTGTGATATAAATATATATTTATTTATATATCTAAAAGAGTCACTTACGTGTTCGTGTCTTTTAAAGATGTCGTTCCGTAAGTGTTCCTTGTGCGAGGGGCACATCCCGCCATCAGATCAGCATGAGAGCTGCATTTACTATCTGGACCACGCCCACTCAGAGACAGCTCTCATGGAGACAGACTCCTCACTGTGAGGGCATGAGTCTCAAGACGCTTCGCTCACGAATCGCCCTCGTTCTGAGGGACGATTCAGCCTCATGCGCCCTCCCACCCGCCTCTTCTGTGATACTCGATGATTCACATGAGGAGGCATGGCGGGGCCCCTCAATCTCCACGAAGCGCATGTTTTCCAATACACTATGTCTGAGACGAGCGCCGGCCTTCTGAAAGCATGCGGCCTCATCTCGTTCAGCAGTTCTGATGCTGGAGATAATAATGACGATGTCATGTCTCTCGCTGCATCAGGCGAGTGGTCAGTGGATGATGCTGCCGCCCCTCCCCCCAGCGAGGGTGAGGAATGTGCACGTGCCACTGACAGGGAGATGCTACGCATCCTTACAAGGGTGGTCGAAGAGTTTCACATTGAGTGGTCTCCCCCAGAGAAATCTGAACAATCTCGGCTCGATGAATGTTTCCTGTCAAACGGCCGCGTCCCGCAAATCTGCCCCATTCTTCCCCGTAGTTCTTAACGAACTGCCTGGCGCGCGCCCTTCTCGGCCCGCTTGTGCAGTGACGCCATCCTCTCTAATGTGGATCACGGGGAAGAAAACAGTTATGCCCAACTTCCCCTTGTGGACGAGGTGGTTGCGGCACACCTCTGCTCAGCGAGTAACAGGGCATGGAAATCACGGCCCATACATCCTTCCAAGCCGTGTCGACAAATGTCCGCACTGGCGGGAAAGGCTTACTCAGTGGCAGGACAAGCTGGATCTGCACTCCACAGTGGCGGTGCTCCAGGTATTTCATGCCAAGCTTCTCAAGCAAATGGATGAGCAAGGCTTCATTCCAGAGATGTTCACAGAGCTCCGCACAGCTACAGACTTAGTGCTGCATGCCACGAAAGATACTGCGCATGCCATCGGTAAGTCCATGGCCAACCTGGCAGTTCTGGATCGACATATATGGCTGACCCTCACAGAAATTAGTGATAAGGAAAAACCCACTCTGTTGGATGCTCCAGTGTCTCCAGCCAGGCTCTTTGGTGGCTCTGAGAATAAGTTTGCTGAGCGTTACGTCGCGACTCATCAGCAGTCACACGCTATGAAACACTTCATGCCAAAACGGAGTGCATCTCAGCCAGTTCGGCCTTGCTCTGTTTCGAGCCAGCGGCCGACTAAAAGCCCCATATCTGCTGCCTCACCAGGACCAGCGTATCAACGCCTGCCCCACGCCAGTGGGAGAAACACCCCTGCACAGCAAAAGCGGAAAGCAGAGCCTGCAGTTCCCTCCAGGTCTGCTCCAAAAAAGGCTTGATTGGAGACACAAAACACTGTTCCCTATCTCCCCACTGCTGTTTGTCGGGAAAGGAATATTGCTGCTCACAATATTGTTCAAAATGTTGTTTCTGTGTCTTGCACTCAAATAAATGCAATAAAAAATGCAATAAGTGCAAAAAAGAATACAGCACTCGTTGCAGATGCACGAGATGCTCACATATTCTCAATAAAGAGCCCTTTTCTTCTTCAAAGCACACACATTATGTGCAACCTCTTCCCTATAGTGAGCGTTGCATCATATCATACAGTGAGCAAACCAAATTGCCCTCTGTCCCATTACGCGGACGAGTGGTGAGCCCTAACGGGTAAGCCGATGAGAGGGATAAAAGCCACCGGAGGTGGCAGTTCGGGAGAGAGAGAGCTACAGGCAGCTGCCCTGTATGTGTTAGTTTGTGTGTTTCTCTTTAATTAAATATTACTTTGATGCTTTGTCCAGTACTCGCCACCTCCGTTCCCCTTTTCCCTGTTACATTGGTGCCGAATCCCAGGAAGGAGATGAGATTACCATCAGTTTACCATCCACCCCAACGGAGCAGCTGCGGCCATCCGCCGGGGGACAGACGAGCCCGGCCGCCTGAGAGCGGTGGAATGGCCGCCGACCACGAGAGGAGGAGGGGCTCCTAGCCGACTGCCTGGAGAGGTCAGGGCCGCTGCCAGGGGCGGAGGAGACCCCTACCGGCCGCTAGAACACGGCGGGGTCAAGAGAAGACCGCCGACCGTGAGCGGGAGGGGCTCCTGACCGACTGCCTGGAGCGGGAGAACCACTGCCAGGGGCGGAGGAGACCCCTACCGTCCACCAAAAATGCAGCGGGGCATTCCGTCCACCAGGGGCTGGAGGACTGCCTCCGCTCTGCCCGGGGAGGCACAGCTGTCATCCATTAGAGGGTGGAGGAGTGGCCGAGGACCAGGCTACAGTGTATTGGAAAACCGGCTAGTACGTTTTTTTTTTTCTCTTTCTCTCCTCTCTCTCTCCCGCTGTCGCTCCGTGTTGGCCTTTCTCTCTCATTTTTTTGTTGTTGTTTTTTCCCACCCCTTGTCACCCTCCTAGGTCCGAAGAGGTGGGGATGACCTGCCAGCAGGTGTGGCCGGAAGGGCACACCCAACCCCCCCCCTCACCGGAAAGGGCTGCATGATGCTGCACACCCGGCCCCTAATCAGGCTAATCAAGCCCTCAAGAGGGATAAAGGCGACCGGAGGCGGCAGTTCAAGAGAGAGAGTTACGGGCAGCTGCCCTGCATGTGTTTATGTTTGTCTTTTTATTTTATTAAAATATTATTTATATTGTCAAGCCGGTTCTCACCTCCTCCTTTCCCTTTTACCCTGTTACAGGCATATTCATGTCGGTTGCCGTCCCACGAGACTGCGGTGTCATGCTTCCTTTCTGGAAGGTTGTGTCGTGTAGTGCGGTGTGATGGGATTCTCTTCCCCATATGCGTTAATAAACGCAATGTTAAGTGTACTGAGTCATAAGGGAACGTCTCTGTTACATACGTAACCTCAGTTTTCTGAGACGAAGGGAATGAGACATTGCGAACGCTGGCTGCACTACAAGACTCAGAGTTCTTGAGGTACGAGCGATGCACTCTTTGTTCTCAGTCAGAAATTCTGAGGAAATGGTGTTTGTGCACCTGCTTTTATAGCAGACAGCTGCACGCCAAAACAGGTGGGGCTCAAACACCATAGCCAATATTAAAATATTGGCATTATTGTAGAGAGGTTTCAACTAGGTCGTGTAGGAAGGCACTCCCCATATGCGTTAATAAATGCAATGTCGCATTCCCTTCGTCTCAGGTAACCGAGGTTACGTACGTAACCTAGACATTTTCAGATGCCATGTCAAGTTAAAACAAACTTCAACCTTTAAAAACGTGTCTCGAGACACCCACATTCTGTTAAACTGTATTTGCTGTGCTGCGTCTAGCCCTTTTTTAACTCAAGAATGCAATGGGTCAGAAGTTGTCAGTGCTTGGTGCACATCCAAAATTCGAATGCACAGTTTTAACATTCGAATGTGCATTATCTTAAATTCGATGAATATTCAAATTTCTAATTTTATTTTGACAGCCTTAATGTAGTAGTTACTTTACCTTTGAACACAGCTGTTTCCTGCTGAACGCACATTAGTGTAATGGTGTTTTAGGCGCTATTCTTTACACACCTACCAGATGGTACCATTTATTGGTAGACTCTATTAAAAAGCTATAACCGATTAAGCAGAAAGGTGTAAATATCAATCAAAAACATACGTAAAAAACGATTATTGGTTGTTCTATAGTAATTAATTTTGCTCTGACATATTTTAAAAAGCAACGACGTATGAAATTGTACTTGCATAACTTGAGGTATCTGCGTTCACGTACTTGGGTAGAGTATGTTTTGGACCTAAACGTATAAAATGTTTTTTTTTTCTGTCTCTCTTAGCATGGGCAGACAACGCCAATGCCTGTGCTAAACAGTATGCTGGAACTGGTGCTCTGAAAACTGACTTCACCAGGTAGTGACCTTAAAATTTCTTCAGAATATGTGCAGTTCTGTAAGTGTTCCTTTATATCCTTACATTTGACCTTAGAACCGGGCAGAGAACGCACTGGGGCTTGATAATGGATGGCTGGAACTCAGTGATCCGTTACTACAAGAACAATTTCTCAGACGGGTTCAGACAAGTGCGTATGAATCCACTATCGTTATGTCTCTCAATCAGACTGTTTGCTGTAGTGAGTCTTAAGTAGTTGACTTTGTACCTAGGACTCCATTGATCTCTTCCTTGGAAACTACACAGTGGATGAAACTGATGGGCTCACACCTCTTCATGTGCAAAAGGACTGGAAGTTCCTATTGGTCAGTGCTTTTCCCACACTGCTTAAAGGGATAGTCCACCCATAAATGGAAATACTGTCATCACTTACTCACCCTCATGACCTTCCAAACCTGTATGAAATGATGAGAGAATTTTCATTTTTCTGTGAACTTTTGCTTTAAACTGTGTTTAATTCTAGTGAGAGAGAATACAAAGAGTGGGTGTTAAAATAATGAATAAAGAGAGAGAGATTTGTCCATGCAGCCCTGACAATGTAATTCATCACCACAAACAATTGGTCATTCATTAAGTATATTATATTTCTCTGTTTCTCCATTTGCAGCTTCCTGTTGTCATGGTGGTGGCTTTCTCCATGTGCATCATCTGTCTCCTTATGGCTGGTAAGCTCTGACAATATAATGCTATGTTAAATAAAGTAATAAACCACTTTTTTTAAACTTGACTTTTCCATGAAAGGACAATATTTGCCCCCCCAAAGAGGTATTTTTACCTATTTTAAAATATACCATCATACTTCTATGTCACATACTTTAATCAATTAATTTAAATTCTTAATATGACTAATTAGGCTATTACCTGTAAATTAAAATCATCCACAACTTGTATTTTATACGATAATATTTATAACAGTTAGAGATGGGAATCGTAAGGAATTTAGCAATTCCAATTTCTCTTAACGATTACTTTAACAAGTTTTTTTAAAATACTTATAATAAATTCAGTATAATGACAAATGTTATTTTAATTTTTTTTATGAAATACCACTAATTAAATAAATAGCAACTTATAAGTCTCTTTAACCACTCATATCAATAGCCATTCAGAAATGACTGTGATTTAAGTCTCGCAAGCCTTAAGTACGCATAACACAGTAACAGTTCTTAGTTTATTTTGCGTCGGACATGACAAAATGAATGACTTGTGGTCCACTGTGTTTTTAATTGCACTAGATTAAAAAGAACTAGCTCTTAAGAGTCTTTTGTTCAGTAATCGGACTATACTGATCATGCTGTGTGTTTCACACTGTAGATTCAAAAGAACCGGCTCATAAGAGTCATTTGTTCAGTAATCGGACTACATTGATCATGCTGTGTGTTGATTCAAAAGAGCCATTAAAATCATTTGGTTTCAGTATTTTATAAAAAAAAAAATTGGAACTGTTTCTGAATAAGAACCGGTTCTTGGTTCCCAACCCTATAACAAGGCCTGAAATGAAATATTAAGAAATATATCAGATTTTACTAATAAGATGCAGAGACGTTCATTATGTGAGCATTTTTTGCCCCCACATTTTCCTTTTCGGTGACATGTTTGGCACTTTTGGTGACATTTTTTTCCCTGAGACCCTGTCTAACACAATGGTTAAAGGGTTGTTGTTAAGACTAAGCTGGAGGAGATATATAGAAATCAGAATTTTTGCACTGGCCAACACCACTCTCATTTATTCAGAAAATGTAAAAATCTAGTTTGTAATTAATAAAAGGTCTGGGGCATTATTATGTTTTTGAAAGTGTTAAGGGCTAATGAGTTGTACAACATTGCAAATGAAATCCTCTGTCTAACAGGTGACACTTGGACAGAGACGCTGGCGTATGTGGTATTCTGGGGCATGGCCAGTGCTGTCACAGCTGCTATCATTGTGGTCAATGGACGAGAGTTTGTGGACGCACCCAAACTGGTCCAGAAAGAGAAGATGGATTGAATAAGGAGATATGTCCATATGTCCTGTTCCTGTAGATGGAGCCTTTAAGACAGCCTGTATTATCATGTTCATTTACATTAAGTTACTGTCTATACTAAACCTTTATTTGAAAACATGGTATGTTGTTCCCAAACTTCATGAAAATTTCTCATACCAATTCAAAATTACTCACGAGTTGTGGTCAAATATCCAAGTAGTATTTCACCCCAAAATAAAAATAAGATATTTATTCAAATTTGGCCTATTTTTAGGACACTCTCATGACGTAATTTTCGTGACAATTCAGAACATTTTCTTTCCCAGATTTTTATTATAATTTGAAAAAAATCTAATTTCCATTACTGTAATGTAGTAGTAATGAAAATCATCATTAGATTCAGTACAACAAATACTACCATTATGTATACTTACAATTGTACTTTACTATTCAAATAATATATAATTCTTTTCACATTACAGTAAAGAGAATGAGATTTTTCCACAGTACAGAAAATAATTTCACAATGCAAAAAAAATCTTAATGTTTTTTTTTCAATGGGTAGGTTTCATTTTCTTCATCCAAAATATTATTTCTATTTTTTTCTTTTGGAGTTAAATAAATAGGACATTTCATTACAGTTTTTGTAAGATTCACTTAAGTGCATTGTGGAAGATGCACCACGTTTCAAAAGCTGCTATAATGTTACTTCTTGGTGATTAGTCTAAATTGACCCGGTGTGAAATCAGAGTTATTGAGACATTTTTGCTCCATGATTTGAGACAGCTAGATGTGTGTTCATTGAAAATCCATTCTAATTAGATTGTTTTACAAGTGAAGTTACATGATCCAGTCCTTATTACAATTTCTATCCTTGCAAATCTGTCCTGAAATCAGTTTGGTTATATTTATACTTATTCTTTGCAGTGGTCATTTTGTACTTTCCTGTCTGGTTTTGTATCTCTCATAAATGATCAAATTGGATAACTGAGAGGACCCACTGAGGGAGGAAGAGGTTTTAAGCACTGTTTCTTTAATTAAGTTTACGGACAATTGTGTGAGCAGCACTTTCCTCTTTATTTCTCTTCATGGACCGATGAACACTAAAAGAAAAGCATAAACTCACTCTTTAATGGCTCTTTGACTGCAGTTCTCTTCAAAGTTACCAGTGGCAGATCACTATTGCAGATAGGAATAATGATATCAGAATACCTGTCCACTTAACCTATATGCTGATAATTGAGGACATTTTAGCATTTGATTGAATTGTAAGTGAAATCATGATCAATATATGTCAGAAATCAGAAAAATTTTCAAGTCCTTTTCACCCTTTCAACTGGTCTATATGTTGATTTCATGGTGATATATTTTTAAATGTCTTACCCTTAACCCAATAATTTACTTTTACCTTGACATAAACTTTAGTGACACAACATTTCTTTGGAAGGTGTTTTTGGGATTGTTTTGGCTTTGGGAGTGGACATATGAATTCCTTTGTGGTCTTCCTTTTGAGTTTATCACTACCTTTAAAACTGGACTTGAAAAAAATGGTCATTGTGTTGGTTCAGTGTAGACTAAGAATGTAGATTTTGATGCCTTTATATGTGTGTTTTTATCATCTACAAATGATAATAATGCAAGCCGTAGTACCACAGTGACCAATACAGAATATTGCAAATGCATTAGAAACAATGTCTTCAGATTCCATAGGGGCCACATTTATACTTAAATTAAATCATGATTGTTTGATGGCTGCTGGAATAAATCTGATGTGTAAAAACAGAAATCAAGAATATGTATAAATAAAAGTGTCTCATGTACTGTACAGTATAGTTACAATAACACTGTTAGCACTTGGTTTAGTTGTTTGATCAATCAAAGTGATGTCATAATGATCACATTCTTCTGTGAATCTTTCAGATTTCTGAAGTGCATCATTGTATTTTCAGAGTGCACTCCGTTTGAAGTGTGATGTGGCATTTTATCAATATTAATCGTATTTTGGATTTGATCCTGACAGTGTTTCAATCACATTTATGATTTACAGTGTGCAGCATGTCCTGTGGTCATTGTAAATTCCCTGTGAGAATTCAGTACTCACCATAACAATAGTCTGTGAGATATTTCATCAGCTGTCTTTAGTAATCAGTCCTCTATCATTTATGATTATTGAGAAAGCACATCAATGTGTTTAGAGATTATTGCTAATAATCCAGGTATTGTTTGGTTTTGAGACATTGAAGTGTCATTGAAAATTCTTTCTAAAGGCGTTCAGTCACTGTAACTGATGGTTTCTTTCAGAATAAATTGGACCAATAAAACGCATCTTGTTTGACTTTTTATGAACTAAAAGAAAAAAGTAACAACAGTTTACTGGGGAGGGACATGCAAACAGCCAAAAATAAATGTCAACTTGAGTGTGTATCTAAGTGTCTACTTTCCAACCAGGAAATGTCACTCCATACATGTAATAACTATAAATAATTGTAATTTGGTATGTTGTAGAAATCAAGTTAAGATTCCAGACCCTCCCGATAGAGTATAACCTTAAATTACTGTTACAGTATATAAGATTTGTGGCCTGAATGAATCAATGTAATTATGCCATTTAAAAAAAAAAAAAAAAGCTGAACATTCCTTTATTGGTAAATAAATATTGCATCAATTTAGAAAGCATAAAGTTTTTTGTTTGTTGGGGTTCAAGCACAGATCGTCTCATATATATACTGTATATAACAACCTCCGCGTTTTCACCGAAGCAGAGAGCGTAACGGTCAACTAACGTGTTACGACAGTCAGTCACCGTTTGCGGACACCATACAAATGAATGGGGAGAGCCGTAAACTGACACCTTGCTGTCGCAAAATTGTCCGTGTCTTCTATTATAAAACAGCAATTTTATTGTAGTAAACTCCACAGATAGTTCATTCCAACTATTGGAATAGGATTATTTCGTGTAAAAGATGTTAAACGTTAGTGGTCAATTCATTAAATGATGAACTGTTACCTCACAAAATAGGTTATTCAGCACACTGAAGCATCTCCTTCATAGACATCCATTAAAAAAACGGCCTCGTGTCTCCTGGCCAATGTACCGCCCATGGGATGTCTATGGGACCGCCGCGTTTTGCTATTTTAGGCTGAGCTTGTGAACCCCTTTGTAGAAGGGTTCTGATTTAAGGTCCATCTTGAGCTCACAGCGCCTCCTTCTGGTCATCTGCAAGTGAACGTTAGTTTTACATCATTACATGAATTTTGATGTGGGTGTAAATCCTAATAACTGAGTTAAATTATATAGTAAATATTTTAGCAAAACACATTTTATTGCGTTATTGTGGCTATCTATCTTCATTATTTAATAATGTCAAAGGAATTGCTTTCAAAAACTCACTTTTCAACAAACAAAGCAGACCCTTCTTTACACACATCCAATAGCTAAGTCTTTATACCCTTATACTATGCCAAGTATAATTGTTTACTTCCCCTTTATTTATTTATTTATCAATATTATATTTAGATATATTTCCTTATTTTCTTTATTTACTTTACATTTGTTTACTTTAATTAATTCATTTATTTCTATTAATTTTATTATTAATATTTACTATTTAAAATATTATTTACTTTTTAAACTCATTTTCATGAAGTCAAAGTAGATTTTATACACAAATCCCAAAGCTAAGTCTTTATACTCTTATTTGCGTATTTAAAATTATTTGTTAAAAGTATACTTCCCAAATTAATTTTTAAAGTATTTATTTATTTATTTATATTACTTATTTAATTCTTGCTCATTTCTGTTATTAATTATTTACAAATATTTTTAATGTTTGGCCTCTCACACAACATGAAGATCCCGTGTGTCTAGACGGGGCTTTTATTCTGAAAATCATCTTTCATTGGAAACACGTTTCATTAAGATGTCTGACTTCACACATTCTGCCAACCCCAACGACCATTCTTTTAAAACTCGCTTTTAAAACTTCTTTTTAAAAATCATATAAAATATATAGTCTATAAAAGAGACGACCGAAACTAAGCCATAAAAAACAGAACAGATTTGTGTAAAGTAGATCAGACAGGGTGTTTTCGCTGGTCCCTGGGCGGAAGTGAATTAATCTCCATAACTGTGTGTGTTTATCTGTTATGCGCCATTATTGATCTCTTCTCAACTCTAAATCACACAAGTAAGTTCAGTTGATTTATTTGACCCGTAAAGTGTTTACAGTGTGTTGAGGACTCTGTCTGTCTTTAAACAAAAGATGCCACAGTGCCGGTTAGTTTAGCCCAATGTTGATAACAGTGTTATAAACATGTAATGACTGATAAAATATATCACATTACATGGAAACACTTAAAAACATAAATGAAAGTCCGCACATGTGTTTGTTTTCTTATCTGACCAATCACTCATAGCTCTTTTATTGATACACTAACTAACATTTATTGACTCTTCGTTATTATATATGTACATAGGCTTATATTATGTTTTGCAGATTGTATAAATATATATATAAAACGTATTTGTTTGCATTAACGCTTATATCGACATTTATGCTCATCTGTAGGCATACTCCTGCAGAAATTTTCCATAGTAACCATAATTTTCGCCAAAACACTATAGTTAATAGATTAGTTGTAACTTGATAATAATAAACACCACTGTCATCAAAAGAAATTAAACAAAACGATTTATTGCACTGTTTGAAGGAGATCCCCTTAATTTATGATGATTTAGTAGTACTATGGCATTTTTGCATAAACTGTTCTCTTTGTGTAAGGGTACATTTTTGTTTTGTTTGTATATAAATTTAAACACTAATATTACAAATCAAATAATTTTTGTTATTATTGCCTAATATAGTTTCCCGTACTAAAGAGATGGATGTGGTGAGTTTCCGTTTGCCCGGGCATGGAGACACCACCCTGAATAACATGAACTCTCTGCGGTCACAGCAGCACTTCTGTGATGTCACCATTGTGGCGGGGGGCAGACCCATGTTCAGGGGTCATAAGGTTGTACTGGCTGCTTGCTCTGCGTTTCTTAGAGACCAGTTTCTCCTGAACCCTTCATCAGAGCTGCAGGTGAGAGTCTAAACACAGGGACTGTGAAGAAACTCTATTCACATCCACAGTGAAACGAAAAAGTGTTATGAGATACAACTACCTTGTATGCAGTCTTCTTTCCACAAGCACTTTTGCCCAGCTTACATTTTGTGTATTAGAAGAAATCGAATACATAGATGAGCAATCCACTTATCAGACAAATACAAGAAGATCCTCCTTATGATAACAGTCCTTCGGTTAAAGGGATAGTTCACCCAAAATTGAAAATTCTCTCATCATTTACTCACCCTCATGTCATCCCAGATGTGTATGACTTTCTTCCTTCAGCAGAACACAAATTAAGATTTTTGGAAGAATATTTCAGCTCTGTTGGTCCATACAATGCAAGTGAATGGTGACCAAAACTTTGAAGCTCCAAAAAGCACATAAAGTCAGCATAAAAGTAAATCATACGACTCCAGTGGTTTAATCCATGTCTTCTGAAGCGATCCAATCGGTTTTGGGAGAGAAACAGATCAAAATGTAACTATAAATCTTGATATCTGCCGTCTCCTTGGCGATCATGATTTCAAACTCGATTTCACTTCCTATAGTGCCAGCTAGCGCTCTGCGCATGCGTCAAGCACTAGGAAGTGCCATCGAGCTTGAAATCATGATCGTGCCAGGAAACTGCAAAGTCAAGATGTACAGTGAAAAAAGGAGTTATATTTTGGTCTGTTCTCATGCAAAACCAATTAGATCACTTCAGAAGTCATGGATTAAACCACTGGAGTCGTATGATTTACTTTATGCTGCCTTTATGTGCTTTTTGGGGTTTCAAAGATTTAGTCACCATTCACTTGCATTGTATGGACCTACAGAGCTGAAATATTCTTCCAAAAATCTTTGTTAATGTTCAGCTGAAGAGAGAAAGTCATACACATCTGGGATGGCAGGAGGGTGAGTAAATGATGAGAGAATTTTCGTTTTTGGGTTAACTATCCCTTTAAAAATAATGAAAAACCTAATAAAGAGTTCAGCATGGGGTTAGGTATAAATAGGTACGTAAAGAACCTCTTTTGTCCATATATGTTCATTGACTTTTGATGTTCTGCATTCTTTGATTCACCCACTAATAATTGTCACATACAGCAAATATGACAAACTATGGTTAGCAAGAATGAGCACCATATGTGTTGGCTGATAATCATGCAATTCAGTTGTGCATTCAATGCAATTTTAAAAGCAATTTAACATGCCATCTGCAACCAGTGACCCAAATGTTATATTTGGTATTTAGGGGAAATCCATTTTCACTTCTCAAATCTGGATTGAAATTTTCCAAATATGCTGTACCTCATGAATTATTTGAAGGGCTTTATTTATCTTTTTTATGTGTAAAAGCTGTTAAATGTATAGACTTTAAGCTAACTTAATTCTAAAAATCAGAGCGAGCTACTGTAATCCCGAAACCATTAGCAAAAAGCAAATTTAATTGGTGGTGTTGGTAATGCAAGTTTAGAAATTAGAATTAGAAAAAACCCTAAGTATTACATTTTGGTACGTACTATGGCAAGAAAAAGTATGTGAACTAAGATCTTCATCTAAGTTACAATAATTAACAAACACAATCTGTTTTAACTAACAACACACAAATTATTGTATTGTTCTTGTTCATATTGAATACATCTTTCAAACATTCACAGTGTATGTTGGAAAAAGTATGTGAACCCCTAGGCTAATGACGTCAACAAAAGCTAATTAGCATCAGGAGTTGGCAAACCTGGCATCCAATTAATGAAACAATATTGTAGGTGTGAGTTAGAGCTACTTTGACTCTATAAAAAGCACTCAAACATTTTGAGTTTGCTATTCACAAGAAGCATCTGCTGAAGTGGACCGTGCCTCGCAAAAAAGAGATCTCAGAAGACCTACAGTCTGGAATTGTTGCTTTGCATAAATCTGGAAAGGGTTACAAAGTTATCTTGAAGAGCTTCGATATTCATCTGTCCACAGTTAGACAAATTGTGTATAAATGGAGATGATTTAGTTCTGTGGCTACTCTCCCTAGAAGTGGCCGTCCAGCCAAGTTGAATCAAAGGGCACACCGCAGAATGCTCAATGAGGTAAAAAGAACTGTAGAGTGACAGCTAAAGAATTGAACGAATCACTGGAACTGGTTAAAATCTCTGTTCATGAGTCTACCATACAGAAAACATTAAACAGGCATGATGTCCATGGCAGGACACCACGAAGGAAGCCGCTGCTTTAAAATAAAAAACATTGCTGTGTGCCTAAAATTTGCCAAAGACCACCTTGACACTCCACAAAGCTACTGGAAAAATGTCTTGTGGACTGATGAAACTAAAGTTGAATTGTTTGAGAAGAACATGCACTAATACGTATGGCATAAATAGGGCGCCACATACCAATATGAAAACATCATCCCAACGGTAAAGTACGGTGGAGGGAGCATCATGATTTGGTGCTGCTTTGTTGCTTCGGTGCCTGAACCGTTTGCCATCATCAAGGGAAAAATAAATTCTCAAGTTTATCAAGATATCCTACAGAATAATGTCAGGGTGACTGTGCGCTAGCTAAAGCTCAGAAGAAGTTGAGTCATGCAGCAGGAAAATGACCCTAAACATCGAAGTAAATCCACTACAGAATGGCTTCAAAAAAAGAAAATCCACCTTTTGGAGTGACACAGTCAGTTTGTGTGTTGTTAGGTTAAGCACATTGTGTTTGTCTATACTTGTAACTTTGATGAAGATGAGATGACATTTATTGACCAATTAATGAAGAAAACCAGCTAATTCTAAAGGGTTCACATAATTTTTCTTACGACTGTAACTTGTCCTACACTGTTTATGTTGAAAAGCGTGCTATTACTTTTCTAAGTAATCAGAATGACAATTTTATTAATAAAACAGGCAAAACATCCAACAGATGTACACTGAAGGAAGGACCCGAGCCATATCTTTGGACCAGAATATCATAGACTTGGGGGTTGTTATTCCGTTTTTTTTCAACAGCTACCTTCTCTGTCCAAAAGGTGTCAATGTTGCACAGCTCAACAGTTGTGTGTGAGCTCCTCCAGTCCTGTTACACAGGGATACTGCAGTTCAGTGCCAAAGAGATTGTGAATTACCTGACTGCTGCCAGCTACCTGCAGATGGAGCATGTGGTTGAGAAATGCAGAGGAGCCCTGAGCCAGTACATGCAACCCCGGAGTCGCAGCCCAATGGTCAGTGTCTCACTCTCAAACACTTCGGTCGCCATTATGGACCTTGTTTCTTAAGGAAATCTTCACTCAAAAATGACAGCCTGTCATAATTTACTCATTTAAGGAGCAGACAACCATAGTCATCATTCACATCCATTTTGTCTGTCAGCATTTATTCATTTAGGGACCGCCAGTCGCCAATAATTTTTCTTCAGTTCAAAAAAGTTGCTATTAAAATGAATGGTGACTGAAACTTACATTCTGCCTAACAACTGCTCTTGTGTTCCATGGAATAAAGAAAGTCATTTGGGTTAAGAACAGCATGAGGGTGAGTAAAAGATGACAGAATTTTTTATCCTTTTATGGATGTTATTTTCTGATATTATTGCCCTCCACTGCAGTTCTTAAATCTAATTGACAATGTGCATATTATAATGGTGCTTTTAGGTCCTTTTTGGAGCTTGACAGCCCCTGGCCACTATATGCTGACAGAGTAGTGTGAACATTCTGGGTATCATTTTTGGGTGAAATATTTTTTAAATTAAAATAGTGCAAATAATTTAATGAAACATTACAATTCTTTCTCCCTCTTACCCTCATGTTCCTCTTCCTCTTTGTTCATTCTTTATGTTTGTCTTTCTCTATCCATCTTTCCCACTATGTATCTGCTCAGACTGTGAAAACAGAAGACCCTCAGTCCATGCCAGTGATTGTCAGTGGAAGTTCCCATTCATTGGGATCTATGTCGCCCCCTTCTGATACTGCATCACTGCACCCTCACAGCTCTGGAAAGGAGCTCCAAGCCACGGATGTTGAACACTCCAACAGTCAGCGCAGAGATGCCAGTGATTTGTCTATGCATCATGTAAATATCTATGGATTTGTTAGATCTATGAAAAGCTTCGTTGGTTTGAACAAAATGACAGAATGCTAATTGTAATTTTGATTCTGATGCTGTATCTTATGGTGCGTTCACGTAACATCTGAATTATCGTACTTAAGAGTTTCCAAGTAGTAAAAACCACTCATACATTACAAATCGGAAACCTAGAATCAATGTATTTATAGTATTGAAATTTTAATTAATTTTTTATTTTATTTTAATTTGTCCTTTTTCAGTTTAGTTTGGTTGTTGTTGATTTTCATTCTACATCTGTTTTTCACTTTCAGTATATTTGATTTTTATTTTAGTTTTAGTATTTTAGGACTGCCAAAATTAATGCATCATCTGATACCGGTTACATTTCTCATGACCCTCTGTTATTATGGCATTTTTATGTTCAGTGGTAGGTTGGTTTAACTCTTTAAGCTCGGATTGGCCTGCCTAAACTGAACAAGTGCTTTGAAATTTGCAGACAAATCAGATGTGTTCCATTTTGATAATTTATTAATAATTTTGCACTGCACATTTTATTGTAATCGGTAAAAACAACAAACTGATCAAATAGCCAAGAGTAGAATACAACCAGCTATTTGTTTTACTCACAAATAAAAAATATAGCGAGTAATAGCTAAGTATATGTCTTTGGCATACATGTTACATTTAAACAGGTGTTGCTTATGTGCCACATTTTCGCTTATAACTTCACAAAAAATAAATGGAACATAAGATATTACATACCACTTATAGGAAACGATTATCTTTAAAATGAGCCCACACACGACGTAATCAGATGCATAGATAATTAGATAATCCACACAAAGCACAATGTGCACACAGCACATAATGTGCTATCTGGCTAAAAACATGTTAGCTTTCCTGAATCAGATGACTTCATCGGAAATTATGTAGTACGTTGTCCAGCATTATGGAACGCTAAATCAATTATATTAGGATTCAGGTCGCTGCAACTAGAGGTGGAAGTCATCCAAATATGGGCAGAGATGATCGTTCACTCTAATTACATATAACCGCCAGAAGATGGTGCCGAGTACATGACACAGATGAGCATACTTTGTTGTATTTGCATGTGTAATTAGTTCTTATGTACAATTATTATGTTTTATTTGTTTGGAGAGGCTTTTGGACACTTGGAGATGTTTTTGGACACTAGGATAAATTATTTTTGTAAGCCTTGTAACTTTTGATTGCTTTGTTGTATCAACACAAAATTCTACTCAGTTACAGGTGACATAATTGGAAACAAAACAAAACAAAAGCAAAAAAAAGTTTTTCGGAGCCACCTTATTTACACCAAGAGATATATAATCTCAAATCTGAAACATTATTTAAAAAAACAAAAAAAAGTCAATTTTTGGCTCGTGTTTTTGTGATTTTTTTAGCAGTTTGTTAGACTGAGAGTCTCAGAATTTATCATAATCTATATCATTAAAAAAAAAATAACGTTTTTCTTGAAAATGATACCAAATTACTGTATCAGAAGAACATTAATTTAAAATTCTAAGTGGTCTTTTTTTTGACAGGGTCATTTGGTTGTCATTTTCCACATCAGGTTAACTAATCAATGTTTTCACCATGTTGCAGGTAAGAGCATCAGAACAGTCTGGCCACTATGAGAGAGAGGACGGCACTGAGAGTGACATTTTTCAAGTACACATTAGCGATGAACATCAAGACCTTGAGAACACCACTGGTGCTGAAGAGGACAGAGAAGCTGTTGTTGTATTAGACGACAACTGTCAGGACCTGGACACGGGTGTGGAGGAACCCAGTATGGAGGGTCGCATGAAAGGCAACAGCCTGAGAGGAGCAGCTCGCATGTGGAGGCGAAGACACGGTGAGCACAGGGGAGGCCGAGGAAGAGGCTTCAAAAACAGGAAGCGGTACACTTTAAAAGATCGCAAACTTCTGGGTAACTATCAGGAGGCTTGGCGCTTTCCGACCCCAGATGAGATAATGGGGAATTTTGGAGCTGACTTCGGTGCCGATTACCTGTCCAATCAGCATCTCGCAGATGGTTCCCTCCACGTCGAGTACAGGGTGGGTGTGGGACGAGGAGAAGAGGGTGGCTCTAATGGGGGTCCTACGCACTTTGGTGTAGAAGGTTCTGGAGGGGAGGAGGGAATGGGAGTTGGGACACCTTCGAATGAGCGCGGCACAGCTGATGAGTCAGTGGCGGTGGTGGGATCCACTTCCTGCGTAACGGGAGCGGTCGTATGTGAGCATTGCGGACTTGCGTTTTCTTCAACACAAGACTTAGCCGTGCATTCCCTGGCGACACACCGGCTATACGTGTGTCCGTGCTGCGGTAAGAACTTCAGCCACTCCAGTAACCTCAACCGCCACATGGTCGTTCACCGCGGAGTCGCCAAGCTCCACTGCTGCCCCCTGTGCCACAAGACCTTCACTCAGAAGTCAACACTGTGCGACCACATGAACCTCCACAGTGGTGAGCGTCCGCACGTGTGCGCGTACTGCCACGTGAGCTTCGCCCACAAGCCAGCCCTGCGTCGCCACCTGAAGGAGCAACACGGAAGGACCACCGCCCAAAACTACCTGGAGATGCAGCGGAATAATGAGGGAATGGCTGGAGGTGTTGGAGGAGTTTAAATCGGCCATTTAAATAATAAAGCCATTTCTCGCTGACTTTAACGTGTGTAACAATAATGGCTACATTTTGGCTTTAAAGTTGACATTTTATTTTAGTTCTACAGAATTGTTGCTCAGAAGTAATTGTCATTGTGCAGACCATAATACTGTTAAAGCATTTGATCACTTTTGCCCAGAGAGAGACTCAATTATGTTGCTTATACAGTGGCAAGAGAAAGTATGTGAAAGTATGTGTGCCAGCACTTTGACGGTCCAAAAGTCATATTTAGGCAGCATAAAAGTAATCCATGTGACTCCAGTCGATCAATGAACATCTTCTGAAGTGAATTCATAGGTTTATGTAAGAAACAAGCCGATAATTAAAAAGTTTTTAACTTTAAATCAGCGCTTCCATCCAGGGCTCTGATGCTGTTTGAAATGGCCGTTAGCGTGACGTTTGTTCTTCTGTTGTAAATAAGCGGCGCTTCCGAATTCTCACGTGAACTCGCTGACGCACTTATGTCACGTTTCGCGTCAGCTGTTGGCAGAAAGCGCTTTTCAAGTTAATTACATTTTAATTATTTATTTATTTTTTACACAAACGTATCAATTTGCTTCAGAAGACATTCATTGATCGAGTCGTGTGGATTACTTTTAAGCTGCCTAAATATGACCTTTGGACCTTCAAAGTGCTGACATACATGTACTTCCCTTAAGGACCTGACAGAGCTCTGTCTTCTTCTAAAAATCTTCATTTGTGTTCCACTGAAGAAAGACAGTCACACACATTCCTTTAAGATCTGGGCTTTGACTGTGTCACTCCAAAAGGTGGATTTTCTTTTTTTGAAGCCATTCTGTAGTGGATTTACTTCGATGTTTAGGGTCATTGTCCTGCTGCATCACACAACTTCTACTGAGCTTCAGCTGGCGCACAGCCACCCTGACATTATCCTGTAAGATATTTTGTTAAACTTGGGAATTCATTTTTCTCACAATGATGACAAGCGGTCTAGGCCCCGAAGCAGCCCCAAATTAAGATGCTCCCTCCACCGTACTTCACCGTTGGGATGATGTTTTCATGTTGGTATGTGGTTTCTTTTTTACGCCATACACAATGCTGTGTGTTCTTCCCAAACAATTCAACCTTAGTTTCATCAGTCCACAAAACATTTTCCAGGTAGCGTTGTGGAGTGTCAAGGTGGTCTTTGGCAAATTTCAGGTGCGCAGCATTGTATTTGTTGGAAAACAGCGGCTTCCTTCGTGGTGTCCTGCTATGGACATCATGCCTGTTTAATGTTTTCTGTATAGTAGACTCATGAACAGAGATATTAACCAGTTTCACTCATTCCTTCGAGTATATAGCTGTCACTCTAGGATTATTTAAAGGGTGCATTCTGCGGTGTGCCTTTTGAGTCATCATGGCTGCACGGCCACTTCTAGGGAGAGTAGCCACAGAACTAAATCATCTCCATTTATACACAATTTGTCTAACTGTGGACAGATGAATATCTAAGATCTTCGAGATAACTTTGTAACCCTTTCCAGCTTTATGCAAAGCAACAATTCTTGATTGTAGGTCTTCTGAGATCTCTTTTTGCGAGGCATGGTCCACTTCAGCAGATGCTTCTTGTGAATAGCAAACTCAAAATATTTGAGTGCTTTTTATAAGTCAAAGTAGCTCAAACTCACACCTACAATATTGTTTCATTAATTGGATGCCAGGTTTGCCAACTCCTGACTCTAATTAGCTTTTGTTGACATCATTAGCCTAGGGGTTCACATACTTTTTCCAACCTACACTGTGAATGTTTGAATGATGTATTCAATATGAACAAGAACAATGCATTAATTTGTGTGTTGGTTAAAACAGATTGTGTTTGTTAATTATTGTAACTTAGATGAAAATCAAACCAGATTTTAAGACAAATTTAAACAAATGCAGGTAATTCCAAAGGGTTCACATATTTTTTTTATTGCCACTGTATACTCGTTACCACATCAGTGCACAGATGCTACAGTTCTGTGTTTCTTTCCAGGTTAAAAAATGTACTGCTAGTGCGGAGCTGATAAAGGACATCAGAAGGGAAGGTCGTGGTCTATGTTTGTGGCTTGTAGACTTATAGATGGATGAACAAGTTAATTGTAACAAACTACAGTATGTACTGTGGCCGATGAGGAAAGTAAGAAAAGGTCTGTCATTTTAGTTGTAGTGAAAATTCAGTGTCTGTATCTCATTAATTACATGAAAATGCTGTTAAAATGAGAGCTTGTCTCTGTAATTTTATTGCCATGACTTCATATGGCATTGCCATTGAGTCAAACCAGTGTCCCTTTAAAGGTGAAGTCTTTACTTTCTTCAAACAGGTTTCCCAAATGTCTGCTATTGGTCGCACAATAGTTCTGCTCACAAACTCATCCAATTAACTGAGTCAATGTTGCCATGTTGCCTAAACTAATAGAACATTGTTGAAAGTGCTTAGAGTTTACACTTTTCATTTGCTTCTGCAAATTAAACTGTGATACGAGACATTTTTTAACTAATTTTTTATTAAAATTTTAATCGAAATAATTACATGATATGCCGATTACTTAAATTAATTGCAAATATAACAATACTACAAATATTACAAATAATAATTAAATATATTATCATTAAATAATTATAGTTATATAAATATAATAATTAAAATAATTGAAATTCATTACATAATTGTGTCAGGAGTAAAGCATTGATAAGACAATACAAAAAGTGGCTTTAGGAGGCAATATATTGTTTGTCCATATTACTGAACATAAGCCTATCATTGGCCTGATCATCTCACTTTGGTTGCGTTGTAATAAACACAGCATTTTTAAGTTTGTGTCAAGTTAAACGTAGTTTGAAACTTGAAAAACGTGTCTAGATCCCTGCATTCAGAATTGCTCTCTGTCTAGCTGTTTGAATGTAAGAATGCGTTGTCAAGAGTGTAGTTTGTTGTCTGTACAGCTGCAAGTTACCTGTACAACTGGAGTTTCTCTTACTGCTCCCTGCTGAAAACAGGTGGTACTTCAAGCTAGGAATTTTCTATATTACGGTCCGGGGACATTAATTGCATTCGAGTATATCATTTTTCATATAATTAATCGCACTGCATTAACGCATTATATCTACAGCCCTAATTTCAACATTGGTAAAATTCACCTGACTGTCATCTTGACAGCTATTTTCAAGATATACAAGTTCAGCAACTTGAATAAGGAAAGACCTAAAATCTCCAAATCTATTCACAAAGTCAAATTCTGACAAAAATAAAATCATACAGCTAAAATCAGACTAAAAGACAGTATTTTTCAGCATGGTCCAGCTAATGCGCATTTGCACAGTTGAGATAAATGCCAGATGATGGCAACCCAAAAAAGCAACTGGTTCTTTTAACTGAAGGGCAGGATTTAATTTCCTACAGCTGGGAATTAGGTGTTACGATTTTTCCCCATTCATTTTTATGTGGCCCGTCTTCCTCTCCTTATACTGTCTCTGGTTAAGCATACTAAAACTAGAACTTCAAACTACATCTGAATCACTTTGTCATGAAGAATGTTTCTTTTACCATTTTATCCCATAATTAAACTCTTTGGTCTAATATGATCAATTATATTTCATGGACAAACTCAGCACAAATTAAAACGGATCTATTTCCCAACAAACCTACAGTAGTCACAGACTTAAAGGGATAGTTCACCCAAAAATAAAAACATTATCTCATCATTTACACACCCTCATGCATCCCAGATGTGTATGACTTTCTTTCTTCTGCTGAACACAAAGATTTTTAGAAGAATATTTCAGCTCTGTAGGTTCATACAACGCAAGTGAATGGTGACCAGAAATGTGAAGCTCTAAAAAGCTTATAAAGGCACCATAAAAGTAATCCATACGATTCCAGTGGTTAAATCCATGTCTTCGGAAGCAATATGATAGGTGTGGGTGAGAAACAAATCAATATTTAAGTCCTTTTTTTACTATAAATCTACCACTTTCATATTCTTTTGTTTTTGGCGATTCAAATTCTTCATGCATATCGCCACCTACTGGGCAGGGAGGAGAATTTATAGTAAAAAAGGATTTAACCACTGGAGTCGTATGGATTGCTTTTATGCTGCCTTTATGTGCTTTTTGGACCTTCAAAGTTCCAGCAACCATTCACATCTGGGATGGCATGAGGGTGAGTAAATGATGAGAGAATTTTCATTTTTGGATGAACTATCCTTTAAGACAGTTGTGGGATCCCACTCAATCTGATATAATGTTATTGCTTGTTATTGTAATAACAAGCCAGTCTACTTACATAATAATGCATGCCACAGTATTAGTATATATACGCTTGCGGCAAAACCAGAGCACAGCAGGTCTGACCTACAGCTCATTTGATCAATGCCAACTAATGCTCTGCACTGATAGGGGTAAGCAGAGCTCTCCTGTAAATGAGCACACTCAAAAGCTAGTGTTCAGATTTGCCTGCTGAAGCTAGTAAAAACTGAGAAAAAAGAGGATTATAGTTTGCAAGACTCTGAAAGACCACAGCACATAACAGGCTTTTCAGATTGACCTTATTGTTAAATGTTGCCCCACACAAGCTAATGGAAAAGTTTATTGATTTATTTATTGAACGCAACAACATAAGCCATGACTGAGTTAAATGTCTAGCTACAAACAGTTTGTTGAGTACTCCCAATACCTTTAATTACTTCAAAACTCAACAGCCGATCATGCTTTTGAAAAGTAACAGATTTACTTATTGTCCCAATTCAATGAAAAACAAAAGGCCTGCTGTATATAGCCAAAAAGCTAATGCTGGTTTTCTACCAGCTTAGCTAGTTTATACATGTTGCTAACTGTGATTTCAAAATAAATCTTCGCTGTAGACCACTTGGCTCCGTTTGTCCCTGTATGAGCCCTTGGCACTGTTCTGCACAGCTGTGATGTAGAAGACGAAGAAAGAGAAGGAATAGAAAAGCAGACAAAAATAGAAACAGGTTAGTCAAGGGTGAAACACTCAGCCTGTTTGACAGTTTCTTCCTGTGAAATGTACTTATTTACCCAGAGAAGCCCAGACAGATTTCCCTGTGGCAGCATCAAGCATGGGCTGCTTCCTGGCAATGCTGACTTTGATGTTGACATCACCCACTGTAGTGCCATTCAACTGAGAGCAGAGAAAGAGTTGAAAAACAAGGACATTTAGGGTCGGAGTAAATTAAATGCATATTCCAGGTTAATTACAACTTACCCTCTCGATTACCACAGAAAATGTTTCCACAAACTGCAAGAACTAGTGTTGATTAAAGAAAAATGTGTTGTGTTTAACCTGTAATATTCCTTTGATAAAGATGGCAGTGAATGTGTAGAATATGGGCCCTTTTGGAGTTTGTAACAGGTGGTTGAAATACTCACCTCTGCCACGGCCTGGTCTGCTGACTCCATCTTTTCAAAGGTAACAAAGGCACAGCTGGTAAGTGACAAGGACAAAAGGGGTAAAAATGGTGTGAAAATTGTATGGTCCTATTACCTCCTCTAGTCAATGAGACCTTTTCCAAATCGCAAAAAAGGATGAAAATGAATCCTACTTGCGTAAAGAGTCCATTGAAAGGTCGATAATGTTGCCATGCTGAGCAAAGGCAGAGCGCACGCTTTCCTCCACTAAACCTGTGCCGTAAACGTACACTGTGTTTCCCTTCCGCATGCCTCTGCGCTCCGGATACGAGTCTGAACCTGTACAGCATTAAAGAAGATATTTAGGACTTCAGATTTTCCATTCGAAAATGAAAATTCTGTCATTACTTTCTCACCCTTGTGTCGTTCAAAAACCGCATGCTATTGTTTTTTCCATGGAGAACTGTGAAGAATGCTCACAGATCATAGTGATCCTGGCTGTCAATCTTCAAACAAATTACCATAAAAGTAATCCATATGCAGGGGCGGATTATGACTAGCAAGGGCCCCGGGGCCAATTTTCTTTTAGGGCCCCACTGGTCCAATTATCTAGTTGAGATCCATGCAAAATACATTTTCATTGATTTTATTTCCTTTAAATACAGATTTATTCAAACACACAGCACGGATGTGGTAAAGAAACCGCTCAACCGAAACGTTCGCTGAACTGTTCTTAAAGAGACAGTACCAATGCAAACTCAATGTAAATACTACAAATAATGCATACAAAAAACAAGAATGTGACAAAATGTGTATTAAATGTGTACATGTGCATATATTTAAAGGGGCAGTAATACATTATGAAATATGTTAACTTCATCAAACACTTTTAATATTGAAGAATTTAACAAATAGGCACCTACAGCATCTATGCATGGGTTTGGTGAAACTTGGCAGAGTTTAGGCAGTTCTAGCTCACGCTGTGATATCTTTTCTAACTCATCTGAATTATGGTGTGTTCCATTTAGAAGTGATCATCCCTAAACCCTCTTTCCTTCAACGACTTTCCCCTCCAATGTGAGAGCTTCGAAGGGCTGAATGGTGTGGGGCTCAAAAATAGTGGTCATTTGGTCATTTTATTGTAAATTCCTTTTGGAACGACCTTACAGCTTGCCTACCATTATTATTCTTCTATCAAAAAAGCCTTGTGAAGTCATCGTTTAAGCCAAAATCCCCTAGACTACATCACATTGACAGAATGTTCAAATAAGCTAAACGTCTGTTTTTGAATGTTCGTGATTTCAAACTTCAGCTTTCAAAACCTATACACAAGCCCTTTAATCAGCTTTAAGATGCTCTCTTCTTTCTTTCTTTCTCTTACTGTAACTGCTGTAAACATTTCTAACTTGAAGAATTTAAAAGTATTTTAAACTTTCAGACAAGGTTTTGTCAAACCAACATTATAGTCTGTATCAACAAACTTTATGTATCTAGATATAATCAGACTTTTGTACCACACAAAATAAAAAAAATCATTGTCTACTTTTTCCCAACCACCTAAGCCCAGTTATTATTTGTTACAAATGTTTTTGTTTGACAGCACTTTTCAAACAAAGCATAAAGCTCAACCCTATAAAGCCAAACATATGAAATTTGTAAGCAAGCACATGTTGCTTTAATTCAGTAAATACTAATTTTGAAATATCAGTAACAATATAAACGTTATTGATAATAATTTTACTTTATCAAATTCAGCAAAAATTTCACATCAAAAAGATGAGTGCATCACAATATGAAGGTAGCCTTTTTGGAAATTATATTACAAGGTCTTCTACTTCCAGAAGAGCATGGAAAATTCCACCAGGAGGCAGTAGACTTCTAGTGCATTGCATACAACCGGGTTTTCAGCTAAGTTTTGCTCATGTTGATGATGTAGAGGATTTAGAAAGTCTTGTATAAAATATGATACGTGCAGCATTAAAGGGTTAAAGAGTGGCTCAAAAATTTAATTATAAACGAAGGCAAAAGGGTCCTATATGAGGGCTAGGGACCCTCGTAGTCACAGGGCCCTATTGAGGGGGCCTTTTATAAGCTGTGGGGCCCACCTTTTCAAGCGTATATAAACATCTGTTTTCAAAGTCGATGGGCCGCGAGACGTTGCACTGGCCCCATTGGCCCAGTCTGTAATACACCTATGTCCATATGACTCATGTGTTGTAATCCAAGTATTCTGAAGCCACACGGTAGCTTTATGTGAAAAACAACTGAAAAATAAATTTCAGTCATTATCCTGAAATAATCTTCCCATTTGCTATAGCTGAATGATTAATCGAACTAAAACTGGTATCACAATACGACCCAGCGGGATTATCAAACCGCATGGGCAGTAATTTAATTAAATATATCATCTTAATGTGCTGTTTATTGTTTTGTCTGTAATGTGTAGTGCCTTCTTTAAGGGATAGTTCACCCAAAAATGAAAGTTCTCACATCATTTACTCACCCTCATGCCATCCCAAATATGTATGACTTTCTTCTGCTTAACACAACAAAGATTTTTAGAAGAATATTTCAGCTCTGTAGGTTCATACCATGCAAGTGAATGGTGACCAAAACTTTGAATGTCCAAAAAGCACATAAAGGTTGCATAAAAGTAATCCACAAGACTCCAGTTGTTAAATCCATATCTTCAGAAGCAATATGATAGGTGTGGGTGAGAAACAGGTCAATATCAATCTCCACTTTTACTTTCACATCTGAAAGTCACATGTGGTGCCTGTTTAGCTTCACTTTCACATCTGAAAGTGAAAGTGGAGATTTATAGTTAAAAAGGACTTAAATGTTGATCTGTTTCTCACACGACCTATCATATTGCTTCAGAAGATATTGATTTAACCACTGGAGTCTTATCGATTACTTTTATGCTGTTTTTATCTGCTTTTTGCACCTTCAGATTTCTGGTCACCATTCACTTGCCTATAGAGTACCATGGACCTACAGAGCTCAGATATTCTTCTAAAAATATTCGATTGTGTTCTGCTGAAGAAAGAAAGTTATACACATCTGGGATGATATGAGGGTGAGTAATTGATGAGAGAATTTTAATTTTTGGCTGAACTATTACTTTACATGTAAAGGGGGTCAGTGAATTACACATGTGTTTTCATTGGTTTAGAGTGGTTCTGTGCTCGATACACACAAATTGTATCTATCAGGTGCCCCAAGTGTTAGGTCGAGTGTGCTAACATGCGCTGAGCGCATTATATTGACAATTTTGTAAATTGCACATTCGCATAATTTCACATATGTTTGGCCTCTATAATTTACTATACAAATCTAAAATAACCTCATGACACTGGGTTTTTGTGGACAGAAAGCAATAAGAGAGCATTTCATTGCATTAAAAGACTGTTGTCAACTCAACTACAAACAAGAGAAACTTCAGTTTTTCACAGCAGACAGATGCAGTGTGATTTTGATGTTTTTTCCCTCTGTGTTTCAATATTTTATTTATTTAGTTTGGTTCTTTTAGAGAGGACACAAGTGTTAATATCCTTTCTAGAACAGTATTTCCAGTTGGCAAAACATGGTTTAAATTTGGTTAAAAGGAATCACTTATGCGTTTTTTTATTTTACATATTGCAGTTCAGATCGCAATCACAATATTTTATTTTTTTATTTTTTCTCCCAATTTGTAATTCCCACTACTTAGTAGGTCCTCGTGGTGGTGCGGTTACTCACCTCAATCCGGGTGGCGGAGGACAATTCTAAGCATTTTATCACATGGCTCGTTGTGCATGACACCGTGGAGACTCACAGCATGTGGAGGCTCATGCTACCCTCTGCAATCCATGCACAACTTACCACGTGCCCCATTGAGAGCGAGAACCACTCATCGTGACCACATAGCGGTTACCCCATGTGACTACCCTCCCTAGCAACCAGGCCAATTTGGTTGCTTAGGAGACCTGGCTGGAGTCACTCAGCACGCCCTGGATTCGAACTCGCGACTCCAGGGGTGGTAGTCAGCATCAATAATCACAATATTTTTCAAAATAATTGCAATAAGATATTTTGATTTTTCAGCACTACCCTCTGATCTAAATCGCGCTCACTTTCAATTTACATATGGCTCCTTTAGTCGCATCACGTCACTGACACCAAAAATCATTAGATGTGTCGCAACCGAACACGGCACGTCAGACTGAATTTTCCTAAAGGTGAGCCACAGCAAAGAGGAAGATTTGCAGTGAATAACACAAAGCTCCATACAAAGCTATCATATGGCTTCAGAGGACTTAGAATACTGCACACGAGGTGCATGGACAACTTTTATGGAGCTTAGCAGACATGGTCACTATTTCCAGTCACCGTATGAAAAAGAGGAACATGTACATTCTTTCAAATGTCACCTTTTGGGTTCCACTGTAAAAATAACAACATGCAGTTTTGGAACAAAATGAGGGTGATTATATAATGACAGGATTCTCATTTTTGGGTGAACTACTTTTCAACATCAGTAACAAATATTAAACAGTGTATTGCTGCACAGATTAACTTACGTCTGTAGGGCCCATCCCTTTCTCGATCTCGATTTTGATCTCTGTCCCTGTCTCTTTCTCTGTCGCGGCTCCTGTCCCGATCACGTTCGCGTTCTTTGTCCCGGCCTCTTTCACGGTCTCTCTCTCTGTCCCGTTCTCTGTCACGATCCTTCTCCCAGTCCATCTCTTGCTCCCGCTCGCGCTCAACATCTCGACTCGATGACATTCCTCCTTCATCCTCACGAGAACGATCTCCAGTAACAAAACTATGAGAGGACAGAGAAAAAAACAGTCTGAACTATGACTGCAAGAAAAATTTGCATGTGTTTACAGTATTATTTTCTATACTGAGCTTGGCAGTCTCACCATTCATACAGCGATTTCCTTTGGACTCGTTTACCAGACTGCAGAGAGAAGATACAACAAAATGATGTGCACAGTCAAGACTAGTCAAGCACAACAGCCAACAGTTTGGTTAATGAACTATTTTATATGCTGGAGGAATTCTTTATTGTGATTAGTATTATTACTAAATGTAATTATTTATTGTACATAGGTGTATTTTATCTTATTGCCATTGCCACTACTTTATAAAGCAGTAAGCCTCAAAGGCGTGATTAGAACAGTGCCTAAGAACTGTTGAAAAATGCCTCCGGTGGTTTATTTCTACAGTATAAACCAACTTTACATCGGGAGGTTCCTCATCTGTGGAGACACTCCTCTGAAATGGCAGGAACGCTGGGGCAGGACCTTTCTCTGGATCCTAGGAAAAAAGGAATTACAAGGTTAACTTTATGCAAAAGTTGAAAAGCAAATGTCAACCTGATCATGCTTCACCTATCCATTTGCATACTAATGAATGGAAATATGAATATACTTCATAAATATGAAGTTCACTGACAACAACAACAGTGCAAACAGTTTACTACTAAAGTAATAATGAGGTGAACAAGGTCTTTTGCCTTTAGTTTCCCCTCAAGTGTTCTAGAGCGCTTGAAGCCGGAATTCTTGTTTTCTGATTTGATGGCACTGATCGCTCCAGACTTGATAAGCATTTTCGCCTGCTCTGTCGCTGTCGCCGTGTCCACCACCGGCTGATCTGACAAGGCTTTTCGGAGAGAGAGGTCATTTGAAGGGCATCAGTTTCATGCAAACATATTTCAGGAACATCTGGAAAATTTCCAGAGATTGACTTACTGCGCTTCAGTCCAGTCTGACTCGTCTGATTGGTGGAGCTCTGTTTCTTTAGAGCCAATAGGGCCTTTTTCTGCAAAACAGAAAAGAGAATAGACAATAATGCATGTATGGTAATATGGAATGTTTACATGCTGCTGTTAGTGATTAAAAAGACAACATGTAGCCAAGATGTAGATGTAGCCACTACGGATGTGCACGAGTAACTGATTAATCGAGTACTCGTTCAGCTTTAAATACTCGACTAGTAAAAACACTATTCGAATACTGTCAGTTTGATTTTCTTTTGTGCCTTTGCCTGCCGTGGGCAACAATGAAACTGCTTTCCTCACCTAAATCTTGCTGTTACACCCAAAAGTTCACCCAAAAAGAAAATTCTGTCATTATAAAGTGATCATATCGCTTCAGAAAACTTGGAATGTGTGTTTCTATGTGTGAGTGCAAATGAAGTAGAAATAAAAACTAAATAAAAATTTGAAACAATAATAACTCTGGTTTTAATGACTAACACAGCTTTCACTTTCTTTAGTCTATGTTTGAGTGGAGGAGAAAAAGCAACAAATAATTGAAATGCAATAAGAATTGTGTTTTGTCTTCATACACCTAAAGCATATGCTTTCATTCTGAAACCACTTTGAAGTCTGTTCAGCTGGAAACTAATCATAAAATATGTTTTTGAGGTGTTTTTGTTACATTTATATTGACAAATGTTTTTCTTAGTTGTGAAAGTAAAAAAAGCTTAAAATATTGATGTTGAGTTTACAGTTACAATGTTTATTCAGATTCATGAACAGATTCATTTGGACTGTCTTGAGTCAGACTCTGCCCCTTTTTGGACTCGATTGTTTAAAGACTCAGACTCGACACGGACTCTGCCTGTTAAGGACTTGGTCTTGAGTCTGACTCTGCCCCTTTTGGACTCGGACTCGATTGTTTAAAGACTTGGACTCGACTCGGACTCGGCCTGTTATGGACTCGGTCTTGAGTCCGACTCTGCCCCTTTTGGACTCGGACTCGATTGTTTAAAGACTCGGACTCGACTCGGACTCAGCCTGTTATGGACTCGGTCTTGAGTCCGACTGTGCCCCTTTTGGATGCGGACTCAACTCGATTGTTTAAAGACTCGGACTCGACTCGGACTCAGCCTGTTATGGACTTGGTCTTGAGTCCGACTCGGCCCCTTTTGGACTTGGACTCGATTGTTTAAAGACTTGGACTCTGCCTGTTATGGACTCGGTCTTGAGTCCGACTGTGCCCCTTTTGGACGCGGACTCAACTCGATTGTTTAAAGACTCGGACTCGGCCTGTTATGGACTCAGTCTTGAGTCCGACTCTGCCCCTTCTGGACTCGAACTCGACTCGATTGTTTAAAGACTCGGACTCGACTCGGACTCAGCCTGTTATGACTCAGTCTTGTGTCCGACTCGGCCCCTTTTGGACTCGGACTCGAATTGATTGTTTAAAGGCTCGGACTCGACTTGGACTCGGTCTTGAGTCCGACTCGGCCCCTTTTGGACTTGGACTCGACTCGATTGTTTAACGACTCGGACTCTACTCGGCCCGTTATGACTTGGTCTTGAGTCCGACTCGGCCCCTTTTGGATTCAGACTCGATTGTTTAAAAATTCGGACTCTGCCCATTCTGGACTCGGACTCGATTGTTTAAAGACTCGGAGTCCACTCGGACTCAGCCTGTTATGACTCGGTCTTGTGTCCGACTCGTCCCTTTTTGGACTCAGACTCGACTTGATTGTTTAAAGACTCGGACTTGACTCAGACTCAGCCTGTTATGGACTCGGTCTTGAGTCCGACTCGGCCCCTTTTGGACTCGGACTCGACTCGGACTCAGCCTGTTATGGACCCGGTCTTGAGTCCGACTCGGCCCCTTTTTGACTGGACTCGACTCAATTGTTTAAAGACTCGGACTCGACTCGGCCTGTTATGACTCGGTCTTGTGTCCGACTCGGCCCCTTCTGGACTCGGACTCAACTCCGATTGTTTAAAGACTCGGACTCAACTCGGCCCGTTATGACTCGGTCTTGAGTCCGACTTGGCCCCTTTTGGATTCGGACTCGACTCGATTGTTTAAAAACTCTGACTCGACTCGGACTCAGTCTGTTATGGACTCGGTCTTAAGTCTGACTCGGCCCCAACTCAATTGTTTAAAGACTCTGACTCGACTCGGCCTGTTGTAACCTGGCCTTGAGTCCGACTCGGCCCCTTTTGGACTCAGTCTCGATTGTTTAAAGACTCGGACTCGACTAAGGTGGACTCGAACCCAGCAGTATAGCCTAGTAATAACCATAACTACAATATATATAGTAAATGTCAACTGGTATAGTAAACATGGTACCAGATTTCACCTTTTTCTTTAACTTGGCATATTTCTTCTGCAGTGCTTCTTCCTCATCTGTCAGTGAACTGGGAAATATCGCCATCTCACTGGATCTCTATGCAGAAAAACAATAGCAATATGTTTTAGATGTAGCCTGTGCCATCTTCAAACACTGCATACAAATGAAAGTCGTACACGACGATAATAAATGTAATGTAAACCGTGAAAATCAATGAATCGACACCAATCAATGAGAAGGAATTTGTTATCAGGATGTTATGATTCCGTTCCAACTGGCTTTTAATAAACGTTCATTCAATAAAATGCGCTTCATAGATTAAAAGCAGCACTTTGTATGAAATTACCTTATATTCATATGATCAGTTTCTGGGAATGAGTGGCTCGCTTGACGCACTAATATGACGTCATCTGATGTTATCCGACGGGCTGAACGGCTTCAAAAATTAAATTACAAAATTTGGTGATCTGTATTTGTCTGCATTGTGTAATAAAAGTTTACTTAAAAAAATTAACCTCAAATGTAACAAACTGACCACGATATTATCAAGAACAAAGTGTTAAAATAAAATAAAAATAAACATCTTCCGTCGCTGTAATTGTGCGCAGCTTCCTCCTGAACTGAAATTTCACTGTGATACTGAAGAACTGCAGAGAGTGAAATGGACAGAATAGGTATGAAAATATATAACATAAGTAATAGTTTGCTTTGAAATTTGCAATTCGGTTTGTGCCTGTTTGACTCACTAAAGGTGGTATGACCGGCCATTAGTACAGGATCTCAGCTGCTTTCTGTTGTTTTAATCGCTAATATGACAGCCAGCTCAGCAACTTCATTGTCAAACTCAATATGACAATAATTTATATCTTTTAAATATGTGCATGCTAGTTTCATTCTGGCCTGACTGTTATTCCAGTGGCACTGATGTACTGTTGTTCCTGCCGTTTGTAGATTTGCCCCCAGTGGGTCCAGATGATTTGCCCCTGTCTCTGCTGGAGATGGGCTGCTCTGGGAGATTTGAGCTCATCACACACCCACTGCCCAAGAATAAACCCCTGCCTCCACAGAGCACAGTACATCATTCAATTATACTGAAAATATTATGTGTGGTTTATGAGTTAGTTCATTGTTGGCTCATGTTAGCTAAAATATGCATATTTAAAACATATTCTACTTGATATTTATATTATATGTCAGTTTGTAATATTTTGGCCATCTTTTCAGCTGCCCCATGGGCTACCCCCCACCTGTCTGGATCTGAAAACAGAGGTTGAGAAGCGTTTTCTCAGAGATCCTGCTTGGCTCCCCATACATGATGTGGATGACGCCTTCAACAAGTTCCTCAAGTAGGAAACTCTAAATGTTCAGAAACGGCACCTTTCTATTGTCAAACATGTCACATTCTTATGCTTGATCAATTGTGGCTCTTGGAATTTGTCTCTCAGGATTAGTAAGAGAAATAGAGAAGTGGATTCTCTTCTGCACTGCTCTCTGTCTCCACTGCACTCTGGTCTGTCTGTAGTCAGAGACCCCACCACCGGGATGCTGCTGGATTTTACTGAGGTAATGTGGGAAAGCATCTGTAACTCTGGAAATGCAGTCTAGTACAGCTTGGACTAACAAAGAGTCCTTGTGGTCTCTTTAAAGGTGGTGTGTGTAATTAGTTCAATGTTTTAAAGGATAGTTCACCCAAAAATGTAAATTCTCTTATCATTTACTCACCCTCATGCCATCCCAGATGTGTACGATTTTCATTCTTCTGCAAAACACAAACGAAGATATTTAGAAGAATATTTCAGCTCTGTAGGTCCATACAATGCAAGTGAATGGTCCAGACCTTTGAAGCTTCAAAAAGGATATAAAGGCAGCATAAAAGTAATCCATCAGACTCCAGTGGTCTTCTGATGCGATATGATAAATGTGGGTGAGAAACAGACCATAATATAACTACTTTTTTACTGTTCATCTTGCCATTGCAGTCTCTAGGCACGATCATGATTCAAGCTCAATTACAGTGAAAATGGAGTTATATTTTGGTATGTTCTCACCCAAATCCAACTGGATCACTTCTGAAGATATGGATTAAACCACTGGAGTCGTATTGATTACTTTTATGGACTTTTTGAAGCTTCAAAGGTCTGGTCACCATTCACTTGCATTGTATGGACCTACAGAGCTGAAATATTCTTCTAAAAATCTTCATTTGTGTTCTGCAGAAGAACGAAAGTCATACACACCTGGGATGGCATGAGGGTGAATAAATGATGAGAGAATTTTCATTTTTGGGTGAACTATCCCTTTAAGACTTTCTCATCCCGCTGTAAAGATGATTTGTGTTTCTCCTATCCCATCTTAATATGCAGAAACAACTATGTGTTGTAAACCATTCATCTGTTGTTTTCCCCCAAAAGTGGCTCTGTGGCGCTATCAAAAATTCCTCTGCTTGTTTTTGCAGCCCGACACAGTAACATTGAGTAAACCAATGGCATTTGTTTGGGGCGGGACTATCTGTTTTTTACTCAATGGCAGACGGGGGGTTACTCAGGAAAGCTGTTTGAAAACAGCCATTATTTGTGCTAGTTTGGTGCTGCTAGTGGCACCAAAATGACACACATCACCTTTAAAGTTTTTTTTTTAATGTGTGCAAGGACATCATAGCCTCAGAGTCATTAGCCACATTATAAACATTTTTAAAAAGTAGGTCATGTATTTTATAATGTATACTGTTTAATGTTGTTGTCTGTCATTCTGTCAGGTGTTATTAGAGGACACAGGGTTATCTGCGAAGAATTCACTCTCATTACAAAGACAGCCAGGACCTCCATCAGAGAGCCTTAGAGGGAGTAATACAAACTACCCATTTTTGCCAGGTACTGTAGCTCATATTTTGATAAAAAGGTAAGACTTTACAATAAGGTTCCATTAGTTAACATGAGCTAACAATGATCAATACTTTTAGAGCATTTGTAAATCATAGTTAATGTTAATTTCAACATATAGTAATACATTTTAAAAATCAAAAGTTGTATTTGTTAACATTAGTTAATGCACTATGAACTAACAATGAACAATTGTGTTTTGATTAACTAACATTAACATATATTTTATAAATGCCATAAATATTTTGTTAATTGTTTGATACCTAATGCATTAACTAATGTTAACGAATGGAACCTTATTGTTAAGTGTTACTAATAAAAAATATCACAAGTATCAGTATAGAAATGTCCCTGTTTTTTAACTCTGCTGACTGTTCAACAGCTGGAATGGAAGAACTGACATTAGAGCAGATAAAAAATAAGTCAGAAATGGAAGAGGACATTGACTTTGAGAAAGGTATGTGATCTGTCTTGATCGTCATTGTCACAGTATGGTTCTTTGTCTAGTGAAAAAACCGTGGTGGCTTTTTTCTCATATTAGATTTGTTGACTGTTCCTCCTGGACTGAAGGCTGGTATGGATTTTAGTGAGAAAGGTCTGATTTCATTATTACTTTCCATATGTGTACCATGTCTTTATCCCCCCTTTGGGTTGTGCAGTACTATCCAAAATTGTTCCTCTATGTGCCATTAGAAGCCAAAACCATGAAGGGTGAGGTGAACTTGCTGTCGCTCTTGTCAACGTTTGATGATGTCGTTGACACTCTGCCAGAGGAAAAAGAGGGAAATTCACAAAAAGAGGAGACCGTTAAACTTCCCAGAAGCAACAGCCTGGAGGACCTGGGAATTAAAGTATGCATGATTTTGATAAACAATTCTTAGCAAGATAATTACCGAATTCTTTTTCTGTTTGTTTTGTCAAGAAGCTCTTTTTGAACTCAGTAGCTTTTGGCAAAAGTTGGCATATCTTGTATAATTAAACATCTTTTTTTTTTTTTCAGGATTCATCTGTCTCTCCTTCTCAGCCTCCAGCAAACATGGTTGGTGTGACTGAACAAAAGAAAAAAACACAGGGTGAGGAGAAGGGAGACAATAAAAAATGGGCAATTCCAGTGGATGTCACCTCACCCTGTAATGACTTCTACAAACGCATCCCTGATCCAGCCTTTAAGGTATTGCCACTGACCCAACTGGAGTGTTGCAGACAGAACTGAAAGGGACAGTGTAACGGGTAAGGGATGGGTAAGGAGGAGGCGGGAACCGGCAGAACAGTCAACGTAAACTTTAATGACATAAACTAAACTTAAAACAACATAAAACAAACCTAAACACACACGCAGCGGCAGCTGTCTCTCTCGAACTGGCGTTTCTGGTTCCCCTTTATCTCCCTCTCCAGCTGATTGGTTGACTCAGCGCCAGCCGTGCACCCTTACGGCCCAGCCACACCCTCCTCCTCGTCAGACTCCTCCCCCGCCGGAGTGCCATCCAGACTGGCCTACTCCCCCCACCCCCGATCTCTGGAGGGGAGATGCTGCCCTTCCGGCTGTTTCACCAGCCGACGGTCCCGCCCGCTCCTGGGAACCTGGGGAGAGACGAGGGGAGTGAGAAGGGAGAGGGAAAGGGCGAGCGGGAGAGACACAGAGAGAGAGAGAGGAGTGAGAGAGAAAAACTTGCTTGCCAGTCCCCGGACATGCTGTCGCCTGGTCCTCAACCACAACCAATGACAGCCATTCCTCCCCGGGCGGACGGCCGCGGCTCCTCCCCTGGCAGACGACAGCGATGAGGACTCCATGACAGCGCATCCCTCCTCCTTCCTGGGTTTTGGTACCAGTGTAATGGGTAAGGGATGGGCAAGGAGGAGGCGGGAACCAGCAGAACAGTCAACGTAAATTTAAATGTTATAAACTAAACTTAAAACAACATAAAACAAACATAAACACACACAGCGGCAGCTGTCTCTCTCGAACTGGCATCTCCGGCTCCCCTTTATCTCCCTCTCCAGCTGATTAGTTGACTCAGCGCCAGCCGTGCACCCTCACGGCCCATCCACACCCTCCTCCTCATCACTACTCCCCCCCGCCATCATCTCTGGAGGGGAGACGCTGCCCTTCCAGCTGTTACACCAGCCGATGGTCCAGCCCGCTCCTGGGAACCTGGGGAGAGACGAGGGGAGTGAGAGGGGAGAGGGAAAGGGCGAGCGGGAGAGACACACAGAGAGAGAGAGAGGAGCGAGAGAGAAAAAATTGCTTGCCGGTCCCCAGACACGCTGCCGCCTGGTCCTCAACCACTCCTCCGCCCTCTGGCGAATGACAGCTGTTCCTCTCCAGGCGGACGGCCACGGCTCCTCCCCTGGCAGATGGCAGCGGTGAGGACTCCATGACAGCGCATCCCTCCTCCTTCCTGGGTTTTGGTACCAGTGTAACAGGTAAGGGATGGGCAAGGAGGAGGCGGGAACCGGCAGAACAGTCAACGTAAACTTAAATGACATAAACTAAACTTAAAACAACATAAAACAAACATAAACACACACAGCGGCCGCATGTGTCTCTCTCGAACTGGTGTCTCCGGCTCCCCTTTATCTCCCTCTCCTGCTGATTAGTTGACTCAGCGCCGGCCGTGCACCTTCACGGCCCGGTCATGCCCTCCTCCTCATCACAGACAGTTCACCCAAAAATGATAATTCTCTTATCATTTACTTATGCCGTCTCGTATGACTTTCTTCTGCGGAACGTAAACAAAGATATTTTGAAGGACGAATTATGTGTTTTGTCCATACAATGTAAGTCAATGGGGTCCAAAACTTTCAAGCTCCAAAATTGACAATTCTCTGATCATTTACTCACCCTCATGCCATCTAAGATGTATATGACTTTCTTTCTTCTGCAGAACACAAAGATTTTTAGAAGAATATTTCAGCTCTGTAGGTTCATACAATGCAAATGAATGGTGACCAGAACTTTGAAGCTCCAAATAGGATATAAAGTCAGCAGAGAAGTAATCCATAGAACTCCAGTGGTTTAATCAATGTCTTCTGAGGTGATCCAATTGGTTTTGGGTGAGAACAGACCAAAATGTAACTCCTTTTTTACGGTACAACTTGCCATTGCAGTCTCCTTGGCGATCATGATTTCAAGCTTGATTACACTTCCTATAGTGCCATCTAGTGTTCTGCACAGGCGTCAAGCACTAGGAAGAGTAATCGAGCTTGAAATCATGATCCTGCCTAGAGACTCGAATGGCAAGATGTACAGTAATAAAAGAGTAACATTTTGGTCTGTTCTCACCCAAAATCTATTATATCACTTCAGAAGACATAGATTAAACCACTGGAGTCGTATGGATTACATTTATGCTGCCTCTATGTAATTTTTGGAGCTTGAAAGGTTTAGACTCAAGTGGCTTAGAATGTATGGACAAAAACATCATACATTTGTTTGTGTTCTACAGAAGATAGAAAGTCATGCGAGTTTAAGATGACATGATAGTGAGCAAATGATGAGAGGATTATCATAAACTATCTCTTTAAAGATCAAAAATTGCATTGTTTACTTGCAAGGTTGCAGTTGTGCACATGAGCTGTGTCAGTTCACAAAAACAAGAAATCTGATTACGTATTTAAAAGATGACATTAAAAGCAAAAGTTACTTAAAAAAAATGTGTAAAACCAGTTTTACAGAGATATTGTTAGAAACATGTCTAATTAGGCACCATTGTCATAGTTGAACAAAAACAAGTGCAGTGTTTTTTGTTTTGTTTTGTTTCCAGAAAAAAAAAATGTTTACATTTCTTTATTATTCTTTTTTTAAATTTTTTTTTTTTGCTCTCTTTGTCAGTATCCCTTTGAGCTGGATGTGTTTCAGAAGCAGGCTATTCTCCGTCTTGAAGCTCATGACTCTGTGTTTGTAGCGGCTCACACCTCAGCCGGCAAAACTGTGGTGGCTGAATATGCCATCGCACTCTCCCAGAAGCACATGACCAGGTGTGTGTGTGTGTGTGAGTGTGTGTTAATCCTGGTTGCAAACAGGATGCAGAGTAATAATTTGAATTTGAATATAAGGAAGTAGAATTAAACAGACTGAAAGTCAAAGAAATTCATGAAACTGCTGTAAGTTAAATTTTTCAGTATGAATTACCCATAAGCATGTTATCATATACACAATTCCAGAAACAATAGATAAAACTGATAATCAGCATTTGAAATGCCACCTATAGAAATTTGTATTTAATACAGATTTATTGTATTTAGCTTTTAATGTATGAAAATTAAACTTGGACTAGATAGATAGACAGACAGACAGATTATATATACATTAGGGGTTGGTAAAAATATTGATTTTCCAATGCATTGCGATCTTCATTTGAACGATCTCGATATCAATTCTTAAATCCCAAGATAGATCTTTTACTCTATTCGCAACCCTCTACAATGAAAGGAAATGACTTGCAATTGCAACCAAATTTTGAGCTATGTGACTAAAAATGTATATATGTGTCTGACTGGTAAATGTTTAGATTTCACTCACCAGTGATTGTGTATTATAGTGGTGGTATATTCAGCAGCGAGATCCACTTAACCCATTTGTCATTTAATAATGTCTCTTTTAATACCCTTTCTATTCTCTACAGTCAGTAGTTGACCAAAAACAACAAAAAATAAACATTTAATTCTAATCACGCATAGCAGGGATGAGATAAAGTCACTGGAGTCTGTCTCGTTAACATGCGCTCATTTAGAGACCCTCTTTACAGAACTGCCGGTTTTCTTAAAGAGACAGTGCCGGTTTTTAACACGTGTTCAACAAATCAATACCTGTAAGTACCTGTAAATAGTACATATTGTGTAATTAAACAAAAAAACATGTTACATTATAACTGAAATATACCCATTTGAATCGATATTGAATCTAATCGTAATCAAATTGAATAGGGAAATCTGTATCAGTACCTTATATATATATATATATATATATATATATATATATATATATATATATATATATATATATATATATTTACACACCGATCAGCCACAACATTAAAACCACCTGCCAAATATTGTGTAGGTCCCCCTCGTGCCGCCAAAACAGCGCCAACCTGCATCTTAGAATAGCATTCTGAGATTATATTCTCCTCACCACAATTGTACAGAGTGGTTATCTGAGTTACCGTAGACTTTGTCAGTTCAAACCAGTCTGGCCATTCTCTGTTGACCTCTCTCATCAACAAGACGTTTCCATCCGCAGAACTGTCGCTCACTGGATGTTTTTGTTTTACCATTCTGTGTAAATTCTAGAGACTGTTGTGCGTGAAAATCCCAGGAGATCAGCAGTTACAGAAATACTCAAACCAGCCCATCTGGCACCAACAATCATCCATGCGATTTATCTAATCAGCCAATCGTGTGGCAGCAGTGCAGTACATAAAATCATGCAGATACGGGTCAGGAGCTTCAGTTAATGTTCACATCAACCATCAGAATGGGGAAAAAAATTGGAGAATTGGTAATATATGTACCATTTTTAAAGAAAACATGAGTAAGCAGGCAAAACACATTTCTTTTATTTCTTATGGGATTCATATTCAACTGTAAGTTATAACAGAATGGCACAATCATAAAACAAAACATGGCAAAAAAGGAAAAAATGAAATGACCTGTTCAAAAGTCTGCATACCCTTAGTTCTTAATACTGTGTATTGCCCCCTTTAGCATCAATGACAGCGTGCAGTCTTTTGTAATAGTTGTTTATGAGGCCCCAAATTCTTGCAGGTGGTATAGCTGCCCATTCATCTTGGCAAAATGCCTCCAGGTCATGCAAAGTCTTTGGTCATCTTGCATGAACCGCACGTTTGAGATCTCCCCAGAGTGGCTCGATGATATTAAGGTCAGGAGACTGTGATGGCCACTCCAGAACCTTCAACATTTTCTGCCGTAACCACTGGAGGGTCAATTTGGCCTTGTGCTTAGGGTCATTGTCATGCTGGAAAGTCCAAGAGCGTCCCATGTGCAGCTTTCGTGCAGAAGAATGCAAATTGTCTGCCAGTATTTTCTGAGATTCTCCGTGCCTTTAGAGCTCACACTTCCCCAAAACATCAGTGAGCCACCACCATGCTTCACAGTGGGGATGGTATTCTTTTCACTATAGGCCTCGTTGACCCCTCTCCAGACAAGCTCTATTTTGGTCTCGTCACTCCAAATTACAGTGTGCCAGAAGCTGTGAGGCGTGTCAAGGTGTTTTTTGTGGCATTGGTGCAGTAAAGGCTTCTTTCTGGCAACTCGACCATGCAGCTCATTTTTGTTCAAGTATCCTCGTATTGTGCTCCTTGAAACAACCACACCGTCTTTTTCCAGAGCAGCCTGTATTTCTCCTGAGGTTACCTGTGGGTTTCTATTTGTATCCCGAACAATTCTTCTGGCAGTTTTGGCTGAAATCTTTCTTGGTCTACCTGACCTTGGCTTGGTATTAAGAGATCCCTGAATTTTCCACTTCTTAATAAGTGATTGAACAGTACTGACTGCCATTTTCAAGGCTTTGGATATCTTTTTATATCTTTTTCCATCTTTCTAAAGTTCCTTTACCTTGTTACGCAGGTCTTTTGACAGTTCTTTTCTGCTCCCCATGGCTCAGTATCTAGCCTGCTCAGTGCATCCACATGAGAGCTAACAAACTCCATGACTATTTATACACAGACACTAATTGCAATTTAAAAAGCCACAGGTGTGGGAAATTAAACTTTAATTGCCATTTAAACCTGTGTGTGTCACCTTGTTTGTCTGTAACAAGGCCAAACATTCAAGGGCCATTTGGGTGATTTCTGTTATCATTATGATTTAAAAAGGAGCCAAACAACTATGTGATGATAAATTGCTTCATGTGATCACTGTCCTTAAATAAAAGACATATTTTCAAAATCAATGCCAAAATTTCACAATTTCTCCCAGGGTGTGCAAACTTTTGAGCATAACTGTGTATGTATATATATATATATATATATATATATATATATATATATATATATATATATATATATATATATATGTATATACACACACACACACACACACATAAGAATCTTTAGAAATACTAATTTGCGTTATGTATTGTTATAAAGTTACCTGAAAATAATGAGGTGGACATTTTGTGGCTTTGTATGGCAAAATTAAAATATTTTTTTGACAATTTTAAACTTAGTTTAGAGGAATATGTCATTTGAGAACAAATTTATTCTACAGATAAGAAATTAATAGGCCAAATTAGTCTAATTAATGATGTAATTATTTATGTTTTGTTGCTAAACTTGTGTTGGACTAATGAAACTCAGTTGTGTTCAAAAAGTCCACTGTGTCATACATTTCTTCAGAATGTCCTAACATGGTTATTCTTCCTGATAGGACGATCTACACATCCCCCATTAAGGCCTTGTCCAATCAGAAGTTCCGAGACTTCAAGAACACATTTGGTGATGTGGGGCTTTTGACTGGAGATGTGCAGCTGAACCCAGAAGCCTCTTGCCTGATCATGACTACAGAGATTTTAAGGTCACTATGTTAAAACGGCTTTACATTATAGTTATTTCGTTATCCATTAAAAGGCGATGTCAATCAGTCTGTCTTCCTCCTAACAGGTCTATGCTCTACAATGGATCAGAGGTCATTCGGGACCTGGAGTGGGTAATTTTCGATGAGGTTCATTACATCAATGATGCAGAGGTGATGAACTCTCTTTATTTGAATGTATTTCAGTTATATTTTTTCTCTTCACTGCTGTCATTTCTCATATGAATGGACTTTGTCTGGTTTCCTCAGAGAGGTGTGGTGTGGGAGGAAGTGCTCATAATGTTGCCGGAGCATGTTAGCATCATTCTGCTAAGTGCCACAGTGCCCAACTCTGTGGAGTTCAGTGAATGGATCGGGTGTGTGTCTTATCAAAGCTATTCAGTACTGGACAGCCCATTAAACCAAGAACACAAAAATAATTTTACAATGCTTTGTGTAGATTGTGGAGTTTTACACTTCTCTGTTCTCTTTGCTCTCTCTATCGTCAGTCGTATGAAAAAGCGGCCCATCTATGTGATCAGCACTGTTAAAAGGCCCATCCCTCTAGAACATTATCTCTACACAGGCAACAGCACCAAGACTCAGAAAGAGCTCTTTCTGTTGCTGGATGCCACAGGAAACTTCATCACCAAAGGGTAAGTTAAGCCACAGGTAGAATACATTTCTCATTAATTAGAGATGTTTCACACTGTCTCTTAACCAGAGTGATGTGATAAAGCAACACATACAGTGGCAAGAATTAGCTGTTTTTCTGCATTAATTGGTCATAAAATGTGAAATCATCTTCATCGAAGTCACAAGAATAGACAAACACAATGTGCTTAAGCTAACAACACACAAATTATAATCTTTCATGTCTTGATTGAACACATCCCATTAAACATTCACAGTGCTGTGGAAAAAGTAAGTGTACCCTTGGATTTAAAAACTTGTCGATCCTTCTTTGGTTGCAATAACCTCAACCAAGCGTTTCCAGTAGCTGCGTATTAGACCTGCACAACGTTCCGAAGGAATTTTGGACCATTCTTCCTTACAGAACTGCTTTAGCTCAGCCATATTAATAGGATGTCTGGTGTGAACGGCTCTCTTGAGGTCATTCCACAGCATCCTGCTGCATCACTCAACTTCTACTGAGCTTCAGCTGACATTATCCTGTAGGATATCTTGATTTTTTTTATTTTTCCCTCAATGATGGCAAGTAGTCCAGGCCCCGAAGCAGCAAAGCAGCCCCAAATCATGATGCTCCCTCCACCATACTTCACCGTTGGGATGATGTTTTCATGTTGTTATGCGTTGCCCTTTTTACGCTATATATAGTGCTTTGTGTTTTTCCCAAACCAAGTTGGAAAGCAGCGGCTTCCTTTGTGGTGTTCTGCCATGGACACCATGCCTGTTTAATGTTTTCTGTATAGTAGACTCATGAACAGAGATGTTAACCAGTTCCAATTTTTCCTTCAGGTCTTTAGCTGTCACTCAAGGGTTCTTTTTTTACCTCATTGAGTATTCTGCGGTGTGCCCTTTGATTCATCCTGGCTGGACGGCCACTTCTAGGGAGAGTAGCCACAGTTCTAAATCGTCTCCATTTATACACAATTTGTCCAACCATATACAGATGAATATCTAAGCTCTTCCAGATAACTTTGTAGCCTTTTCCAGCTTTATGCAAAGCAGCAATTCTTGATCGCATGTCTTCTGAGATACCTTTTTTGCGAGGCATGGTCCACGTCAGTGGATGCTTCTTGTGAATAGCAAACTCAAAATGTTTGAGTGCTTTTTATAAGTCAAAGTAGCTCTAACTCACACCTCCAATCTTGTTAATTGGATGCCAGGTTTGCCAACTCCTGATGCTAATTAGCTTTTGTTAATGCCATTACCCTAAGTTTCACATAATTTGTCCAACCTACACTGTGAATGTTTAAATGTTGTATTCAAGAAGTACAAGAACAATACAATAATGTGTGTGTTACTAGTTAAAACAGATTGAGTTTGTTCATTATTGTAACTGAGATGAAGATCAAACCAGATTTTAAAACAAATTTATACATAAATGCAGGTAATTCCAAAGGGTTCACATACTTTTTCTTGCCACTGTAGAAGTCTTAAAGCTACATCAATGAAAACAGGCAGTTAAATTCTAAGAGAAAGGGTCATTACAGTATAGCAGTAGTTCTTGATTTACATTATAAATGGACTTTTACATTCAAACAATGTACTATATAGCTACTATGCTGCAGTGGAGGCCAAGAAGGAACGTACAAGTAAACATGCACAATCTTTTGGCACGAAGAACGCATCACAGAACACAACAGCCAGTCAGGTCAGTGTCTTTGCACCTCTCTTTCATGAGGTAATTTCCTGCCAATAGTTAACACCTCAATCTATCCACAGATGCATCAGTTTTACCAGTATCCTCCTCTTGTTTTGGTAGGATCGAGCAATATGGCAGACGCTCTTAAATTATCTGTCTCAGAGGCAGCAGACTCCAGTGGTGGCGTTCACATTCTCACGTACACGCTGCGATGAAAACGCACGATCTTTGACCTCTCTGGATCTGACCAGCTCCGTAGAAAAGAGCGAGATCCACTCCTTCCTCCAGAAGAGTCTGAGCAGGTTGAGAGGAGGAGATCGGCAACTGCCGCAGGTACCTGTGATTTCAAAGGCCAAAACTTAACAGAGAGCAGAATAACCGACAGCATATATAATGAAGTTAATATATACATTTTAGCAATATTAAAATAAAAGTAATTTTAAAGTAATTTTAATCAATTAATTTATCATTAAATAAAATTTAAAAAAAAATGCAAGCAAAGGTATAAGAGGTTGTGCTACAGTGTATTGTGAATATATGACACAGCTGTGCCTATAATTCTTTAGGCTGCGACTATATTCACAATATAGCATGGCTTTATTGTTTTTATAAAACTGAAGTATATTCCCATTCATATTTTACATGTTTTTGTACACCTGGGTGACTAGGAACATGAAATTGTTCAGCCATGACTTCCTTTTTCACAGGGGTATAAATATGACAATACACAAGTCAAATTCCCTTAATCATCCATCAGAATGGATAAGACCAAAGAATAAAGTTATGGTGTGCAAAAGGTTGTTGAGCTTCACAAAATGGGAAGTGGCTAAAAGAAAACATCTAAAGCATTGAAAATACCCATTTCCACCATCAGGGCAATAATTAAGAAGTTCCAATCAACTGGAGATGTTACAAATCGGCCTGGAAGAGCATGTGCGTCTATATTGTCTCCAAGCACGGTGAGGAGGATGGTTCAAGTGGCCAAAAATTCTCCAAGGATCACATTTGTAGCATTGCAGAAATTATTTGGGTCTTGGGGTCAGAAAGTCTCTAATACTACAATCAGACGCCACCTACATCACCACAAGTTGTTTGGGACTGTTTCAAGAAAAAAAAAAAGCCTCTGTTCTCATCCAACAACAAACTCGAGCGTCTTCAGTTTGCCAGACACTGGAACTTAAAATGGGACCGGATTCTATGGTCAGATAATACAAAAACAGAGCTTTTTGGCAGCAAACACCAGAGATGGGTTTGGCGCACACAGAGAGGTAGCCATATGGAAAAGTACCTCATGGCCACGGTTAAATGTGGTGCTGGATCTTTAATGTTGTGGGGCTGTTTTTCTGCCAGAGGTCCTAGACATCTTGTTTGGATACATGGCATCATGGACTCTATCAAATACCAACAGATAAAAAATCAAAACCTGACTGCCTCTGCCAGAAAGCTTACAATGGGCCCTGGTTGGATCTTCCAGCAGGACAATGATCCAAAACAAACATCAAAATCAACACAAAAATGGTTCACTGGGCACAAAATCAAGGTTCTGCCATGGCCATCCCAGTCTCCTGACCTGAATCCCATAGAAAACCTGTGGGATGAACTGAAGAGGAGAGTCCACCAGAGTGGACCTCTGAATTTGAAGAATCTGTAGAGATTCTGTATGGACGAATGGTCTCAGATCCCTTGCCAGGTGTTCTCCAATCTCATTAGGCATTATAAGAGAAGACTCAGAGCTGTCATCTTGGCAAAGGGAGGTTGCACAAAGTATTGAATACAACGGTGCCAATAATTGTGTCACACACATATTTGACAAAAATATTCATTTTTTGGTAAAACTTGTGTTGTGTTTGGATTTGTTTGATATCTGTTAGAGGTTAGATTTTTGTGAATATTTTGAAAGATCAAAAGGATAAACAATAAAGACATTTAGAGCCTTCTTTGCTCATATTTACCAAAGGTGCCAATATTTTTGGCCACAACTCTATTAGGTATATTCATTCATCCATCTGCTAAAAAATATAGTCCCTGACATAATAGAATGTTGCTATGCAGCAAAATTAATGTGACACGTTGAATTTCACATAGCTGTTACTGTATTGTTTACTTTAGCACAGCTGGAACCTGTAGTGACCAATCAGCATCCAGGATCAGAACTTTCCATCTTATACATTTATAAAATTTGATACATTTCTATCAAATATAAATTTAATAATAGAGACAAAATTGCTGAAATTAAATGAACACTTATTCAATAATCATTCAAAGGTATTTTAGAAAATGTGCATTAGCCATTGTCAAGACTTCTGTCACTATTGCAGTTTCAGTGTTTATCAGTGTTGTTTTGCCCTCAGATTCTGTTGATGCGGGATTTGCTAAAGAGAGGGATTGGCGTTCACCACAGTGGCATCCTGCCAATCCTGAAGGAGGTTATTGAGATGCTCTTCTCCAGAGGTTTAGTGAAGGTTTGTTTTATTAACGTTTTATTTTATTAATCTACAGTAACTCATCCTTGACTACAGAAAGAGTTGGCCACTAACGGTCTTTCTCTCTGTCAGGTGTTGTTTGCCACAGAGACATTTGCTATGGGCGTGAACATGCCCGCCAGGACTGTTGTGTTTGACAGCATCAGAAAACACGACGGCACTGGCTTCAGAAACCTGCTGCCTGGTAAAAACACTATTCAGCACTGTTGATTTCTGTTCCAAAACCTAATGAGCTGCCTTGTTGTCCTATTTAGGCAGCTTACTAGGTACTTTTGGGGGTATTTACACTCGGTCACTTCATGCCTTTTTATGGATCGGATTGCTATCTGATTGAATAAGCACATTCCATTGAAACTGGGCAGGGGATTTCCATTTCCCAGCATGCTTTGCACTGGACTCATAGGGAGAGTAAAGTAGCTGTTATGTTTCACATTTTCCTTATGCTGACGTAGCACTGTTTGGGCGGAGTAAAGTTTACATATGTAGCTTGAACAGCCAGATGCATTAACACTTGACCGAGTTTCATCTGGAATGCATCTCAAACCACCTCCGGAGGTGGTTTATGTCCATCTGGTATCCATCTTGGAGGGCATTGCTATATCCGATCATTAAAAGTGCATGAAGTGACCAGGTGTTTACATGTTTGTTATGTTTAAACACGCCCTGACATGCATCTATTTAGCTCTCTTCTTGCAGTTATTCTAAATTTAAAATGATAATCATGACTTATTATCATAACAATAGCTATTATATGGAAAGGAGCTGTCATGTACTTGTTGATGGAGACAGATGGTGATGATAGCCAAGCAGTGTCTAATGAATGAGCACATTGATTATGCTTGGGTAGTGCAGATGTTAGTGCATATGTGAATGGACTGTATTCAGGCCTTTGATGTGTTGGAAACATCTACGTGTGTGTAATAGTTTGAATTTAAGACGTTTTGCAGATCACCCAAAGCACACAAATTCATCTATATATTTTTCATGATAATCCTTCATTGTGTAATTTCAGTAACGTTGCATCTATGAGATGTTGTCACTAATATAATGAAACCAGTGTGTGTGTGTGTTTGTAGGTGAGTATATTCAGATGGCGGGCCGTGCTGGCAGGAGAGGTTTGGATGCCACAGGAACAGTTATAATCCTCTGTAAGGCTGGAATTCATGATATGGGAGATCTTCACTCCATGATGCTGGTCAGTAGTACTGCACCTGTGTCTGTATGAATCTCCATGTAGTTACTTCATTTCTCTCCTCAGGTTCTGTTACTAGACTTCTGGATAACTGCTCATAATTCTGATGAGAAATACCTTGTGTTTGTTTTGTGTGTTTTTTTTTTTTTTTTTAATTATTTGTACTTTTTTTATTACCTTTTTACAGGTTTGGGAGGATTTCTTTTAAAACGTATTCCACTACAGATTACAGAGTACTTGCTGTAAAATGTCATTTGTAACATATTCCATTAGATTACTCAAGGTCAGTAACGTAATATAAATACTTTGGATTACTTCTTCAGCAATGACAGATTTTTTTAACTTGAAAAACGTGAAAAATCTATCAGTACTGTAAAACAAAATACACTTATATAAACAATACATGCTCTGGAGAAGCCTAAATATCTTATGCTGTGTAGCTTCTCAAGTACATTTATTTTAAGGATTTGTTCGATTTTTTTTTTTTGGGGGGGGATTTTTCCCCTTTTTCTCCCAATTTGGAATGCCCAATTCCTAACGCACTCTAAGTCCTCGTGGTGGCGTAGTGATTCGCCTCAGTCCGGGTGGTGGAGGACGAATCCCAGTTGCCTCCGCATCTGAGACCATCAACCCGCGCATCTTATCACGTGGCTTGTTGAGTGCGTTGCCACGGAGACATAGCGCATGTGGAGGCTTCACGCCATCCACCGCGGCAACCACGCTCAATTCACCATGCGCCCCACCGAGAACAAACCACATTATAGCGACCACGAGGAGGTTACCCCATGTGACTCTACCCTCCCTAACAACCGGGCCAATTTGGTTGCTTAGGAGACCTGGCTGGAGTCACTCAGCACGCCCTGGGATTCGAACTAGCGAACTCCAGGGGTGGTAGCCAGCGTGTTTTACCACTGAGCTACCCAGGCCCCCAAATACAAACATTCTTAAGAGTAAAATTTTTGCAGTAAATCTTTGCACTAACATCAAAGGTCTTACTAAAGGGAAAAAAAATGGATTTTCATGATAGAATTTATTATAAAATATAATCGCGACTGGTAACAGTTGAATCTAATGGCTAGAAATACCATTTTACCTTGACATAATGCTAAATGTTCACATGGCAATTTACACAAGGAACTATTTCTGCTGCTCCAAAGTTACTTCAAAACCCCACAGAGTGTACACAAAATCATCTTCCAATCGTTTGTGGATTCTGTTCATAGAATCTATTATTTGTAGCTTTCTATATGATGTTACAGGCTACATTGTTTAGTATCTCTCATATAAGCATCCTTTATGCTTGTAAATATATCCAAACCTCATACAAAAATGTACAAACCAAAAAGCCTTGTAATCGGATTTATATTTCATTTGTCAGAGCGTTTTTTTTATTTTATTTTTATTGTTGCTATAGACCTTATTCATGCTAGCGCTATCTTTGATTTTTAACGGGAATGAAAATAAGGCTGTGAGGGATAGACTTACAGTCTCTTCAGTGGCACGAACGGAAAAAAGCTGTATAAAGCTGCTAGATCACATCTGATTTTCCTCAACTCGTTGTCTGGAGTTCTTTGTATACTGAATGTTCCTGAAGATATGTTTTTTCAATGTATTCAGCGGAACGATCCAAAAACACTTTAAACTGCAGTACAGCCTATTGAAGAGACTGTAAGTCTGTCCCTCACAGCCTCATTGTCAATCCCATTAGAAATCAAAGATGGCGCTAGCGTGAATAAGGTCTGTAGATCCTCAATGGCGTCAAATCCACCTTTTCACTCATCATAAAGAAAGTGTTTCATTAAACCGCTGTTCAAACGCTACTCTGATCGCTTCATTTAAAAGCAAAAATGTTTTCCAACTGAATAGACTAAATATAAAATCAAACAAATGACAATAAAATGCTAAATAATCTCTTCAGTTACTATAATACTTTTTGAAAGTAACTGTATAGATGAAGTTACTTTTTACAAACAAACGCTCTGCCCCGCCCCTTCCGGGTTCTTTTGGTTGCCCAAAAAATAACTGCAGTCTATGGGCACTTTGCTCAAATTGCACGGAAACTGCCCAAAGTGTTGTTTGTGGGGTTGAAACACCCCGTTTCTTACAGATTATTGGCGATTAGGGCTTCTTTACATTTTCACCAGATCGTTGCATCAGGAAAAACTCATGATTTTGCATAAATGATGATGATATTTCATGTGTCACTGTCATTGTTATCGCGTCAGCTCTATTAGACACCGTTGACCCGCAGCAGCAGTTGGTGGATATTAACTTTTTACGAAGAAATTACGTAAACTCTGATTGCAAACGGCTGTTTTTAATTTCCAAAGTGCTGTTGCTCTGGCAGATATGAGGTCAAATATTATCTAACGATGATCTTATATGACCAGATATAACGGGAGGAACAGTGAATTAAATAAAAATAATAATAAAGTGAATAAAAATAATGTAATACAGCGAAAATGAAGTCTTTGCATTTATTTTGAATGCATTAAATAATATTGTTCAATCGAAAACAGCTGTTATTAAATTTTGATATGGAATATGACCATATTGAAGTAAAATTTAATATTAAGACACATATTTTATGTCTGATGGTAGTTTTCATTTCTAAGTACCTAAATTCATAGGTTTTATAAATTTGTTAAACATGTGATGATGTGTATTCATCAACCTGTTACATGTCCGACATAATCATACAGGTGCATTGAACCAAGTTTAAACTTGTTTTGCTGATATTTCAGAAAAACCCACATACTTTCTTCACTGTAAACCATAGATATTCCTTTATAATAACTTTTATTAACATTAACAGACATTATTACATTCTATAAATCTTAAAAGATTATTAATACTGCAGAGCTGCCTGTTTCCACCATTGAAATCTGCTGCTCAAAGAACCCCGAAACACGATTTCCTTCGGTGTGACGTCAGAGTAATTTCATCTATTCCGATTGCCAACGATTTAAATTGTAACTGTAGTGGAATACAGTTACTCATATGTTTTATTTTAAAAACGTAAAGCCGTTACATGGATTCCGTTACACCCCAACCCTGCGTATTTATTTATATTTCTACCACACAACACATTTCTACCTTGGATAATGATATATAGACATTAAAAAAACATTTATGTACACATTTGGGGCAGATCTTAGAATAAGCTGGAGATTTCAGAATTACTTACATTTTATAGGAGACTCTATGGGCCTTATTCATGAAACACGAGCAGAACACATTTGTGTGTAAATCTTTACTGAAACGATACTTCTATAAATTGTCCCATTCAGTTTAATGGGACAATTTACGTAAGTATGCATTTACCCACAAATGTTTTTCTGCTCATGTTTCACGAATAAGGCCCAATGTTTCATGCAGCGTTAGATATTTTGGCTAAAATTTTACACTTCCTGAAATACTTGGGTCAGCAAGAAACCACCCAGATATCACATAGCAACATGTTAAAAACAACCCAGATTTCCTTAACAACTGCATAGCAAAGCCCTGGCAATCACCCAGAACACCCTAGTATTGTGGCGGTGAGTTTAGCACAGGCAAGCATCACCACTTTTTCTTCAAAAAATGTCAAAGTCAAGTTGTTTTTGCAAGTGATTCCCATGCTTTGAGAAAATGAGGTTTTCACTTAAAATTCCATATAATGGCGAATTTGACCCATCGGAGCAGGATGAGTGCAGCTGCTCTCTTATGGGACTGTAATCCGTGTGCTCATCAACTCTGTGGGCGTCATGGCAACAGCAGCCGATGCTGTAATCACACACAGTGTGTTGTCAAGGGCTGCTGGTTTATGTCAGCCCCATTTCTCCACTCTAATTACACTGAAAGAGCACAAAGAGCCTTGCCGTACATGGATCCTTTGATTGCATAGTGATATTCTTATTTGAAGAGAGGTTGATCTTATATGTTTGTAGTCCATGTTCTCAAAGAGCCTCAATAGCTACAGTGGCCCAAAAATGGTATTTGGATGCTTAAAGGGATAGTTTACCCAAAAATAAAAAATTCTGTCATTATTTAATCACCCAAACCAATATTATTTTCTTTTGTGGAACACAAAAAGAGGTGTTAGGTACTTTTTTCCATGCACTGAAAGTGAATGTTGACTGAGGCTGTCATTCTGCCCAGCATCTCCTTTTCCACAAAAGAAAGAAATTCAGACGGGTTTTGAACAAAGTGAGGGTCAGTAAATGATGACAGTATTCTTTTTGATGCCACTTCAATATCACAGTCTGCAGATTTGAATTTCAGTTTCCAGTCAGTTAATTGGAATGGACTATGTAGATGATATGGGTTGAATTATTGAAGAACACAAAAAGATGGCGTTAAAGTGTGACGCTTTCCTCGTCATCAGGGGAAACCGACAGTGCTGCAGTCTCAGTTCAGACTGACCTACACGATGATCCTGAACCTGCTGCGTGTGGAGGCCCTGAGGGTCACTGACATGATGAGGAGGAGCTTTTCTGAGAGTCACAGAGACACACAGGTAAACATACTCATTTCCAGCAGTCTTTGAGGGAAGATGAAAAGCTGTCGGGCGTTTCAGTTTTACTGAAGACTGAAATATGAAATGTGTGATGAAATGTTTTGAAATTGTCCTTTTCTTCTATGACTTATTTCTCCCTCTTTCTCTGTCAGGCCCATGAAAAAAGAATAAGCGAGCTGAAAAACACTCTCTCTTCTCTCCCTCCACTGGACACCGAGGGTCAGTTATCTGACTTACTGTCATATTACCACACCATCACAGAGCTGCGCATTACCACAGAGATCCTGCAGGTACACACACACACACATGTTGGTACTCCTATCATTATGAGGACTCTCCATACACATAATGATTTTTATGCTGTACAAATATTCTATCCCCTACCCCTAAAACTTGTTTAGTATGTTTTTTTTAAGCTGTTTGAATTACAGGGACACTAGGGGTGTCCTCATAAACCACATTTATAGCAAAACACCCTCATAATTACTAGTTTTTAACCTAAATATTTCCTCGTAACCACAAAAACCAACTCACACACACACTCGCAAACACATACACAAATATACTGTATAAACTCACTGTATTTGTGTACCACAGCACATCAAAGGAGTCACATTATCTGACATATTTAACTCAGTGTTTCATTTAACTTGATGTTCAATGCAAAAGAAAAAAAAAAAGAAGAAATGCTTTCTCGCTTTATTGAAATATCAGCTAATTTACATATGCCAAATGATTCCCAATGAGCATTTTTTTGAAGCTCTGCCCAATACAATTTTTGCTTATAACTTCTGAAATGTTTGGCCTAAAATCATGAGACTGGTCTCTTTGGGGCATACATTTACATTTAGTCATTTAGCAGATGCTTTTATCAAAAGAGACTTACAAATGAAGAACAAAACAAGTGATTTGTCGTACAAAAGTCAACAATATCTTCGGTATCGCATTGCCAGGTTTTCACAGTGGCTGGAGTTGTAAAGATGCTAACGCAGAAGAAAGAGAAAGACAAAGAATTTATTTTTATTTTTTATCTTTATTTTTTTAATAGTAAGTGCATTTAGAGTGTTTTGGTTAAGTACTCTCAGAACAGATGTGTTTTTCAGCTGGTTCTTGAATGTTGAGATGGTTTCAGCAGATCGTATGGAGGTTGGAAGCTCACTCCACCTCAGAGGAATAGAGAGAGTGAATGATCGTGAAATGGACTTTGTGCCTCTAAGCGACGGGACCACCAGGCGCTGCTCATTCATTGCCCGCAGAGAGCAAGTTGGGACATAGACCTGAAGGAGTGAATTTACGTACAAGGGCACTGTTCCACAGGCTGTCCTGAAGACCAGAGTCAAAGCCTTGAATTTTATGCGGGCAGCTACAGGTAACCAATGGAGGGAAATCAAGAGTGGGGTGACGCGAGCCCTCTTTGGCTAATTGAATACCAGACGCGCTGCTGCGTTCTGAACCGTCTGCTGTGGCTTAATCATGCTTGGTGGGAGACCAGCCAACAGGTCATTACAGTAGTCCAGTCTCGAAATGACCAGAGCTTGGCCCAGGGGCTGCATAGCATATTCAGACAGGAAAGGTCTAATTTTCCTGATGTTGTAAAGTGCGAACATGCAAGACTGGGTGGTTGACGAGATGTGGGCAGTGAAGTTAAGCTGGTCATCTACCACCACTCCCAGGTTCCGGACTGTCCTGGTTGGCATTAGTGTAGTTGAACCAAGATGAATAGTGAGGTTGTGGTCAAGAGACGGGATGGCTGGGATTACGAGGAGTTTAGTCTTGGCAAAGTTGAGCTGAAGGTGGAGATCCTTCACCCAGGCCGGGATCTCCAAGAGGCAGGCAGAGGTACAAGCTGAGACAGTGGGTTGTTGGGCTGGAACGACAGGTAGAGCAGCATATAATCAGCATAGCAGTGGTAGGAAAAGACATGTGCCTTAATTATCGGTCCGAGTGATGTAGTGTTGATCGAGAAGAGGAGGGGTCCGAGCACTGATCCCTGAGGAACCCAAGTGGTCAGCTCGTGTGAATTGTACTCCTCTCCTCTCCAGGTGACCTTGAATGATCTGCCTGTGAGGTATGACTCCAACTATCCAAGCGAAGTTCCTGTTATGCCCAGGTCAGAGAGAGCGGACAGGAGAATCTGGTGGTTCACTGTGTCAAAATCAGCAGAAGAAGTCAAGGAGGATGAGGACAGATGATTTGGAGTTAGCTCTAGCCAGTCGCAGGGTTTCAGCTACTAAAAGAAGGCAGTCTTCGTTGAGTGTCTGTCGAGTTTTTGATAGACCAAACGGTTCTTGAGTTCTTGAGTATTGGCCAGCTATACAAATGTACACAAACACACAATTATGGTTCTAGGTCACACTGCATATATAACTAACAAAACACAAATCCATGGATACAGTAAACACTGCTATGGAAAAGTCTTTCATTTTAGTATAAACATTACTGTCAACAATAACATTCTCTCTCACGTGTCTCTGTTTTTGGTAGCGAGCTGTGCTGGAGTCAGTGAATGGACTCAAAGCTCTGTCTGTTGGGAGGGTGGTGATTGTGAACAATGTCCAGCATCACAACACCCTGGGAGTCATTCTACAGGTGTGTGACTGCATAAAGAAGTCATTTTACTATAGAATGGTCACATTTACTTGCTTATTCACCCAAAAATGAAAATTCTCTCATTATTTACTCACCCTCATGCCATCCCAGATGTGCATGACTTTCTTTCTTTCGCTGAACACAAACAAAGATTTTTAGAAGAATATTTCAGCTCTATGGGTCCATACAATGCAAGTTAATGACGATCAGAACATTTAAGCTTCAAAAGCACATAAAGGCAGCATAAAAGTAATCCATAAGACTCCAGTGGTTTAATCCATGTCTTCAGAAGCAGTATGATAGGTGTGTGTGAGATCAATATTTAAGTCCTTTTTTACTATCAATTCTCCTCCCTGCCCAGTTGGTTGCAATATGCACAAAGAACAGGAATCGCAAAACAAAGGAAGAAGAATGTGAAAGTGGAGATTTTAGTAATAATAATTAAAAAAAAAGACTTAAATATTGATCTGTTCTAAAATTGATAGCCATTTTAACTGTAGACTCCTCCAGCGCCGGCCACAGAGCAACACGTACGAATAAAAAAAAACTATAGGCAACTATCGGCATCGATTTTTGCCGATAACACTGATTAATCGGTACAACCGATATATTGGTCTACGTCTTGTTGGTATATGACTACATTTTGATCAATATTGAAAAACATTAGTCAATGTCTCTTATAAACATAAATCAGTAACAGGGCTATAGCATCTGACCCTTGAGAGTCTCCTATATTCAGTATTTGTTTTCCTGTGTCTCCCCACTCAGGTGTCCAATGATGCTGTAAATCGCATGTTTACCGCTCTCATTATCTGTGAGAAGGGTAATGAGGAGCTTGGTGCTGATAGGTCAAATAAAACCTTACCCCCCGTCTACAGTGCTACACTGTTTATTCCAGAGGGTCAGTCATATACACACACTAACACATTCACCCCCTAAACCTGACAGTCAGTGTCTCATCCACACATATTTACACACTGCAATACTGAAGCAACAAATTATGAGAGGCTGTGCATTTGCCAAACTAAATTATGAAAGTATTAAGGACACAAATTTTCAGTAAAAAAAAAAATAAAATTTATGTAGCAAATTCACTAAGGGCCATTCTTCCACTAGAAGATTTAGTTTCAGACATGTAAACTAATGTTCATTATTGGCCTCTATGTATGCTGCACCGTTACTCACACAGTAGATAGATGATCATAGCTGTTATTATATTGTGTATTTTAGCAAGGCTGGAATGCTGTATTGGCCAATCAGTCTCCATGACTGTAACTATACATTTTATAACACTGAGCAGAATCACAAATTACACCTAAATTTACAAATCTATACTTATACAGACTGAACTGTTGGCCAAATGCATTGATTTGTAGTGTAGATGGTGTGATTTACAGTGTGTGTCTATATATGTGTGTGTGTGTGTGTGTGTGTGTGTGTGTGTGTGTGTGTGTGTTTAGGACCCTGCAGTCATACAGTGCAGAAGCTGAAGCTGCAGGACATCTCTGCCATCACAACCAAAACCCTCAAAGTCATTCCAGAGAGAATCATCGACAACTACAATAAAAGGCAACAGCCACGCTTCAGGTGTGTATGTGTGAGTGATGAACTTGAGTGAATTTGAATTAGTTGAAAATGTGAAATAAAATTCTCTTCTTAGACTCGATCCACCAGGTCAGGCCATTTCTACAGCAACACAAGAGCTCCTACGATTGGCCGAGGCCAATCCAGGCGGCATAGCGACCCTTGATCCTGTGAACGACCTGCACCTGAAGGGTGTGGATGTGGTGGAGGGGGTGATTAGACAGCGAGTGTTACAAGACTGCCTGAAAGACTTCCACTGTATCCACTCACCCACATTCACTGAACAGGTCTGTCCTCATCCATCCATCCATCCATTTTTCATTCATTCCAATTCATTATGACTTAGCTTTGATCACAGTCACACAAAGAAAAACAGTCATCTCTAAATAAAGTGTGACCTCTGCTATATTTTCTGGTCCATATTTAGTATGAATTTGGCTCAGTAACTTTCTAACACACGTAGACCTCCATTTATTCAGTGTGACAGTGATGAGGCGGGATAAAGATCTGTCTCATTAGCTCTCAGTAATCACTTCCACATTTCACCTTCTGCTGTCTGCTGATTGAGTACAGCGATAAGCTCTCTTTCATCTTTTCTCTCTCTGTGAATATCTTGATCAGTTTGCACGCGTACAGGAGAGGATGAGTGTACAGGAAGAGCTGGATAAACTTCTGTTTCTTGTGTCTGATCAGTCATTGACACTGCTGCCAGAGTACCATCAGAGAATCAAGGTCAGTTCAACACAAACACTGTCACTCAGCTGGATATCTACATTAAAGATGGAAATGTGCCAATTGCACAGTCCAACACTTTTACCATGTAGATTAGTCATATAAACCCACTGATATTTGTAGTAATAGGACCTCACAACTAGTAATGTAAAACACAGAGAAATTGAGAGGTTTTTTTGATATGCAGTTGTAATAATTCCATCAAGGGTTGAACATATTTTCCATCTAAACATGTAGACATAGATTGAGCTATCCTAATAAAGACATATAGGGATGAACCAATATAAAAATGTTGGCCAAAGTCCTGTAATTATTATTTATTTTATGACCAATTACCAATATGATGCCCGATATTATAAATGTATACAAATGTGTCTTTTTCAAAGTGTGTACCATTGGAATTGGAAAAAATTAGCCTAGATATTATCTAGTTTCAATATTAATCAGGCCAATAATGATGATTAAAAAAATGTTAATATTGGCTGATACGGATATTTTGACCGAGTTGAAAGATCTATATTGTTTTGGATTGTTTTTTAATTTTTTATTGTTATTATTTATTTTGTAGAATTTTACATGCTTCAACCATTATTTTTAAAATGTTATAATGTACAGTAAAAAAGATGGATACCTGTTTATTAGTTTTTAAATTTGATAGAGAAAATGTGTATACTGTTTGAAATGAAAAGAATAAGCCCAGATATTATCCATTTTTAATATCGGACCAATGGCGATAATTAATGAGGCCAATAATGATGATAGAAAAGCACTAATATTGGCTGATACAATATTATAAATCTAAGCTGTTTGACTTTTTTTTTTTTTTTTTTTTTTTAAATTTTACATGCTTCAAATAAACATTATTTCAAAACTTTGTAATGTACATTTAAAAATATGGATAACAGTTTATTATTTTTTAAATTTGACTGAGAAATTGTGTATATGTTTTGAATTGAAAACAATAAGCCCAGATATTATCCACTTTCAATATCGGACAAAAGGTGTTAATTAATGATGCCATTAATGATGATAAAGTGCTAATATAGTCCAATAAATTATTATAAATATATACTGTTTAACAGTTTGTTTTTTGTAGGATATTACATGCTTCAAATAAACATTATTTCAAAACTTTATAATATACGATGAAAAAAAGATGGATAACTGTTTATTCGGTTTTTTTTATTTGACATTGAAAATGTGTATACTTTTTGAAATGAAAAAAATAAGCCCAGATATTATCCGTTTTCAATATTGGACCAATGGCGATAATTAATGAGTGCTCATATTGGCAGACACTGATATGATAAATATATACTGTTTTGACAGGTTATGTTTTGTTTTTTGGTGGAATTTTACATTTTAATTGAAATCAGGTTTAATAACATTACAATGTACAAATAAATAATAATAAATGAAATGCTGTTTTTCACACCGAATTTATTGTTTAAATGTAATGTCATAATGAAATGTTTACAGATATTCGAGACCATTTCCAATGACAACACTATAGTACTATATTCCCAGGTGCTGGAATCTCTGCAGTATGTGGACAGCACAGGGGCAGTTCAGTTGAAGGGGCGAGTGGCGTGTCAGATCAGCAGTCATGAGCTGTTGCTGACGGAACTCTTGTTTGAGAACACGCTGAGTCCTCTCGCCCCTGAGGAAAGCGCCGCCCTGCTGTCCTGCCTCATCTTTACACAGAATACCCAGATAGATCCGCACATCACCAACACGCTACAGGAGGTAAAACTGTGGAGTGTAGTGTGCCTCAAAGTCTTTATTTAAGCATGAATGCACATACCAAGTCTTTAATACAACAATATCATGCCTAAAATCCAACTAAATATAATATATTATTGGTATATAGCATTAAATTATTCACACTAATGTAATATTTAAGACTTGTTCATGCCTGAGATAACAAGATTGGGAATTGTATTTGTTTATCAAGTAATCTGCTATATCATATATAGTCCTGATGATTATGTATAGATGAGAGTGTGAGAGAATGTGTGTATGAGAGTGTAGTGAATGCAGTCTGCCTGTGATTTATGCCTCTAGCAAAGGGGAGAGTTGTACACGCCATGTCTGTGTGTTGTTGAATGGCCCAGAAACATGGAAGTGCTTTAAAGGGACCGTAAATAAGTCATGACAGGAGATTGAGAAGTGCACAAGAGTTTTAGTTCACAGTGTGTCATAAACCAATGTGAAAATGCTCTTACTGTTGGAACACTGTGAGGTTAGGGCGTACAGGTGATGTAGCTGCAGTTTGACTGTCTGACTACATTTCCTGCCCTGCTCTAGTTGTGTAAGCACTTAGACAGCAGATGGAGGAGAGAGTGGAGGATAGGACAAAAGAGACTGATGCAGTGCTGTACTAAGAGCTGTGTACTAAGAGTGGGGTCAGATGTGCCACTTTTTACTTCAGTCAATACAAGTTAAACTCAGTCATCAGAATTTATGGTGTAACTTGTCCTTTGGGTATTGTATTAATGTACAACGGCACTAAAGACCCCCCACCCCTTTAATGAAAATCTGTTTTATTGTGGTCCCAAAGTGTATAATGATAAGGGGGAAATTAAAATTTTAGTACAAGCTTATTTCACACATAATTCTCTATTGCCTTTTCCAGCAGTCAAAATGGGCCTACTTTGCATGTCCAGTGCAACATTCCTTCCCTCTGATTTGTTGTGGTGCTACAGGGGTTTAGGAAGGTGCCGTAATAGATATTTCTGCCATCTAATATTTTAGAAGAAAATTATATCCAATAGGTCTTTTATCAGTGGGTATGCTTTTTTATATAATCATATAAAATCATGTTAGTAAAGGTACTTACTAACATATTACCTGTTCAAAACTGTGAAAACATATGTGGACATGCATTTGGGCACAAACCCATTTTGAATGTGAAGTATGCAATGTGTGGGAATGATGCAGTACCCAAGAGAGCAGGTGGGGGAGCTAGAGAACAGTATGAAGCGAGGGGGATAAAAAAATAAAATAAAAAAAAATTAGGTCAAATTTGTACATTTTTAGGTTCATAGATGTACAACAAACTATTTAAAGCTGAATAAAATTCAGAAAGTCTGAAGGTGAAAGGTCACAACTGGTTCTTAGCGTACGGGTCAAAATTGACCCGTTAAGACAATGGAAGGAACAGTTTGTTTTAAATTGTTATTTCTCTTGAGCAATTAAATACAAAAAAAAAAAAAAAAAAACGTTCATTTTGTTTGTTTTGATGGTTTTGACAAATTCACAACGTTTGGTTCCAGTACCAAAAACTAAGCTTTATTTATAACCTATTCTTTACCTGACCTGGGTCAAAAATGACCATAAGACAAAAGGAGGGTTAAAAAGAAGCAAAACTTGCAGTTACAATGGAAATAAATGGGGCCAGTCCATAAATGTTAAAATACATTTCAAAAGTATAGCCAAAAGACTTTAACATTATACATGTTAACATGATTTTAATGAGATAAAATTGCTTCGTAACCTTATCTGTGTAAAGTTATATCCAATTCTGGGATAATGGCATTACGTCATCATGACAGCGCAGCTGTAATATTGGATATAACTTCAAGGTAAGTGATTTTATCACATTAAAATCATGTTAAAACTCACTGTAACCGCGATTTGTTCTTTTTTTTTTTATAAAATTGAGGGACGAATTTGAATTATTATGTACACATTTTTACGTTTTGTAATGGTGTTTCTTGCTTTTGAATGTGAAACTCGCTAACGTGACACTTTAAAAGAATTTACGTGGCTTTATACATTGGAAATTCACCAATATTACATGCACGATGTATATTTTTAGACCTGTATAAGTTTACTTTACAAAAAATGTATTTTACCTGCCATGCAGAACATTTTCTTTTACATGCAAAACACAGTTTTTGTTGTATTCGGAAGGCTGTTTATTGCATTTCCGTTCAATGCTGCTAGTGCCGCAGAAATTACACATAGCTTTAAGAATAGATATCAGGATTGTTGAAATGAAGATAGCAATTATTCTGAATAACTCATTTTTGACACCACTCTCCCATATCTATATTTGTGTTGCAAAACTCTCCTTCTCTAGTGTTTTCTTCTTCCTTCTTTGTCTCTATCTCTCTGTTTCTCTAGGGCATCAATCAAGTACTCTGCGTGGCACAGCGTATTGGCGATCTGCAGAGGGATTGTGGAATAACTCAGACTGCTGAAGACTTTGTGTCCCAGTTCAAGTTTGGCCTGACTGAGGTTGTGTACTGCTGGGCACGAGGCATGGTAAGCACTGACCTTAAAACACAAATGATCTGACCGCCCTGTGCTGACTGTAATAGTGGCCTCTTTTTGTGGGTAATTTTTTTTGTTTGATATTATAGTGTTTATAGACCCTCAACAAGTAATATCATAGAGACAAGTTAGCTCAAATTTGAGGAAAAACTTGATTACTGAATTGTATTGCACTTTATACTGTGTTTTGTGTGTGGTAGCCGTTTGCTGAGATTGCTGAGCTGACAGACGTGCAGGAGGGAACGATCGTGCGCTGTATCCAGAGGCTGGATGAGGTGCTGAAGGAAGTGAGGCAGGCCGCTCGCATTGTAGGTGACTCCGTCCTGGGCAGCAAGATGGAGAGAGCCTCGCTGGCCATACGCAGAGACATTGTGTTTACCGCATCACTCTATACACACTGAGAGAGAATAAAACAGACTGAATGTGTGCTTGTGTGTTGATTCATATGAAATGGGATTTAAAAAGGTGTGTACACAATATGGACATGAGAAACTGTACTTGAATTACTGAGTGCATGTTTACATTATGAGTTGTCTGAGGGAAGGAATAATTTACACCCCACCCCACCTCAATCTGAAATGGATGTTGGAACCAATCATGAACTGTAATTGATAATACAGCTATAAAATCAGCTATATCAGAAGTGCTCTTCAACCGTTGCTTCATCCATTTTGTGAACAGGTCTAATTCAGGGGTCTTTAAACGTTTTCAGGGCAAGGACCCCTCAGTGGATAGGGAGACATATTGTATACGATTGAGTGTTGGATGTTAAGCCTGGCCTAATAACATGCATATAATGCCATGTTGATGTATTTTCATACTTTGTCATGATGCTTATATTGCAAAGCCATTAAAAACAATTATTGATGAATATAGTGATATACTTGTACATTTTATTTTGATGTTGGAGAAAAAAAGTAGCTTCTTTAGCTTTGGTGAAAGATAACTTAATATTGCATTTTTGTTTAATGCAATTTTTTTCTTTTTTTATGTATTTAATGTTTTTATCCAACAAAAAAAAGAGTAATTGAGATCAAACAGTAATTGGTGAACCCCCGGTTGAAGACCCCTGGCCTAGTTCACTATGATTTTATGCTTAGGACTAAAGTTTTGTTTTTCATTTTTGTCTTTGTGTTGTCATTAGAAGCCAATGATGCATTTTTAGATTTGGGTTGATTATTCATATCCCAAATCCAGTATTGGCTGTATCTGATCTTTTTTTATTTTTTTTGTTTGTTTGTTTGTTTTTTGTTTTTTTTGTTTTTTTTTGGTTAATCTGGATTTTATCTTTTAATAGTTTTTCCAAACTGAAATGGTTTATATGTGTCCTGGACAGGGTCAGAAATTAAGGAGGGCTCAGTGCAAAAATGCCGCAGTAGTGCAGTTTTTTATTTGTAACAACTGATATAGTTCTTAATATTATATTATAGTACTAGTTATGTATCTTGTATTATGGCATAAAAATAGTTACTAAAATTATGTTAACATAATTTTAGTTAGTCAACTCATGAGAGTTCCCCTGCTGAACACAAACGAAGATTTTAAGAAGAATATTTCAGCTCTATACAATGCAAGTGAATGTTGGCCAGAACTTTGAAGCTCCAATAAGCATATAAAGGCAGCATAAAAGTAATCTATATGACTCTGGTGGTTTAATCCATGAAGTGAAATAATAGGTGTGGGTGAGAATAAGATCAATATTTAAGTCCTTTTTTTGGTAAATCTCCACTTTCACATTCTTCTTTTTTTGTTTTTTGGCGATTTGCATTCTTTGTGCATATCGCCCCCTACTGGACAAGGAGGATAATTTATATTAAAAAAGGGCTTAAATATTGATCTGTTTCTCACCCACACCTACCATATCACGTCTGAAGACATGGATTTAACCACTGGAGTCTTGTGGATTACTTTTATGTTTCCTTTATGTGCTTTTTGGACCTGCAAAGTTCTGGTCACCAATTACTTGCACTGTATGGACCTACAGAGCTGAAATATTCTTCTAAAAATCTTTGTGTTCAGCAGATTAAAAATTGCTTGATGGTGAGTAAATGATGAGAGAATCTTCATTTTTGGGTGAACTATCGCTTTAAACAAAAATGTACATATTAATCATAATTTTTGCAAAAATACCATAGTTACTACAGTAATACCACTGAAGTATTAAAAAATGGTACTAGCCTACTGTAAACCATAATCTCCTTTAAACAATGCAAGAAGCTTTCAGATATATGTGTCAATTACGGGTGGGACATATCCCTACCACATTTTGCCTTGCCGATTTTATCCCCACCACTTTTTGAAATAGGTTTTGTCTGGTAAGTGTCTAATGCAGAAGAAACATCTCCAGTTTTCCTTTTATTTTCCTTTTATTGATGTGTGTTAAGTGGCAATCCAGCGCTGGAATTTATTTTTAATGTTATGATTCATGCTCATTGTGGCTGTTATCAGTGGCGTTAATTGCCGGCGAGCAGCGATGTTCTCTCGTTCATCGAGACGCGCGCTCTAATCACTCCGCTGCTGACTTGTGCTCCTTTCCAGTTAAATCGCAAAGCAAAATGCGGACAGATGTGTCCCCGCTCACGATATACAGTACATCCATTGTACAGATGCATTCTTCGTTTATTACAAATAAAACGTTATATTAGGGCGAACTAGAACCCAGAACTCTTTGCACTAGAGGCGAAAAATTTACCATGTGTCCAACCAGTCATTCTGGCTGAAGTTATGCTAAAAAATTCCCAGTACTTACAGTGTTGGATGAATGGATCAAGTTGTCAAATTAATATGGGAAATATTTATTGTAGCGCTTGAATTGTTAAGAATGACTATTTATCAAAACATTGAAAGATTATTTGGCACTATCTATCTGCACGTAACCTTATAAATATTCATGCGTTTTGCCAGTTCATGACGTCATACCCAACCCCACCACAACAAATAACTGTCCCCACCACTTTTTAAAACAAAGTGACGCCCTTGCTTTCAAGAGTCTTTATTATTACAGTGGTGGTAAAGTTCCAAGTTACCACAGTTCAACTGTTTAACCTGCAGTGAGTTACCGTCATATTTCAGTGAAAATGATTGTTGCCATGGTAATTATTCGTAAGGGGTTCTTAAAATTAATTAAATAAATAATTGTTTTGAGGAACTGTTTGTAAATACACTATATTAGTATTATAAATATAGTCATTATTTAAGTGTTTACATGTAAAATGTGTGACATGGGCACTGCTGTGTAGATCTACTGTCTCTTTAAGACAGCGCTTAATTCAGTAACTCGGTGCGTTAGTTGAAACCTGTTTTTCTGCTGCTTCTTGCTCCTGCTGCTGTGGATGTTGCGGTCTGACCGTGGAAAAAAAACACCAGCAGACATCCAGTGAATTTACACCTAATTAACCCAGCCTTTATTCAGCACACATACGGATTGTTATCTGAAGATGCGTTATAATTAGCCTGGAGAAATCATCATCGTCTGTTGTGATCTGACACAAAGACAGACGCACTGGTTTGATTTCTGTCCTCGGTATTACTGGAGGGACACACGGAACATCGCCGAAACGGATAAATAAACACGATGTCGTCGGAAAAACACGGTAAAAAAAATTATGTTAATCTGTTTGTTCATGTCACAACTAATTAAATCAATTTATACCTCTGGGCGACTCCAAAAATAAAAATGTAATTAGTATAAAATGAGTAAGAGGCAATGACATGTTTATGCCGATGATTCATGAATATAATGTTTGATTTTTCATTCTCCATCCTCTTTTTTTATTATCATGTATTGAACTGCTGCAGCGTTCATTCAGGTTGTGTCTCAAATCCTAGTGAGCTGCCTAGCTAGATAGCATATTGAGCATCGGATCGTGGGCGCGTGAAGCGTTCTTGGGCATCATAGGCTACAGATTTGGGCATAGGCGCGTTACGAATCAAAATGCCCTGATGATCCCTGTGAATGCTGTCCAGGTAGGCAGCTCATTATGATTTGAGACGCAGCCGTTGTGTGCGTTCTTCACCGCTGCACAGTGACATAAAACATGTAGGCTACAGCTTAAATAAACGGGATGTGTGGAGTTTTGAGAAAACAAATGTGCAGATAGGGGGGTGTATGTTTAAATTTGTGTTGCATGAGGGCTGTAGGGCCCTATTTCAGTCGGCAGGTCCCTTGGGTCCGTGATTCAGCGTGCTGTGAGGTGGATGGGTGAATCTCTTAAAATAGTGATGGTGTGAAATTATATGCAGATGTGCTTTATATATAAATTATTCTAACTATTCTCATTCCTTCGTGTTATATAAAGACTGTGTATCCCTTCTCACCTCTTTGTCAACCCATTTAGACAAACAATGAAGGTATATTAATGATTCATATTCATTCCTTCATATACTTCATCTTTAGTGTGTTTGACATGGTCATTTATTTAGATATGCTCAAAAGGCAGATCTGCACCCTTATTTGCTGTGTGTGTCTCTTTCTTTCTCCACCAACTAATTAAATATGAACTGCAGTGCCTGAAATCCCCCCATCTCATCCTGAACTATATTAGTGTGATGACATTGTGGACGATTGCATAATGATTTAGTCCCTTAACACTCACATACACTGAACTAAACTCTTTCCATTGACATGAGCTGATGTTCATTTCATTAAATCTTTCCTTGAAAGGAATATTCCATATTCAATACAAGTTATACATCCAATACGAGGAACAGTTCACCCAAAAATTCTGTCATCATTTACTCACCCTCATGTGGTTTCAAACCTGTATGCTACTTTTTCTTTGGAACACAAAAGGAGAATTTTTGAAAAATATTTGCACAGCTCTTACAACGACTATTGACCATGGCCTTCAAGCTCCTAAAAGGACAAAAAAATCACATAAAAGTAGTCCATACAACTTGTACAATATATTCCACTGAAGCCATACGATACCTTTGTGTGAGGAACGGACTAAAAATGTAAGTCGTTATTCTGTGAAAATCTTTCTTTCACTGAAATCTTATGCACATTCAGATTCAGAAGTTGTCACTGAAACCAAACGGCATTTGTTTTTTCATGCGTAACTGAGGCGTGCCAGTTTGAATATGAAGAATGAGATTTGAGAGGTGGTGTGCAATAGGGATGGGCACAAGGACTCGGGTACTCGGACGTGGCAGCAATGATCGATCATGAAAACGATGATCGATAGTGATCACGCATGATGTGACTTTTCACTTAATTCGAAATCCAGTGACAATTACCTGACAACTAATCACACAAACAAAGAGAGAGCTTAATTTTAATCTTGAGATTGATTACATTGTGGTTTTGAGGGGTACATTGATTATCAGAAACGTCTCTTAGCAACCAAACTGATACAACACTGCAATGCTATCGTTACGATAATCAAAAGAGAGTGTAATTAACCGTGTAATTAACCGTCTAAACCTGTTTTATTATCATTTCATGTAAGAATTTTGGCTCGTTAATGGATATCATTTAATAAAAGTAAATGTTTGTCACTGACTGTAAACATCCCTGCCCTGCGTGAAGTAACACACCTGCATCTCGACGAAATGGGAGTTGAAGATTTCTGCACGAGTTTTCAAGTTAGATGTCCAATATAAAGTGTCATTCCGTTGCACTTTCCCCAGTTGAAAGGTGGAAATTCAGACTCTCCGAGTTGAATGGAACGCTTCATGAATCACAGCAACAACAATACAGAGCATCGCGGCTTTCCTCACAAGAGTGAACATTTGGGGGGGGGGGACACACACCAGGCGCGTGTGGCAGTGGACTCAACGCGCTGAAGCAGCGCATATACAGCAGGCGAGTGTTTCAAACAGCTAGACAAAGCTAGACTGAACGCAGCTAAATGGAACACAATGCAGCGTCTTCAAACTGAACTTCAAATTAACAAGCATATTAAAACGCAATGGATATGGCATCTCCTGTTATTTGAAAATAGACGGTTCAGACAGTCACTAAAAAAAACTGGTGCATGCTTACTAAGATTACTACTGTAACCTGAAGGAAGAACAGACAGATGTGCGTTGGGCACATTCTTTCAGAGTTGGACAGAAAATCTTCACATAATGACAAAATATGATGCATTATATTTTGATTATGCAATCTTTTGTACATTTTGTAACATACTATTTTATAAAATCCTATAATAATTAATAGACAATACACTGGAACAACAAGACGCAATGCAGCAGCCATAGATGTTTGTCAGACATGTTATATTATATATACAGTTATGAACATGTAATTGCCCCTCGAGTACTCGACAAGTACTCGAGTAATTGGTCCGAGTACGTGAGTAGACAAAATGACCAAAATGCCCATCCCTAGTGTGCAACAAACTGTCGTTCTATGGAAAAGAGCTGCATAAAGATTCTTCAGAATTCGTCCTTTTGCGTTCCACGAAAACACCATGAAATTGAGTAAATGGTAGGTGTGGGTGAGAAACAGGTCAATGCTTAAGTCCTTTTTTTTTTTTTTACAATAAATCGGCAATTTCACTTTCACATTCTTCTTTTTTGTTTTTGCCGATTTGCATTCTTTGTGCATATCGCCAACAACTGGGCAGAGAGGAGAATTTACAGTAAAAAAAAGGGCTTATTACCACAGAAAATTAATCTAATGAATTTCAAGTCATCCCTCACACTGTAAACCTGGACATGTTCATGTAACTTAAACATTTTATGGAAACTCGTTGCCCTAAAAAGTCAATTTTTCGGAGGTACAAAATTTGTGTTGACTCAACTTAGTTGTGTTTATCTTTCTGCTTTGACTCAAGTTACATTGATATAAAAATATCAATTTGTTCAACATAAAAAGCAGTGTTGAGACAACAGATAAAACAATTGACAAAACCATTGATTTAAGTAATGTGGACTTGACCTGTTTTGTTCAAATAACATAAACTTAATCTTGTTTTTAGCACTGTTGTACTTTAGCTGTATACTTTATGTGAAGTACACAGTACAAGCTTTGCCTCAATGCGTGAGCATCTTGCAAAGCAAATGCAGCATGTAATATCTAGTTAGGGAGGCACATAGACCTCAACACTTGACAAATCTCAGTAATGGTGACAATCAACAAACATCATTAAAAAGATGAGCTCTGAACATCACCACACAACCATTAACTAACAGTAATGACAAAAACAATAATAAAAAAAGCATATAATAAGCAAAAAATATTATAATGTAGCATATAATCGCAACCATAAAATTTAATGGTGCAGTGCATGCTGGGAGCTGACAAATCAGCAACATTATTCAGTATTAAATAGTTTGTTCAGACAGCCTTGTTAAGCTAGTTGATATAGCATTTAGGGTGATACTGTTTGTCTAACATGTGTTTAGATTCAAAGTAATGCAAATTTCTTAGTATTGAAGATCTTGCGATAAATGATGTGAAGTTACCTGGCTCTGAATGTAGTTGATTCAACATACGTTTTTGAGTTAAAGTGGCAAATACACTTGTTAATTCAACTTATGTATACAAATTGATACAGTGACATCTTAACATGTTAAGTTGACTTGAAAGTTGTAAGTTGTGTCAGCTCAAAAAAAGCTTTTTCATATTATTACAAATCTAGTTCGATTCGTTGCCATTGGTAACAGACTAAAATAAGTTTAGATAAATTATTTGAACTCTAAAATTCAAGTAGAATGAGAGAAATCATGAAAATCATCCACCTAACTCAAAACACTTAAGTAGGATTTATGTTTATTGTACTCAGTTTATTTGGGTTAAAACAACATCAGAGCTTATAGTGCAGTTTGTAAAAAGCAAACAAACATGTTGATAGAATTGCACTTACAATGGAAGTCTATGGTGCAATGGTTGTATGTTTTTCCTTAGAAACTGTACTGTTCCTCTGTATGCATTAAATCTTCCATTCTTTTCCCTAATATTTGTGTTTTGTTCATTTTCATCTATTTCAAGGCCTTACTTTAATAAGTATTTGTCTAATACTCTTTATTCGTGGTGTATGACACTTAATCTCTTGTGGCTCAGGATTGGAGGAGGCGGCAGGGAGGCAAGCCATGTCTCAGCAGATGTCACAGATGGCTCCACCTCCCTATCTCCCTACCCAGGACCCCAACATGCCCCCACATCCTCCTCCACCTGGCTGTGGCCCGCAGCCTAATTATCCCCCTCCCCCTCCTCCACCTGGATCAAATGGGTACCTGCAGGAGACCCAGTTCCACTGTGGGACCCTTGGGCCCCAGGGAGCTCCGAACAGCTACACAGTGCAGACGCATGGACCAGGAGGCACCGTTCCTCATCCTCCAGTGGGCTATTTACATCCAGGATACCCCCTCCAGCTGCAGCCCTGCACGGCATATGTGCCCGTCTATCCGATAGGAGCAGGGGTGAGTGGGCTTTCTTTTAATGGCATGGAAGTGAGCAAATGAAATCAAAGATATTCTAACAGTCAATAGAACAGATCAGTAGGGCTTGAAGCATACTTCACACAAGTACCTGAATTCAGAGCCAAACACTTAGCCAACGCAATGCCAACATGTAATCTTTGCGTTAGTGTGGCAGTGACAACCTCAGTACTCAAGGGGGTGATTATCTTAAAAAGTTGTGTCAAAAAATGCACGTGTAATTATTCAGGTAAGTTGCTACAAATTCATGTATGCACCGATACTGATAATGGTATCGGTATCGGACCCGATACCGCACTCATGTACTGGTACTCGTAAAAATGCTCCAATATCAAAAACCGATACCATCTGACGTATGAATTTCTTTACGTAAACACTCAGCGCACAGATTAAAATCACGTCATGTCCTAGTGAGATTATTTAACAGCAAAAGTTGCGATTTAATTAGATAAATAGATAGCTTGCACGTGCAGTGTTATAAATGTGAAAAAACACAGAAAACAACTTAGCAACAGCATAGTAACAACCTGGCAACCACATACTCTAGCAACGCGCCAAAACACACAGCAGAGATCACCTTGACAACTGCATAGCATACCCTAGCAACTATCCAGAAAACCCTAGTTACCACATACTGTAGCATAAATGTGCTACAAAGCAAATATAACACTTTAGCAACCACCAGAAAACTTTGCTTCGGCAAAGACCATTCACATCTTCATAAAATATAAGAATTATTGTTGGACATTTTCATGAGCGCTGGTAATTATTCACACACATCATACCTTGTTTAAATGTAAAATGTAAATGCATGTGATTGACTTTTATATGAACAGGTCTCCAGGAAAGGCGGGACACTGATCGCACATAACTTCATTATTTAACAGCTTTCATAACGTTTAAGCCTAAACTTATCAAATTAATTAGTAATTCAACTCAAATGAGCAGTTTTTCGTCTTCCCCAGTGGAGACAGACGACAGAACACGTAATCTGATTTTGATTCAGATTCGTGATTCTCAAAACGAATCATTCAGACCGCTTTTTGAATCTTTTTGTTCAGTTCAAAGGAATCAAATTTAAAAGATTCGACTCAAAGAATCACACATCACTATCGTCGATCTGCATGCATTTTTACACCTACTGCTGTTATTTTTTTTTTTTAAGTGTTCAGTCGCAAAAGTAATGAAAGGGTCTGGAGAAATTTATCGGAGTAAAAGTATCAATTCACATCAGTTCTCGCAGATGTTGTGCCGAAATCTGACTCCCCTCCAGATTCATACTCCCCACTACCTGATTGTACGGTTAGCAGTTTTTCTCCGATACAATGTTGAAATTTTTAAATAAGATTTAGAACGGTTGGTGAGTCAAAATCAAACTTTATTTGAACCAAATAAAGCTTTGATTGAGTTTAAAGCTGTTCACCGCTTACTGTTTATTATTGCCATTGTTAATGATTAAATGAACGTTTAATGTTGTCGATTAAGATTTTTTATTTTTTATTTGCAACCCTAGAACTTCATGTGGTGACATATTCCTAGTGTTGATCCCAATGAAAATAACAATATGAGAAAAAATATATATAAAATAACAATTGAGACATTCTACAAAATGTGTGCCATTTGTGTCCTTTATATATAGGCCTATGTGAATTTAAAAATAGTTGATCACAACTTGCAATATTTTAATATACGGTAGATATTTTGCTTAACATATCAACAAAAATCCATTTTTTTTTCTTTAATCATGAGGATGCCTTTTTTTGGCTTGTCCCCAACCCTGTTTGCAACTTGATATATTAGGAAATATGCACATTTTGATGAAAACAAAATATATGGAAATTAAAGCTAGCATTTTGTCTTTCTCTGACTATATATTTTTAGATTTTAATTGACAATGTATTATTACGAAGACTTGAATTAATGTCCCCAGGTTATGCGTCAACCCTGTTAGCATAATATATATTTTTCCTTTTTATAGTAAAAAAAAAAATATCGTTTCAGAAAGTGAACTCCTCAAAGAAAAGCAAAAGTCTCCTCTTTTTTATCACTTTATCTTATATTAAGTCATGTTTTTTGAAGATGATGATCTTAAAATGTCACCATGATTTTGATAGTATATATATTTGTAGACAAATCAGCATTAATTTATCTTTCTAAGAAGCAGCATGTAGTTTCTTGAGCACAAGGCTTGTAATGTCAAATTAAACTATAAAACTGTGAATCCTGTTGTTTCTAAGGGCATCATTATATCTTAAATAACCTATTAAAATGTATTAGTTTAGCTTGAGATGACACATTGCAACTTACTGGCACCTAAACACTTTAAGATTAAAGATTAAAAAGTAAATCTTAAAGATTTACTATAAAAATCACCTTATCATACTGTGAAAGGTTGGGTCCCTTAAATAATTATGTTGTCACAATGACAAAATGTATACATTAAGGAAATAATGCAAAATACAGTTTCATGGCTGGTTAAAAAAAAAAAAAAAAAAAATGTGGCTAGTAAATTTTCTCAATCCACCCACCATTTGCAGGTGTGATAAAAAGTTATAACCTGCTTTAAGATGTCTATAAGGTGAGATCATCTTCTGAATCAGAAAACATTAAATATATGTCTGTGAGCTTTAATGTTCTTCTCTCTCTTCTCTTCTGTTTGTTTCCTTTTCCTAGGCACAGCCTTACCTGCCGAACAGTGCCCATCATTCAGGTGTGGCCCCTGGTCAGATGATGCAGATGCCCTCTGGCATTGCTCTGATGGAGCCTCGCCGTCCACCTCACGACTACTTGCCCATCGCCGTCCTCACCACTGTCTGCTGCTTCTGGCCCACAGGAATAATCGCCATCATCAAAGCCGTGCAGGTGAGTGAGCCAGTTGGCCCAGACACAGCGCTAATGCCATGGAAATGAGGATGACGAATGAATCATCTAACGTATATTATTTTTTGTTTTGTGTTAAAGGCTGTTTACACCAAGTCTGATGCATCTGAATGATACAGAAGTACAGTATTAAATATTCGCAAAAACAAATTCGCACCTAAACTTTGTGAGTCTGATGCCAAATTTTTGTCATTCCCTAAAAAAAGTTAGAAAGCAAATTGCACTCAGTGATGGTTTTTGTCGGCATTGAACAAATAATGACAAATATAATTACAGAGTTCAGTATTGCAAAGTTCTTAGAGATGTATTTTTTAATTTAAAAGTGTTGTGGGGCATGTTTTTCGTGTCAAAAATTTAGACTAGAGTAATCGGCCGATATTTGGTCATTTTGAGATTATTGGCATTGCATTGAAGTGTTAGTTTCTCCTTGTGTTAAAATCTGTCGACAGCAAATTTGTGGACAGCTTATTTGTTATTATTCAGTATATCGGCATTATATAAGCCACTTTGATCTCTAGATATTTGTATTGCATCGGCTGCTGACCGATGTATCAGCCACACTGATTAATCTGCAAATATTTGGTCATTTGGAGATTATCAGCATTGCATTAAAGGCCTGCCGATTGGTAGAATTGTTAGTTTCTCCTTGTGTTAAAATCTATCAACAGCAAATTTGTGAATGTCTTAGTTGTTATCATTAAATATATTAGCATTATATTGGCCACTCCGATCTCTTGATATCGATATATGTATCAGCCATAGACCGATATATAAATCAGACAGAATAATTGGCTGATATTTGGTCATTTTGAGATTAGCAGCATTGCGCTGATGTCCTACCACTAACTGAAGTGTTAGTTCGTCCTTGTGTCAAAATCTTTCGACAGCAAATCTGTAGACATTTTATTTGTTATCATTAAATATATCTGCATTATATTTGCCACTTTGATCTCTAGATATCGATATCGGCATCAGCCATTGACCAATATATAGGCCAGACCGATTAATCGGCTAATATTTGGTAATTTTAAGATTATCAGCACTGTATTGAAGCCTGCCAATAAATAAAAGTGTAAGTTTCATTTTGTGTTAAAATCTGTCAACAGTAAATTTGTAGAAATCTTATTTGTTTTCATTAAATATATCAGCATTAAATAGGTCACTTTGATATCTAGATATCGATATCGGCCAGACCGATTAATCGGCTGATGTCTGGTCATTTTGAGATGATTGGCATTGCATTAAAAGCCTGCTAATAAAAAAAAAAGTGTTAGTTTCATTTTGTGTCAAAATCTTACAACAGCAAATTTGTGGACATCTGTTTTGTTATCATTAAATATATCTGCATTAAATAGGCCACTTTGATCTCTAGATATCCATATCGGCCAGACCGATTAATCGGCTGATATTTGGTCATTTTGAGATTATTGCCATTGCATTGAAGGCCTGCCGATAATTAAGTGTTAGTTTCTCCTTGTGTCAAAATCTTACAACAGCAAATTTTTGGACGTCTTGTTAGTTATCATTAAATATATCGGCATTATATAGGCCACCTTGATCTCTAGATATCCATATCGGCATTGGCCATTGACTGATATATCGGCCAGAGTGATTAATTGGCAGATATTTGGTCATTAGTAGATTATCAGCATTGCATTAAAGGCCTGCCGACAAAGAGAAGTATGGTTCCTCCTTGTGTCAAAATCTATTAACAGCAAGTTTTATTTTTATCATTAAATAAATCTGCATTATATTGGCCACTCTGGTCTCTAAATATCGATATCAGCATCAGCCATTAAATAGCCTGGATGTAATTGCCTTCATTGTGCTCTGCACCATCCTCATCATCACCGTCGTTGTCATGTACATCCCATATATCCTTAAATCTGTCTAAGCTATAACTCTAATCCAGGTTTTTACGTAATTGTTCAGGTGCGTACTGCTGTTGCTCGGGGCGACATGGTTACGGCAGAGATCGCCTCGCGTGAGGCACGTAACTTCTCTTTCATCAGTCTGGCTGTGGGCATCGCCTCCATCGTGCTCTGCACCATCCTCACCGTGGTGGTCATCATCGCCTCTCAGCACCATGATGACGACTGGGAGCCTTAGAGCCTCAGTGCAAGGATGAACACCCCACCCCCCAGCCCCAAAAACCCCATGTCACCATTCCAGACGGTATTCTGCTTCACAAAGCACAGATCTGAGGCTTGGAAATTCAATATTACAACCATTTTCCCATGTATTAGTCACAAGATAGGTCAACAGTATAGTAAATCTGAGTCTGGGGAAACACAACACGTCTACCATACTGTAAACGTGCACACACTCACATTAACCTACCTGAACACTCCCTCTTTGTCCTAAACAAACACCTGTATTTGATCAATAAGAAAAAGAATATAGTGTACTAAAGACTCAAGTCAGTTCTGTTGTGTTATCATTTTGCTCTTAAAATTTGCCAAAAACATTGCTTTTTAAAAGAAACAAGTATTACAGAAACAATAATGGTGTACTGATTATTTTGAAATTATTAATTGTGATTTTTAAAACATTCCATCTATTATTTAAAACTGTATTGTACAACAGATAAATTCTCTCTTTGCAGGTTACACTGCCAAATTTAGTAACTGAAGATGTGGATAAGTTATTTGATTTCTATACAAAAGTATTGAACATTGTAAAATAATATATTGAATATTTAAAAATAGATTACAAATGTTACTTTATTAAATGTTACACCAATTTTCACATTCACTCAGTTTACCCAAAGGAACTTTTATAATATAGTTTAGAAATGTATATATCAGTATTGTTAACTCATTTGTTTCTTCTCTGAAACCCAAGGCTAGAAACATACTTTACGCATGTACGCATTCGCGAATGCTTAGCAAACGCATTGCTAGCACACAGTTCCGTTGTACATAAAGCGACATTGTCTCATTTATGCACTACTAGCACAAAATGGAATTGCAATCTGTTTTGTTTGAGCAGCTCAACTTTGCAATATTGGTTCAACTAAAAGCTTGAGTTTTGGGCAGGGCTATCTGTTTGTCCAATGTGATAGAGTTGACAAATATCTGAGACATTAAACTGGATGTGTTATAATTCAGTCTGGCTATAAATGTTTAGAAAGTTTAACTAAACTTCTCTTCATACTGTTTCTTTGCCATCGCGGTACACTAATAAAGTTTATGCTCATATACAGTGGCAAGAAAAAGTATGTGAACCCTTTGGAATTACCAGCATTTATGCATAAATTTGTCTTCAAATCTGGTTTGATCTCAATAATCAAGTCAATAATGAACAAACACAATCTTTTTTTAAATTAATAACATATAAATTTAAATATAAATATAAATTTAAGTTCAATATCTTGAACATATTGAATACATCATTCAAACATTCACAGTGTAGGTTGGAAAAAAGTATGTGAACCCCTAGGCTAATGACATCAACAAAGCTAATTAGAGTTAGGAGTTGGCAAACCTGGCATCCAATTAATGAAACGAGATTGTAGGTGTGAGTTAGAGCTACTTTGACTTATAAAAAGCACTCAAACATTTTGAGTTTGCTATTCACAAGAAGCATCTGCTGAAGTGGACCGTGTCTTGCAAAAAAGAGATTTCAGAAGACCTACGATCAAGAATTGGTGCTTTGCATTAATCTGGAATGGGTTACAAAGTTATCTCGAAGAGTTTAGATATTCATCTGTGCACAGTTAGACAAATTGTGTATAAATGGAGACGATTTAGTTCTGTGGCTACTCTCCCTAGAAGTGGCCGTCCAGCAATGATGACTAAAAGGGACCACCGCAGAATGCTCAATTAGGTTAACAAATAGAACCCTAGAGTGACCGTTAATGACTTGAAGGAATCAATGGAACTGGTTAACATCTCTGTTCATGAGTCTACTATACGGAAAACATTAAACAGGCATGGTGTCTGTGGCAGGACATCACGAAGGAAGCCGCTGCTTTCCAAAAAATGCATTGCTGTGCACCTGAAGTTTGCCAAAGACCACCTTGACACTCCAAAACACTACTGGATAAATGTTTTGTGGACTGATGAAACTAAGGTTGAATTGTCTGGGAAGAACACGCAGCACTGCATGTGGCATAAAAAGAAACCGCATACCAACATAAAAACATCATCCCAGTGGTGAAGTATGGTGGAGGGAGCATCATGATTTGGGGCTGCTTTGCTGCTTCGGGGCCTGGACCACTTGCCATCATCAAGGGGAAAAATGAATTCCCAAGTATATCAAGATATCCTACAGAATAATGTCAGGGTGGCTGTGCGCCAACTGAAGCTCAGTAGAAGTTGTGTGATGCAGCAGGACAATGATTCACTACAGAATGGCTTAAAAAAAAGAAAATCCACCTTTTGGAGTGACTCAGTCAGAGCCCAGATCTTAACCCAATAGAGATGCTGTGGAATGACCTCAAGTGAGCCGTTTACACCAGATATCATAAGAATATGGCTGAGCTGAAGAAGTTCTGTAAGGAAGAATGGTCTAAAATTCCTTCTGAACATTGTGCAGGTCTAATCTGCAGCTACCGGAAACGCTTGGTTGAGGTTATTGTTGCCAAAGGAGGATCAACCAGTTATTAAATCCAAGGGTTTACTTACTTTTTCCACAGCACTGTGAATGTTTAATTGGATGTGCTTAGTAAAGACATGAGAGATTATAATTGTTTGTGTGTTGTTAGCTAAAGCACATTGTGTTTGTCTATACTTGTGACTTTGATGAAGATGAGATCACATTTTGTGACCAATTAATGCCAAACCATAAAACCACCTAATTCCAAAGGGTTCACATACTTTTTCTTGCTACTGTATAGCACCTCATCTGGCCATGCTGAGAATTAATTGCATTCTAACACATTTTGGAATGTAACAACGTGTATTTTTTGCAATTGAGCATGCGTAGCTAGAAGCGTTTGCGTTCACGTACTTGCGTAGCATATGTTTCGGCAGAAGTGTTCCCAAGTGTTCAGTTTTCCCCATGTCAGAGATGCTGAAAGAATGTATTGTAGGGTGAAATTATTGCTTCAATATTGACTTTTGTAAAATGGCTCTTCATTGTGGGAAGACATGGCATTTCTGTGTTGTGAAATAGTGTGTTATTTATTGTTTGAACACTAAATTATTAATTTGTGTATGAAGCTGATAATTCTATATTTATTGAAATACGTAATCATAGGTCTAGTCGCTGTGCTGAAATATTTTGTTATCTTTCCTAGATAACAGTCAATCAGATTATTGCTGGCATATTTTGATGAAGCATGTAGTAATATGCACTTTTATGCTCAGTAAGCAAGTAGCTAGTTTGTCTCACTTCTTTGTAGATGAGAGCGTAACTTGCTTCAAATTCTGACCTCATTGAAACTCTACACATGCTGCTGACAGTGAGCTGTAGTTTGAACGCATATAGCACAATATTTTGGTTAAATTTTAGAGAATCAAAAGATCCCAGAGAGTTAGGACATATAGATTATACCGAAAACATAGATGCAATGATTTAGATTTTTATTTTAAGACTCTAACAAATGAATTCATCTCTAAATGCATACATTTGTGTCAAACTCTTATTTATCAGTCAAACTTTAATTTTCAATTTCTGATCCTTCAAGAAACTGTCACCCAAAAGTGAAAATGATGTCACTTACACTAATGTTGCTCTAAACCCATGTGATTTCTTTCTTCAGTCGAGCACAAAAAAGGATATTAGGACAAATGTTCATGCTGCTCTTTTCCATACAATGAAAGTGAATAGGGACTGGGGCTTTCGTGCTCCAAATTGCATGGACTACTTTTATGCTGCTTTTTTGTCATTTTTTGACAGCCCCAGTATTCACTTTCATCATATTAAAAAGAGGAGCCAGGACATTCTGCTAAATATCTCTTTTTGCGTTTTTATGAAGGAAAGCTCAGATGTGTTTAAGTAAATGACCAAATTTTCTTTCAAAACAATAATGGTACAGTGTTTTTTATATTTGTGGATAATTTTTAGAATTTCTACATTTCAGGCTTGACAGTTGTACTGAGAGTAAAGTGTGCGTCATTGCTTCAGTGAAATACAAGCCCATTTTGATAAATGAATGTGTCCCATAATTAATTAGGAAAGAGGAGAGAAAAGTGTCATTCACGTCATTTTTCAGTACTTTTTTCCCCCTTTTACCCTATGTCTATCAATTTTAAGTTTATTTTGTTTATTTGTGTCATTTGAACTGCATCATATCTTTCTTTTCCTGCTCTCTTGAATTAGTTTCTAATATCTACAGTATCTGATCTATTTTGAACATTGACTTGCAGAATATAGCAAATGTTTTGCTGAACTGTTTGTTGAATGACTTCTGATGTCTTGTTTTTAACTGTTAAGAGGTGTGATTGTACATGGTTGTGTTTATATGGGCTACATCTAAAAATATGGCCCTAGTTTTCTAAGAACTATTCAAGAGAGTATAGTTTCAATAGGACTCCTATGTCTCTTACTAAGACAAACTGGTCGGATAATGTTATTTTGGTGTTTTAAGGTTGTGCAAACACTGTACAGCTGATGTAAACCTAGCTTGTTTATAAATAGCCCAGCAATATGTATTTTCACACAGTTGTGATATAAAGCTAATGCTTTATTGTTATGAACATGGCCACTAAAATCGTATTATCTGTAGTTTCTGCACACGGTTTCTCTAAGCTTGTAAATGCGACAGTTTATTCAAATGCAGGCTCCCTTGTGTTTGTGTGCTTCTAGAGATTTATTCTTTTGAATCTCATAAACAGGTTACAGTCATATTTAACCCCAAAATAATCAACTATATTTTGCTTAAAGAAAATGCAGCCTGTTTATAGGACCATAGGATTTTTTGCTTTGTGGCATTTTTATGATTGAGCACATTTTCCCAAAATGTTCTTATTATGAAAATGTCACAATGCAAAAACTCATAATGGACCAAAAACAGGCTTCATTTTATTATTGCAAAATAGAATTTCTTTTGATTTGGGGTTGAATTGTGACTTTGTGAGATTCAGGCTTTTGGAGACCAAACATTAATTTGCTTTGTATGATTCCAGTGGTTTGAATTAAAGAGGAATACCTGGTTGTGCAAGAATCGATTGTGTTGCGTTTCTCTCTCTCTCTGTTGTGTTTGGCCTTTCCCTTTGTCTCAGTGGTGCTATTTATAATTGCCCTGTTTTTTCCTCACCATTTCTGATTCTTTTTTCCTTTGTGTCACTGGAGCTACAGTCTAGCTTCACATCAGATAACTAATAAACTGCAGGAGGTCGCTAGTTCCTCATAAAACCCTCTATCTGCATTTTCTCCTATTATTCAGGCTTCAATAAATGCCAATGGGGCTGCAGCTCTTCTCAATCTGTGGGGGCATCTGTCACTCTGTGGATCAAGTTTAATATGATAATCAGCCATCACAGCACGAGAGCTAAGATAGCTATCAAGCAAGAATCAGCATGGCTATGATTGTCAGCATAGGAAATAAACAATAGAGGAAATTAAAGAGCAATAGAGTGATTAGAAAATGGCAGCAAGCAAGAGATAATGGTGTGAAACTCATGAAAATGCATCCAGGCCACATTTTATCTTAAAAACAAAAGAAAATAAATAGTAAATTATATATTTTTTTGCATAAAGAAAATGAAGCCTGTTTTGGGGCCATTAAGATTTTTTGCATTGTGACATTATATACTTGTAGTTAAGCACATTTTCTCCCCAAGTTGTCCTTACTGTAATGCTCTGGATGTTTTAATTCCAAAGAAAAAAACTGAAATGACTGTAATACCATGATTTTTGTATTTTTTAAAAGGAAATACCAGTGCAGTAAAAGAATAGTTTTTGTTTTTTGGATTTTTCTCCCCTTTTTTTCTCCCCAATTTGGTATGCCCAATTTCCGATGCGCTCTAGGTTCTCGTGGTGCTGTAGTGACTCGCCTCAATCCAGGTGGCAGAGGACGATTCTCAGTTGCCTCCGCGTCTGAGACCATCAATCCGCGCATCTTATCACGTGGCTTGTTGAGCGCGTTACCGCGGAGACCTAGCACGTGTGGAGGCTTCAGCTATTCTCCGCGACATCCACGCACAACTCGCCACGCGCCCCACCGAGAGTGAGAACCACATTATAGCAACCACGAAGAGGTTAACCCAACGTGACCCTACCCACCCTAGCAACCGGGCCAATTGGTTGTGTAGGAAGCCTGACTGGAGTCACTCAGCACGCCCTGGATTCCATATTGTGACTCCAGGTGTGGTAATCAGCGTCTTTACTTGCTGAGCTACCCAGGCACCAAAAGAATAGTGTTAATACTTTTAGATAAGCTAAAGGTGCGGTTACACAACACTTCATGCTCCATTCACTCACATTCACATGCATCAGAAAGCGGGAGACCATAAACATGGTGAACTCTCACCTGCAAATTCGTATGATGAAAAGACCCCTAATGTGACCAATAGAAGATCGAAACATCACACGCTGACCTCTTAGCTCAGCCCAACATCATATCTGAAGTATCCAGAGTAATTTTGCATGCTCAAAGCCTAGTCTGGCCATGGCTTTATTGTTTGAAAACACATTGATTTTGCTATGTTTATGCTGCTTGTCCACACTGGAACAGTGTTTTCCTTCACTGCAAACAATCTCCGTAAGCACATAGAAAATGATGACATTAGGAAATGTAAAATTGAGTTTTCAAATGAAAACCTATTAGTGTGGATGTGGCTTAGATTTTAGGCTTCAGTTCTGTATATATAAAATTATGCTTATGGGACAGGTTGTCATGACACTTGGTGCATGTCTTGTTATTTGACCAATCACAATTCAATTTCAAAGTAAGAAGACCAAACAGAATTGACCCTTCGCTAAGCCCCGCCTTCAAAGTGTTTCTGACCAATGCTATCTTAGCAACTGTTGGCATCCACCATTTCTCTGACAAGTGATTGCCTTTTTCCAACAGTCTACGGGGTTTATGCTGAATTTTATAGAATTGTTTTATTTTTTTTAAATGTTTTACAAACATTGTTGCTGGGTCAATTGTAATAGTGACATGGGATACCTAGAGAGGATATACGCAGTGTTTCTTTTTTTTTTTTTTTTTCTTAAATCTTTAAATAAATCTCGAGAAGAGTATGCTAAAGCACAGAACTGGTAACCAGAAGGTTGCCGGTTTGATCCCCACAGCCACCACCATTGTGTCCTTGAGCAAGGCACTTAACTCCAGGTTGCTCCAGGGGCATTGTCCCTGTAATAAGTGCACTGTAAGTCGCTTTGCATAAAAGCGTCTGCCAAATGCATAAATGAAAATGTAAATGACACCTACATTTAGGTTAATTAAAGCTTATAATTTAGCATTAATTCATTTACGTATTGATTCAGGTCTTAATAAAAGTGATAGTAAATTAAGAGTTCATAACATTGTAGTGAGTGGGTTATGAGAGGTTATGAGCAGTTCTGTTCACTTACACTAATCTTATCAGGTGTGTAATTGCCATTAAATTACGCTTTTCACTTTTCAAATGACTGATAAACGTTTGTCTCGATTCACAGTCTCCACAGTTTTCAATCAAATTAATGTGTATTTGACATTTTGTTTTGCAAAAAATGTCAGATAAATATGCTTTAAAATGCCGCTGTTCATTCCAGTCCACCTAAGTATATTATCATTCCTTTTATAAGAATATTTTGCCAAAAAAACGCACAGTTCACGGCAATCTCCCATTCATTCCTATGGGGAGTTCTGCAGAGCTTGTCAGAGCGAGCAACGGTAACCAAGGTGAGTGGAGCTTAGCAAGGGGTCAATTCAGTATGCAAATGGTAAGACGATATTATCACTTTCATTACATTTTAAATGGAGAACATTGCAATGTAAGTCAATGGGAAATTTTCTAACTTTAATCTTCAATTTCTTAAAAAGTATAAAGTTTACAAAAACTAAAATAGATAGCACTCCAAAGGCTGAAATTCTGTACAAAAGAAAGTTTGAATGGAGTCTATACTTCAAGCAGTTCAGGAAAAACTATTTAGACAAATGTAATACTTAGGGGTCGTTCAGACGGAATGCATGCTTGCGCTAAAAACACAAGACACAACGAATAGAACAGACTAGGTGTCTCAAGACACATTTTTTAAAGGTTGAAGTTCTTTTTAACTTGACACAGCATCTAAAAAATGCGGCAGCCCTGAATGAGATGCTGAAAACAATAAAACAACTGAAAAACTGCGCAGACATGTTTGGTGTGAACAGCCCTTTAGGGTTAGGGGTTTTCAACAAACCCTAACCAGTGGTAGAGAAATATGCAAGCACTGTAATAACAAATCATTATTTTTGTCATTACTGTAACGAGAATGATGTCTTTTTTTAATGGCCCTAAGACTTGCTTCGTTTTCTTGTTTTCTTGCAACTAAACTTTATTTATTTTGATTTGGGGGTGCAATATGACCTGGACATGTTCTTGACAGGTTTTGTGAGATTCACCCAAAAGGGAAAAAGGTGGTAGACAAGAAAGATAAATCGAACTGGAGGAAGCAAGCAAGCCAGACTGTCGGAAGGATCACAGATGGTCGTTTAGCCTCCCAGAGAGAGACCCATCGTTTCAGTAATCATTTAACTGCAGGCCGCTGTCTTTCTTCACACAGCTTTGCCTCTTCTGCTCTGACCCTCACGGCATGCGATTGTGTCACCCATACTGCGCCCGTGTACTTGCCCACCAATCACCTCCACGGCTCCATCAAGACTGATTAACAACCTCTGTTGCCCAGTTCAGTGCTGTTACAAGCTGCTCTGAGCTGTGTTAGTTATTATTGTGTACCCAGCATGCTTTTTGGAACAGCTCTTTACTACTATATGCCAAATTGCTCAGCCAGTTCAGGCCAGTGTAGATTCACTGTCTCGCTCTCTGATTCATGTTGACACCCTTACTGTCATTTCCTATCTCTGCAATGCTACAGTGCCTCTCTCCTCTGCCTTCACTGTCCTCCTTTCACCAGAGGCTTATGTAAAACCACTGCTTACACCGTGTCCTAACTGGGCATGAAGTTTCCAGTAACAAGTCATTGCAATGGTAATTTGGACCAATGATATTTCACTGTGGCCGGGGCTAACCAGTGTGACTGGTTTCAGACAGAAATAGAAACCACACAACCACCAAAATATCATGTCACTCATTGTTTGTTTTCACCACTGATTCAGACAAAAAATACGATTATTGTAGATGTGAAATCAAAATTGACCCTACGTACTTCAAACGTTCCTAGTCTTGTTGTGTATGTTTCATCAGTGCACGTTATTGCAAATTGAATTATTTTTTATTAAATAATAAGTTGCTCCAACTCTGAAACAACTTTCCTACGTTACCAAGACCTCTTTTTCTTCATTCCCTTCCCTCCAACAACCTGTAATGCAATCCAAATCCTGCTGGGTAAAATGAAACCCCGTCCTACTTTTTTTTATCTTATTAAATTTTCTGTGTCACTCAGAAATACATCACTTTACAGAAGTAAAATGGTTTAAAAATATTGTTTCATGTGTTATCAAATTATAAACATTTATAAACTTCCATAGTTGTAACAAAAATGAATGATATTCCCTCACTCCCCTAATGTAGCTTATTAAAAATGTAATAGAGCTATAGTAGTAATAGAATATTTATTATGGATATATTTCTGCCTAAAATACTACAGTCAGTACAGTTATTGTTACTATAGTAAATTCATGATAAAGGTGGTGATGTGTGAAAAGTCTGCTAATTTCTGTTTGTGCATGTCACAGTGTTTTCTCAGTATCAATGCTGTTTTGTTGGGCCGTTTAATGTAGTTTAAAACTAGTTTGCTCACCGAGGGGTTTGCACCAGAGAATTCTGTACTGAATTCAGATGTTTCTGTGACTCGCGCCGTGCTTCTCGCTGGTCCTCGCAGCGCTGTAATGATTGTAAGTGAGGTTGAGAGCTCGAGACCGGTCCGCGATACGCTTAAAAGCACCTGCTCTGCGCTCGCGCTGCTTTGTCCATTGATCCGGGTAGTGAATAGTGCTTTTTCCTTCCACTTTTGATGTGTTTGCCATTTTATGTATTGCTTAACAGAAAACGGCAGCGAATAAATGGAGAGAGAGAGAGGGAGAGTTGGCCAACTCTGTTGTCGCACCGGTGGGAAAAACAGTCGCAAAATGACTTTTTTACAAGTCTATGATTTCGAGTCCAAGTCGAGTCGGAAGTTATTTTTTTTGTGACTTAAGTGTGACTCGAGTCCGAGTTGCAGACACGAGTTTTCACATCTGCGAGATGGCATAAATCAAAATCACACAAATAACCACGATAGAAGTCTTTAATCAAACATAGACAGAAAATGCAAAATAGACAGCTTTGTGGAGCAGGAATCTTTACCAATGAGATTTCATTGGGCAGACTAAACGCACTGTGAATTCAGCAACAGTAGGTCAAAAAGTCTGTGCTTACGGAAATTTGAACCACTGCCCCCAGTGGCTGAAGCTGAAAGTGTTGAGGCAGAATGTCCACAGATTGGCGCCAAAAGAGAGTTGTGTTTTTAGTTGTAAATTATGTAATACAGTCAACAGGAATCAGGGCTCCACACTGCGACTAAAATGGTCGCAAATGCGACCAAAAATAAATTGCGACAATAATTTAAAATCTAGTCGCCACTGGCGACAGTTGGGATGTGTGCTTTCATATGCGGTTTCGTCAGATATCGTCTTGTGAGTTATTGATTACATCTTCAGAGCGCCGGTGTTTCTCGCACCACTATTTACCCTTTCTGTTGATGATATGACCTCGCTGTTGGAGTAAAGCTGGAGAAAAAATGTCATTTTAGAGCGAAAATGCAACCTCCAAATCACGCTAACCATTGTTTATGTGAACACAATTACTTCCTGATTTTTATGAGACCAGAATCCACATTATGGATGTAGCATGACCAACATCCTATCAGTAGCGCCACTGGGAAACACATCTGAAACATGTTGATTTCCAGTTTGACCATGTTGAAGTGGGGGCGGGGCAACTCAGAGCAAAACAATATACATAGAGACCAAGCAATCAACTAATGTCTTGTCACTTGTTGAGTTCACAACTGGTTGAAACAAAAACTGTTTATACTTAACATGGAAGAGAAAGGAATCACTTGTTACTTTTTTGTGTTGCGCCTGGTTAGGACATGGCGTAATTCACAGCAATGAGTCATGAAACAAAAAATATATTTCTTGAAGCAGCTAAAATTATAACAATTTCAAAAGCAGCAAAAACAGTCTGTGACTACATTGTAGTTGACAGTTAAACTAAACGTGAAATTTGATTGTCATGTTCCATCTACTGCAGGACCTTTGACCCTACATACTCACAGAGACATAGAGAGCCAGTGGAATGATTTTTCCCTGCACCTAAAGGACACTGTGAAGAAGCAGGAAGCTTGTTAGATACTAGCAGTCTGACATAAAGTGCACTGTAGGTCATCAGGAGCTGCTCAGCCAAAGCCTGAAAAAAACATATCCACATTTTTTAATTAACTTAAGATGCTTTCAATCACAAAGGACACTGACAAATTCACATAAATATTAATTTTCACCTGATATGAAAGGGTGGTATCAGGCATTAGACTGAAGTTTTTTGTAAGTTTAGAGTCTTCTCTTTGACTTGTTGATGCACTTCTCTCTCTTCCCCCCACCAGCAAGGGGTGCTCTTCATCAGGAGCCTCCTCGTCCACTAATCCATCCTCAGAATCCAGGGTCGTGACCTCAGTCACTAGAACTAGGTGCGACATTCTTTTCTTGATTCTGTTCTGTGGGGTAAAATGAAGATTTTGTGACGGTGTATCATTTCCTTCTAACTTCTAAGCTAGTGTAAAATAGATTAAGACTAAACTTGACCTAGAAACAGTTTAGCATTCAGCACTTTTACTTAAAGGAATAGTTCACCCAAAAAGGAAAATTCTGTCAACAGTTACTCTCCTTTATGTCATTACAAACCAGTATGAATTTCTTTCTTCTGTGGAGCGCAAAAGAAATAATGCTGCATAATGTACAGAGTGCTTTCCATAATGGGGACTAGGGCTGTTGAGCTCCAAAAATGACAAATAACACCATAGAATTATCATAAAAGGAGGCCATATGACTTGTGAACTATATTCCAAATCTTCTGAAGCCATATGATAGTTTTGTGTGAGGGAAAAACAGAAATTTAAGTCATTATTCTCTGAAAATCATCCTTTCGACCGCAGCTCTCAAATCTCATTTGTGCCGCTATAGTTGAGAGAGACTTTTGGAGCTCGACAGCCTCACTTCCCATTATGGAAAAGAACGCTCTGTACATTGTGCAATATATATTCTTTTGTGTTCCATAGAAGAAAGAAGTCATATGGGTTTGGAATGACATGAGGCTGAGTAAATGATGACATAGTTTTCATTTTTGGGTGAACTATTCCTTTAACCTCTTCAACTCTGGACCATTTTTGGGCTTCACATTTTTTCACACTCAAATTTAAAAGCTCACAATTTACACAGTTTTCACAATTTTTTTCAGAATGAAAAAAAAAAAGACTACAGTTATTCATAAATAATATTGTATATGTTTACAATCTAATGATGTATATGTTTAGAATCTTATGATAAACAGAATTTAAAATATTTGTTGTTGTTGTTGTTGTTGTCCTAATTTGGAAGCATGTAATTCTGGTTCTGTTCACTCTATCTCCCTCCAAAAAGTCTTATTTTATTTCATTAGACAGCAGCTAGTACTTGAAAAAATAATTTTTCCTCTATCACCTTCCATCACAAAATGCAGATCTGAAATGAAGGTGGTGCTCTAACGCATTTTAGCCCTCACAGATGTGCTCGTCCATAGACATTCAGTCTAATTTTCAGTTCATGCACCACTCCCAATGTTTCATTGAGTATTTCAGCCTCTGATTGGACTAGCAGCTTAATCTAGGTGTCATTAGAAAACTGAGATTCTCCCCTTTGCGAAGATATATAACATTTTATCATCAATAGTCAGTAACATATATTTCCGATGATTTGTTTTGCATACTCTACCTGCTGGACTACATATTTGGTTTTGGACATCTAAGATATAACATTAGATTATTCACACAAGCAAGCTCACAGATAAGTAAAACTTGCTAATTTTTTTTAGAAAACTGCCTAAGGTAAAATAATTATAAACTTTTTAGCTATTTGGAGTTTACAGCAGCAGTGGTCGGCGCATTAAAATTAACGTTTGTATTTGATGTCTTACGAAAATCATATTTCATTTTGTGATTCTTTTGAAATACCTTGAATTGTGGTATTAGGGCAACAACAACAAACTGAGATGTATGATTTGTCTATTTAAGTGCTATTTGAAATACTTTTATATTCATATTACTATTTCTACCACATGACCTCTAGGTGGCACTGATTTGCGACACGAATTTTTTCAGTCCTTATTTTGTTATTTTATGTAACTTAAATGCAGAAGTGATGGTGTGACGCACGCCCGGCCCCCAGTCGGGCTAATCAGCCGAGGAGAGGGATAAGTGCAGCGGAATGCGCCAGTTCAGGAGATAGAGAGTCACATGCAGCTGCCATGTGTGCGTTTGTGTTTTTGTGTCTTTTTGTTTAAATTCCTATTAAAATATTACTTTGATTGTTCAGCCAGTTCCTGCCTCCTCCTTTCCCATTTTAACCTTGTTACAGATGGTTATTTATGAAAAGTTCAGATTCTAAGCTTTCCAACGATACCACATGCCTGACTTATATATTCGGAGACTCGAACATTTTAACCGTAAAACTTTTTATGTAGCGCCCCCTTTTGGACTCGCCGGTGGGTCCATAGAGTTGAAGAGGTTAAATTACGACAGTAAACTGTTGAAGTACAGTATGACATAGATGCTTAAAGTGTGCAGACATTTATCCTGCAACATTTAAATCTACTCTGCTCTCTACAATAATTGCATTATTTGGTGTACCACTGTGTATCTGGAATACAAAACTTTTGTCAGTATTGATTATTTTCAAACATCAACATAAGAACAAATCAATCAACAAAGACAAGCCAACCTGTACTTGATCTCTGACAATACTCCTGTCCTCCAGAGCTTCAGTCAGAGATCTCAGACATGGGGACAAGTCCCAGAACACAAAGAAGAGCTGGACACAGAAAGAAAAACAGAAAGAAAGATCAAGTAAACTAGTTTGTTCAGCAGTTCTCTGCTGCTATAAACATGAACAGTTCCATCAGATAAACCACAGAAACAAATGAACCAGATAAGCATGCAAGCACAGATGTGCAACCAAGGAAATTACTTAGTTATCTGATCAAAACGCATAACTTGCACTCTTTAGCTCAGTAGATGACAAATAACGTGTTCAAGAACTTTTTTCTGTTAAAAAATGTTCCATTAAAATGTATATAAATGTATAAGGGTGTAAGTGTGTAATTTAGGTACTGTGACAAGTCAGCATTTCTTCACTATTTTAAATTTGCCCTCATTTTCAATGTGTCTTTGTGAGTACTTATACTTTGTAGGCTGTATGATGTATGGTGTTTCTTGAATTCTTGTGTTTTGTATGAATTCTTTAATAAAGCAGCACTTAGATCCTACAATCTCTCCAGCATTACAGAAGAACTGACAAAGACACACAGAAAATGAGGGCATCATATACACAAAGAAAAACAAGGTTAACAAGACTAGTAACAAGATACACCTGGGACAAATTAACAAGGGAAACAGGAAACGAGGGCAGAACTTCAAAATAAAAGTCAAATAAGAATCTATCAAACAGTTCACGACGGGATCACATATAGAGGAGGACACTGCGCAGTGTGGTTTGGCGGGATAGCAACGGCTGTGCTGTGACTGAAGAGGATGGATACAGGAAGTATGGATGGGGAAGATGATTCCTTATTCATAGATGACAAGGAATGGTCTGAGGTTCAAGCTACACACAATTGGAAAAACGGGGAATTGGAATCGGATGATAACATATCTGAAGTAAGAGTAAGGGACATTAAGACAAGGAAGATGGAAGCTGAATTTAAGGTAATTTAAGGCTATGGTAATGTTTGCTGCTGTAGTTGAAAACATGAATAATCCAATGATATTGACCAAATTAATTAAAAAAGCTATTGGTAATATTAATCTGCAAAGTATGTGTCCAATAACTGTGTACTCTTGTATTGTGTGGATAGAAAACAACAAGTAATAGCATTGAAAATAAAGGAATTGGGAGGGGTAGCTATCAAAGTTCATGTACCGGGAGAAATGGAAAGCACTAAGGGGGTGATTACGGGAGTACCAGTTTCACTGGCTGACGATGTGCTTAAAACACAAATAAAGGATGAAATGGTGACAAAGGTGCAACGTTTGTTTACAAGTAGGAAGGGTGGAAGAGAGGCTAGCACTACGGTGGCTATAACTTTTAGCTGCAAGAGGTTACCAGAGCGTATCAAAATAGGATACGTATGCTATACGGTACGCCCATATGTGCGTCCGCCACTAAGAGGCTTTAAGTGTCAGAGACTAGGTCATGTAGCAGCAGTATGCAAAGGGAAAAGGAGATGTTGTAAATGTGGTGGAGATCATGATTATGGGAAATGTGGAGAGGGAGTGGAAGTGAAGTGCTGTAACTGTGGTGGACCAGATAGTGCTGCCTATCTAGGATGTAAGGCTCAGAAGCAAGCCACAGAAGCTATGAAATATAAGACAATGCATAACATTTAATATGCAGAAGCAGTAAGACAAGCTCAAACTGAACATGGAGATGTCAGGAATAGTAGCTCTACCCAGATGCAGGATGGTGTTTGAAAAGGTGCTTGTAAGCGTAAGTGCCCTGTTAATGAAAATACTCTTGTGGTTAAGGTCAAGTTTGTAGCATTTATTGCTGAAGTCATTAATTGTACTGCTCAAACAAATGAAAGAACTGAAAAACTGAAAATTATAATATCTGCAACTGCTCGTCATCTGGATATAAATGATACTACAGTTGATCAGATTCAATCACACCTTGGACAATCAGAGGGTTCATCAATCTCACAGGACTCTCTAAGCTGTCAGAGAAGTAAAACTAAATGACAGTTATGATTTTACAATGGAATGCTCGAAGTTTAATAGCAAATGGTCAAGAATTCAAAAAATGTATATATGACTTAACTACTTTACCAGATATCATGTGTGTCAAGGAAACTTGGCTTAAACCGCAGTTGAACTTTGTCATTCCAGGATATACAACGATTAGGAAGGTAAGGATAGAATCGAGTGGTGGCGGGTGTGCAACATTTGTGAGAAATGGGGTGGCATATAGAGAGAGAATAATTGATACACAAACGGAATGTGTTGGATGTATATTGGGAGTGTAAAAATAGTGAATTTTTATAATCCATGCAATCAATTAACAATTGAGAGCTTGAACACAATAGGTGGTGATGGTAAAGTAATATGGTGTGGGGATTTTAATGCTCAGTGTTCTTTGGGTGAGCTCTAATACTGATAGAAATGGTGTAATAGTAGAAAAATACATGGATGAACAATCATTGGTATGTTTAAATAGTGGGAAAGGAACTGGAATTAATGTTAGAAACTCATCACTGTCCTGCATAGACTTAACATTAGTATCAGGATCTATTTCAATAAAATGTCAATGGGATATAATAGAGGATACTATGATAGGGAGTGATCACTTCCCAATAATATGTAGAATTGGTATGGAAATGACAAAAAGATCATTTTAAAAACCATCAAAGTGGAGATTTGATAAAGCAGATTGAATAAAATTTAATAAAATATGTAATGATGAACTGAATAAATTCAACACAGAGGAGGATATAGATATATGCAATAATAAATTATCTTCTGTTATAATTAATGCAGCAGAAGAGACAATTCCTAAAGCAAAGAGCAGTGGAATGAAGAAGTTTGTCCCATGGTGGAGTCAGCAATGTTCTGAAGCTATTAAACAGAGAAATGAAGATTTTAGGGTTCTGAGAAGGACTTTAATCCCTGAATCCCTCATTAACTATCAGAGGAAAAGAGCACAGGTGAGGAGCATTATCAAGCGGGCTAAAAGGAAATACTGGCAAACATTTTGCTCTTCAATAGGAAGAGAAACCTAGCTGGAAGATGTGTGGAATGTGTTAAAGAAGATGACCGGAGTATATCGATCCAACAATATACCTGTATTAATAGGAGAAGGGAGAACAGCAGTAACAGAGGAAGAAAAAGCAGAGCTGTTAGTCCAAACCTTTAAAAAAGCACATAGTACTGAAAATCTAGATGACAAATACAAGAAAATGAGAAAGGAAATTTTGGAACAGAATCAAGAAACTTAATGGACAGACAGCTTTAGATGTTAAATTTGAGATGTTTGAATTAAGAGTACTAACTCAGGCTGGCTATACGGCCCTGGGAAAAGATAGAGTGTGTTACATTATGTTTAAATATGCAGATGAAGTGTTGCTTAAAGCAGTATTGGATCTATTTAATAGGGTGTGGGTGGAAGGTAGATTGCCAAGGGAATGGAAACAGGCTGTAATAACTCCTATAGCTAAACCAGGAAAAGAACCATCATTAGCAGGCAACTACAGACCTATTGCCCTTACATCCAACCTATGTAAATTAATGGAAAGAATGATTGCAAATAGGTTGTACTATATAATAGAGAGGAAAAAACTAATAGCATCATACCAATATGGTTTTCGCACTGGACATTCTACTATAGATGCACTAGTAATGCTGGAAACGGATGTTAAAAAGGCTCTGGCAATGAAAGAGGTACTGATAGCAGTGTACTCTGACATAGAAAAGGCGTATGATATGATGTGGAAAGAGGGATTATTATTAAAGTTACAGAAAATTGGAATTGGAGGAAGACTATATAACTGGGTATTGAGTTTTCTGTATGGTTGTTTAGTTCAAGTGAAGGTGGGAGATATACCATCAAATATGGTCGATGTAGAGGCCACAATAAGGAACATCTAGCAAGGAAAGTATTAAAAGATAGTTGGGAGATAAAAGATTCAAATGGATCAGGATTCGCATGGAAAGCTAAGGAGTGGGCAAAAGAAATGAAACTGGACTCAAGAATATTTGGACCAACTGTTGCAATATCTCCAGTACCCCCTTGGTTATTTAGTGAACTACAAATTTACTTTGCAATACATGACAGAATCCAAAAAGGAGAGAGTGGAAGGGATATTAAATCTATAACATTAGAACGTATTAATACTACCCATTATGCATTTACTCCAGTATACGCCGATGGATCAAAAAACCCTGATACGGGGTGATCAGGTGCAGCATTTTATGTCCCAAAATTTAAAAGTGGAAACGGAGGGAGATTAACTGATGCAACTTCAGTGTACACTGCAGAGTTAGTCGCCATTCAAATGGCACTTAGTTGGGTTGAGGAAGTGAGTCTGAAATGCAAGTTTTAATTTGCTCTGACTCAATGGCATCACTTTCAAGCCTTCAAACTTTCCAATCATGTCGAAATGATATATTGATAGAAATAATGGTTATGTTACATAGACTAAGGCATATGGGAGTTTTAGTACACTTTCTGTGGGTTCCAGCACACATTGGGGTACAAGTAAATGAAAAAGCAGACAAAATGGCTAAAGAAGCACTTAATTTGGATAACATTAACTTGACAGTAAATTTAAGTAGGGTAGAAGGAAAGTGTCTGATTCAACAAGCATGTTGTAATAAATGGCAGATGTACTGGGACACATGTCAGAAAGGCAGACATTTCCATAAAATACAAAGTAACATTAAACGAAGTAAAATTAGTCATAACGTCCATAGAAAGGAATATATTATATATACAAGATTAAGAATGGGTCACACTAAACTTAACACAACACTTCACATCATGGGCAAACACAACACAGGTTTATGTAATATGTGTCAGGAAATGGAAACTGTAAAACATGTTTTGATTAAATTTACTAAATATGAACAGGAAAGAATTAAACTTATTAGAGAATTAGAAGCCTCTGGAAGCATTGAATTCACTATATGCAATATTTTAAGTATTGGACCAGAAACTGGTTGAACAATAATGGCGATAATGAGGTTCCTGAGAAACACTGGTTTGAAATATAGAATATAGAAAATCTTTCACTATTCCATCCTTGTCACACTCCAGCACAGTAGGTGGCGGTATGCACCTTTTTAGTTGGTTTGCAACCCGCCAGTAAATCCAAAAAAGAAGAAGAAAAATCTATCACGCTCTACTGGATGCTAAGAAATGTCTCATATATGACACTGGCTACATTTACATGCACCCTCATAATGCGATTACAATGTGATTAAGGCAATACTGCGATTAAACTGTAGCTCATGTAAACAGAATATTGCGATTATGCTAAAATAACTCTTATTAACCGACTGACTAATTTTCCTTATGCCAAGCTGTATTTAAAGATACATATTTGCAACAAGATGTTTTTTGTAATATTATTTTATTTTTAAAAAAAAATAATAATAAAAAAAAGCAATAATCAGAGTATTGGCAAGTAGCATGTAAGCGGAATTGAAGAGATTCAAAACTTTCAAAAGTTTGGGGTCACTTGACTGAAATGTTTCTCATGATCTTAAAATCTTTTGATCTGAAGGTGTATGCTTAAATGTTTGAAATTAGTTTTGTAGACAAAAATAGAATTGTACCAACATATAAATGTATTTAAATACAAAAATTTATATAATATATATATAAATAATAGTTTTTGAAATTGATGACTTGGACCGAATAATTAAGAAAATCAACCACTAAGAGCCCAACATAGATGGGAACTCCTTCAATACTGTTTAAAAAGCATCTCGGGGTGATACCTCAAGAAGTTGGTTGAGAAAATGTCAAGAGTACATGTCTGCAAATTTTAGGCAAAGGGTGACTACTTTGAAGATGCTAAAATATAACACAGTTTTGATTTATTTTGGATTTACTTTGGATCACAACATAATTCCCATATTTCTGTTTATATTATTCCATAGTTGTGATGACTTTACTATTATTCTAAAATGTGAAAAAAATAAAGAACGAGTAAGTGACCCTAAACTTTTGAATGGTAGTGTACATGTAAACATAGCCACTGATGACTTATAGGGATAGTTCACCCAAAAATGAAAATTCTCTCATTTACTCACCCTCATGCTATCCCAGATATGTATGACTTTCTTCAGAAGAACACAAACAAAGATTTTTAGAAGAATATTTCAGCTCTGTAGGTCCATACAATGCAAGTGAATGGTGACCACGCCTTTCAAGCTCCAAACATCACATAAAGGCAGCATAAAAGTAATCCATATGACTTTTTTTACTATCAATTCTCTATCAATATGCACGAAGAATGCGAATCGCCAAAAACAAAAGAAGAATGTGAAAGTGGACATTGATATTAAAAAATGAACTTAAATATTGATCTGTTTCTCACCCACACCTATCTTATCACCTCTGAAAACATGGATTTAACCACTGGAGTCTTATGGATTACCTTTATGCTGCCTTTATGTGCTTTTTGGAGCTTAATGTTTTAGTCACCATTCACTTGCATTGTATGGACCTACAGAGCTGAAATATTCTTCTAAAAATCTTCATTTGTGTTCTGCAAGAAAAAAGAGAGTCATACACATCTGGGACGGCATGAAGGTGAGTAAATGATGAGAGAATTTAAATTTTTGGGTGAACTATTTCATTAAGACTAAAAACCACAAAAAGTCAAATTTTGATTTCATGGGGCCTTTAAAGAAAATCCCCAGTTTTGGTAATTACAACTTGGAGAAGTTCATGTGTGTTTATCTCATAAATACAATCATTCCAACATGACTTGAAAGCAGCATTAGCAGAGATTGAATGCGTTTCGTTATAAAAGTGAAAGGTGAAATTACTTGCAGTTTTCCTTTGCATTTATGTACCCAGTCAGCCACTCCCAACAGCAGCCTGTGTCTGACCATCCGCTCATTTACCCCCACCAACCGCACATCTATGTTCATGTTTATCTGAAACATCAACACAAAGAGATGTAAGTCTTAGCTATGGTCTTCTGTTGTTTGCCCTGCAGTATACCTGCATTAAAAGAGAATACAGTTTAATTGAACACAATGTAAAAACCGGATATTACTAGATATGACATAAAAAGTGATACTAGAGCATGTCATGTGACAGCCCACCTTTTTGTTGCTGTTGTGGAAGATGAGGATGATGATGGTGGTGATGATTATGGACACCAGACTGACACACAGACAGAGCACCCAGAAGTTTGTTGTGCTGCCTTCAAGGTACATGTGAAGGGTCGAGTACACAGCACACCACAGCACCAGATACAACAACTGCAACAGACACAAAACAAGCAAAAACACTCCTGTATTTCCTTTCAGTCACTTGATTCTGGACATTCCTGCCTGGTTATTCCATTTGCATGCCGACTGAACTTGCTATTGTGCAAAGCAATGAAAGGTGATCTGAGAGGTAAATGTCATGTTGGTGAGTCCAAAACATACTGTTTAAGATTTATTTTACTGTTGAATAAAGAAAAGCAGGAAAAATGCCTGTGGGCATTTTGGAATTGCTCAGTACTGAGGTTTAGCAAGGCTTTCTTACGGGTGCCATGATGAAATTAAAAACGGATGAGTTGAAAAGCAAGTATCTTCTGACGGACGGGTGGTCCAGTGCTATATGAAGTGGACCCTCAAATTCCTCGACTGGAATCTGTAACAGTTAAACAGTCAACATTAAATTATGTAGAGGTAATGTAGTGTAAAATAATTTACCCAATTAAAATAATAATCACCCAAAAATGAAAATTCGGTCATCGTTTTTTCACCCTCATGTCATTCCAAACTTCTATGACTTTCTTCTATGTAACACACAAGGCAATGTTTTTAGGAATGTTCAAAGCATTTTTCAAAGCATAAACTGACCCAGGGGCTGACAAACTCCAAAAAGCACCTTGAAAGTCAGAAAATATTAAAAGTCATGCCAAATGATAGCTTTATGTAAGAAAAGGACATCAAATTAACTGTTATTCACTGAAATCTTGTCATCCACTATAGCTCTCAAATCTCATTTGCGGTTTCGCATGTTCAAACTTGCAGCGATACAATCATTTATGAGAAATACTAAAAAACTAATGTCTTTTTGCATCATTGATGTCAAACCTAGATTTTTAATCCATTAGGACCTGTTTTCAGTTCCCTAATGTTTTCATTTTCCAAAGTATGCAGTAATTGAGACGTTAGTATATGCATTTTCAAAACACTCCATTTTTGTTGGAGGAAAATGCTGTTTTAGTGTGGATGAGAGGCATAAATTTTGAGAAATGAATGCGTTTTCAAACAAAAACATATTAGTGTCGACATGGCCTTTGTCAGAGGACCATCGGGAGAACTGGGAGTTTTCCTGGTGGGCTGGCCACAAAACAGGACTGCGATATGCCAAAGTGGGCCACAATATGATGAAGTGGGCCACGATAAGCTGGAGGGGGCCGCAAAACTGTGCCGCAATATGTAGAAGGGGACAGCGAAACATTGCCACAAGCCCACCCTTCGACAACTTCACATCACATCACACCACCCCGGCCCGGCTCGTCAAATTTTCTCCAGGTCTGATTTTTGTTCCCAGTCTGCCCCTGGCCTTAGTGAATAATGACTACATTTTGGTCTATTCCTCACACAAAGTTATCGTATGGCTTCATAAGTCTTGGAATATAGCATACAAGTGGTATGGACTAATTTTATTTAGGTTTTGTTTGCTTTTTTGTCATTTTTGGAGCTCAACAGCCCTTGTTCCCATTCACTTTCATTGTATGAAAAAGAGCAGTCTGAACATTCTTCAAAACATTGTGTGCATGGAGGAAAGAATTCGTCATACAGGTTTGGAATGACATGAGGGTGATTAGCTAAATGATGACAGTTTTCGTTTTTGTATGAGCTATACTTTTAATTCTTTAAAATCTAATGTGAAGAAAGTGTAAATATGGTGTAGAGACAGTCATGCGGAAATGATTGTTTACAATGTTGGAAATTCACTGGCCTTGAAGCCATTTGCCTCCAGAAGAGTCCTGCAGTGTGAAAATTTAAACCTGGGAGCCAACCAAGAGGATGTGGGAACCGCTACCAAGACCTGACCTGACAGAAAGAGATCAGGTGAGTTTTCTTAAGCTGAAATCCAATCTTTAATACTTTAATCATTTTGTTGTCAGGGGAAATTTGCGCTAGATCTAATTGGCTCTTCAAACCTACTAAGAATTAAAAATGAAAGTAATGTGTTCAGAAGAATTGGAGCCCTGTATACTCTGGATCACCTGTTTCTAGTTCCTGTGGCATTACAGAAGACTCTGCATTATCATTGTATCACAAGCATTTCAGGACCATTGGGTCCTGCCCAAACCCTTAAACCAGCAAAAAACCAGGAAAGTAAAATCACATCACTCTCAGTAACAATTACACTGTGTTTACTGATTTCTGTTAGATGGTGTGTTATAGATACTGAAATAGAGGGCAGGATAGAGTAATAGTGCAATGGTACCATTCGTCCAAGTGGACACTGTGCCTCGTTCTCCTGCACTGGCTGAATGTCCTGTGGGGGATTCAACATCACCACTTTCCTCTTCATTGCACCGCCACTCCCTCCCCTCCATGGTGACAGCTGCTGGCATAACCTGCTAGAAAACACAGGCACCCAAATATAAGGACACACTTTGGATATAAGCTACAAATGAATATATAATTTGGCATGAAGAATGTTGAATTACTTACTAAGCAGTAAAAATACAATTGGGGCAAACACATCATCACTGCTATAATACTACCGTGTTCTGATTGGTTGCTAGGTGGTTACTAGGGTGATCTGGGTGGTTGCTTACTGGTAAAAATAAATATATTTATTTAATAGGGCTGGGAAATTGTATGCATTAATTTCTGTGATTAAAGGGACAGTTCACCCAAAAATTTTAATTCTCATTCACTCACCCTCATGTGTATGACTTTCTTATTTATTTATTTTTATGCAGAACACAAACAAAGATTTTTAGTCATTTATGCATTTTGGCAGATGCTTTTATCCAAAATGACTTACAGTGCACTTATTACAGGGTATTACTGGAGCAACCTGGAGTTAAGTGCCTTGCTCAAGGACACAATGGTGGTGGCTGTGGGGATTGAACCAACAACCTTTTGCTTATCAGTTCAGTGCTTTAGTCCACTATACCACCACCCCCCCATTTTTAGAAGAATATCTCAGCTCTGTTGGTCCATACAATGCAAGTGAATGGTGATCAGAACTTCGTAGCTCCAAAAATCACATAAAGGAAACATAAAAGTAACCCATAAGACTCCAGAGGTTTAATCCATGTCTTCAGAAGCAATAGAATAGGTGTGGGTGAGAAATGGATCAATATTTAAGTACTTTTTGTACTATAAATCTACACTTTAGCTTTTACTTTTAGATGTGAAAGTGAAACTAAACAGGCACCACATGTGACTTTCAGATATAAAAGTGAAAGTGGAGATTTATAGTTAAAAAAATGGCTTATATATTGATCTGTTTCTCACCCACATCTATCATATCACTTTTGAAGAAATTGATTTAACCACTGGAGTCATATCAATTACTTTTATGCTGCCTTTATGTGCTTTTTGGAGCTACAAAGTTCTGGCCACCATTCACTTGCATTGTATGGACCTATAGAGCTGAGATATTCTTCTAAATGTCTTTGTTTGTGTTGTGCAGAAGAAAGAAAGTCATAAACATCTGGGATGGCATGAGTGTGAGTAAATGATGAGAACATTTTCATTTTTAGGTGAACTATCCCTTTAATAGTTCACTGTTTAACATATAAAACAAAATAAAAGCAATTAATGCAGTATCCATTTTTTTCACGCTCGAGTAGACGCTCGACTCGACTGCACATGGGGATAATGATCACAGGAGCGGATTTACTGTATGGAGAATGAAGACTTCACCCGCAAGTGGCGAGCCAGGTGTGGGAGAGATACGGGCAAGCTGCAGTATCTCTTCGCATTGCCCGAAAATGCTCACTCAGTGTCATCTGAACCAGTGTCAAAAACAAAACCGCGCGAGAGAGACCCAGCATGTGTGCTACAGAGACTGAACGACAGCCAGAGAAAATAATTGTTTTGTGATTTTATACATTCAATTTGTTTTATATCTGTACTGTATAGTGTCTAATTATGCATTGGCAATGTACGCCAATGAAAGCCATATCTAGGGACCAGATTATCACAGAGACTTTAGGGTGGGCTCTTTTGACTTGGACCAGTAAACAACCACCCAGAACACCCTAGCAACTCCCTAGCAACCATTCAGAACTGCTAAGCAACTGCATAGCAACACCCTCGCATCATAGAACCTAGTTTTAAATAGCAAACGCCAACTACATTTTCTCAGAAAACATAAAAATGGTTAACTATTGTGTTGTGTTTTCAGTCATTTCAGAAATATAAAAAGCCTACGTAAGGTCATTCAAAACTGATATTGCAGTCATAAAGGACATTGCATAAAAGAAACATCAGATGTAGTGTTCTAAATAATTGGCAGAGTCTGTTGGCATACCTTCAACCAGGGTCCAGCTTGTTGTTGGGGTTCAAAGACTCGATATTTTCAGCACAGCGCACTGCCTGTTTAAGAACAGGAAACAGCAACCTTGTAGACAACTTCTCTTTTTACAGTTTCGTACACAAGAAACTGAGGAAGATGTTAGTTTCTCAAAAAATAAGAAAAAGGACAGGGCTTCTCAACCAGTTCTACAAAGTTCTGCTGCATGCACTTTCTAAATAATAATTGTCATTCTATTGTCAATGTTATTTATATATATGTACACAATATCAATACACATAAACCTTTGCATACATGATGGTGATATATTGCTTCATAGAGCTGTTAATGTTTTACCACTGTGTTCTGTGGAACACCAATCAAGATTTACTGGAATTTCAACAAACCTGTATGCGATAACACTCACAACTGGCAATCTGCTGGCAGAAACAAAGGTAAGACACACAGAGTGAGAGAAAGAGAGCTTTATAAAACTATTAAATTACCCCCTCCATCACTTTCTCACTCACCCTTGTTTGTTTGCTAATAGAGCAAACACATTTTATTTCTGAAGTGTTATCTCAGAATCTGCATGTGATAACAAGTCCGTCTGTCCATTAGTTTCACTTTGTGTCAGTCTCTTCATAGAGCCATACCTGCAGTTGCCACAACCGTTTTTTCTTGTCAGGCTCCTCCCACTGTTTTAATAGTTATTTAACTCTTTATTACAATTTATTTTGCCATCCTCCTAATTGTTAGTCTCGCCACCACTCACTCTTTCTCTTTCATTCTCTATGCAGTGTGTCTTCCTCTTTATATGAATGTTAAACTCTGATGGCAGCTTTTAAATCCTGCCCCTCTCGCTCTTCTTCTGTCTCTCTCTGTTCTTTCTCTTTCACTCCCAGCTTGTGACTCAGCCTGGCCACATGACTACAGGAATGTACACACAATTTCACAGCCCTGTGGCAAAAAGCTGATGCGCTTTTATTTGAGCAGAACTTGGAGAGAGAAAGAGAACGGGGACACAATGTTAATACCCATTTGTGGTGGTTGTTTATCTGTATTTGCTGTTGTGTTTCAATAAATCCACCAGCATCTGAAAACAGGTTGCTGCAACTATTTGTTGGTCATTGAATTAAACATTAGTAGGCCTAAACAATGGAAGAAAATCCTTTTTTAAAAACACAAAAACATGGGCTAAGACTGTGGCGTGCACAACTGCATATACAGCACAGTGCATAATAAATGAAATAAAATTATTGTTTGGGGGGACAAATGACATGTTCACTGATGCACACTAATGATATCAGCAGGGTTTTTTTGTTGTTGATTTTTTTATTTTTTTTATTTTTTTATTTTTTTAGGAAAATGCCTCTATTGGACAAAATTAACTCAACAATTCTACAAGTTATGTATAGTAAAATATTACTTATACAGTAATTATTCAATTAATTTTAAATTAGTTGTACAATTTATAATTACGATCATTAGATTCTTTTTGCAGTCAAAAATGAGTCTGAAATATAAATATATATATTTAAGTTGTAGGCACTTGTGAAAAATGTTTCATAGTGAGGATGTTTTAAAAAATAATGCCGTTAAAAGTTTTCACTTATCACTTAATGCCATACAAAGTCTAGTAAACAGGGGGCCTGGGTAGCTCAGTGGTAAAAGACGCTGGCTACCACCCCTGGAGTTTGCTAGTTTGAATCCCAGGGCGTGCTGAGTGACTCCAACCAAATTGGCTCGGTTGCTAGGGAGGGTAGAGTCACATGGGGTAACCTCCTCATGGTCTCTATAATGTGGTTCGTTCTCGGTGGGGCGTGTGGTGAGTTGAGTGCAGATGCCGCAGTGGATGGCATGAAGCCTTCGCACGTGCTATGTCTCCGTGGCAACGCGCTCAACAAGCCACGTGATAAGATGCGCGGGTTGGCGGTCTCAGACACGGAGGCAGCTGGGATTCGTTCTCCGCCACCCGGATTGAAGTGAATCACTATGCGACCACGAGGACTTAAAAGCACATTGGGAATTGGGCATTCCAAATTAGGGAGAAAAGGGGAAAAATTAAAAAGTCTAGTAAACATATAGAAAGCTAAATCAATATTCGGTGTGACCACATTTGCCTTTAAAACAGCACCAATTCTCCTAGGTACACCTGGACACAGTTTTTCTTGGTTGTTGGCAGATAGGATGTTCCAAGCTTCTTGAAGAATTCACCACAGTTCTTCTATCTATTTCGGCTGTCTCAGTTGCTTCTGTCTCTTCATGTCATCTCAGACTGACACGATATTCAGTGGGGGGCTTTGTGGGGGCCTTGACATCTGTTGCAGAGCACCCTGTTCTTCTATTGTATTTGCAAAAGGGATGTTTGGGAGTCTAAAATGTATATTTCCTATTGACACTGTCATGATTTGCCTTGTGTTTGTCCCTTCACCTTCCCTTTATGTTTGGACTGTTACATTTTTATAATAATTTCCCATCATGCACCTTTTTGATCTCCCTCACCCGTTCCATATCATCTTTGATTATTGTTCCCAGCTCTATCTCATTTGCCCCAGTGTATATTTGTCCTTGTGTTTGTTCAGTCTTAGTTAGTTGCTGTTCCTTGTTACCCTACATGGATGTTACATTTGTTTTGGTTCTCAAGTGTTGGTTATGTTTTGTTCCGGTTTTTCCCAGTGTTGTATTGGACTCATCTGCTGATTAAACAAAAGCTGCACTTAGATCCTGCTCTCTTGACTTCCTGCAAACATTACAGACACACTAAAGCTGAAGATATAAATAACCATCTTTAGACAAAAATTGTGTTTAACATCTTATGTGCCAAAAACATTTGCACAGTACTATATACGTATATAAACTCAGCAAAAAAAGAAACATCCTCTCACTTTCAACTGCTTTTATTTTCAGCAAACTTAACATGTAAATATTTGTATGAACATAAAAAGATTCAACAACTAACATAAACTGAACAAGTGTCACAGACATGTGACTAACAGAAATTGAATAATGTGTCCCTGAACAAGATGGGGGGGTTGGCCAAATCAAAAGTAACAGTCAGTATCTGGTGTGGCCACCAGCTGCATTAAGTACTGCAGTGCATCTCCTCCTCAACTGTGACCTTAACTGCCTACGGTCTATAAGCTGTTAGTGTCTTAATGACCGTTCCACAGGTGCATGTTCATTCATTATTTATGGTTCATTGAACAAGCATAGAAACCATTGTTTAAACCCTTTACAATAAAGATCTGTAAAGTTATTTGGATTTTTACAAAAGTATCTTTAAAATACAGTGTCCTGAAAAAGGGATGTTTCTTTTTTGCTGAGTTTATATGCTGGCGGCCAAAAGTTTGGAATAATATACAGATTTTGCTGTTTCGGAAGGAAATTGGTACTTTAATTCACCAAAGTGGCATTCAACTGATCACAAAGTATAGTCAGGACATTACTGATGTAAAAAACAGCACCATCACTATTTGAAAAAGTCATTTTTGATCAAATCTAGACAGGTCCCATTTCCAGCAGCCATCACTCCAACACCTTCTCCTTGAGTAATCATGCTAAATTGCTAATTTGGTACTAGAAAATCACTTGCCATTATATCAAACACAGCTGAAAGCTATTTGGTTCATTAAATGAAGCTTAACATTGTCTTTGTGTTTGTTTTTGTTTTTGAGTTGCCACAGTATGCAATAGACTGGCATGTCTTAAGGTCAATATTAGGTAAAAAATGTCAAAAAAGAAACAGCTTTCTCTAGAAGCTCATCAGTCAATCATTGTTTTGAGGAATGAAGGCTATACAATGCTTGGAACTGCCAAAAAAACTAAAGATTTAATACAAAGGTGTACACTACAGTCTTCAAAGACAAAGGACAACTGGCTCTAACAAGGACAGAAAAAGATGTGGAAGGCCAGATGTACAACTAAACAAGAGGATAAGTACATCAGAGTGTACATCAGAGATGCCTCACATGTCCTCAGCTGACAGCTTCATTGAATTCTACCCACTCAACACCAGTTTCATGTGCAACAGTAAAGAGAAGACTCAGGGGTGCAGGCCTTATGGGAAGAATTGCAAAGAAAAAGCCACTTTTAAAACAGAAAAACAAAAAGAAAAGGTTAGAGTGGACAAAGAAACACAGACATTGGACAACAGATAATTGGAAAAGAGTGTTATGGATCTTAACCCCATTAAGCTTTTGTGGGATCAGCTAGACTGTAAGGTGTGTGAGAAGTGCCCGACAAGACAGCCACATCTATGACAAGTGCTACAGGAAGTGTGGGGTGAAATGTCACCTGAGGATCTGGACAAACTGACAGCTAGATTGCCAAGGATCTGTATATATATGCCCTCACTTCCATTCTCCTTTGTCAGTTCTGGTTCTTATGAGTTTATGTTAAGATGTAATGTTTAAATGTGTATGTTTAGTTCCTTGTACTCATCTGTGTTTTTCACCTTCCCCATCTTCATTAAACAAGCCTGCGATTTGATCCATTGCTCTTTCGCCTCATCACTACTAATCCTTACAGAAGAACTGACCTCACAAATGGATCTAGTGGCTATCCAAATACTCCTCTCTCAAGGAGACCGTCCATTGGAAGATCATGTCCGTGAGTTCCTTGAGCTGGCTAATTTGGTGCACGATGATGACCTTGCTCTGATGTCTTTCTTTAGAGCCGGTCTGAATGGAGCGTTAAAGGCACAGATGCCTCAGGCAGATCCTCACTGGACATTATGTGAGTATGTGGATGCAGCTCTTAAACTTTGTGGCTCACATTTCACTGTAGGGGAAGAGAGAGGACATTAATGTTCCCCCCCACAGAGAATTCCCCCCGGATGGCCGTCACTCCCACGGCTCCATCCTCCCGGCCTCCCAAGGCCCCGCCCCTCGATCCTCCCATGGCTCCACCTCCCATGGCTACACCCCTCGAGCCTCTCATGGCTCCACCTCCCACGGCTCCGCCCTCACCCCCAGAAACTCCACCTTCCTGCGGTTCCGTCCGCTTCGCCTCCTGAGACCCCATCATCTCCTGAAACTCCACCCCCTACGACTCAGCCCGCTCCGCCACTGTCTCCACCTCCTAAATCTCAAAGCCCTACTCTTGCTGTTCCGCCTCCGGATCTGCCTATGGCTTCGCCCCCCCTAAGTCTCCACCTCCTGCAACCAAATCACCTCCCAAGCCTCCTGTCCCTGCTCTATGGCTGCCTCCCAGGCCTCCTGACCCTCCTGGATCCTTCCTCGTCATCTGCTCCATCCTGCCCTCATCCGTCTTGGGGCACCAGGAGTTGGGGGCGGGGGTGGTTCTGTCACAGTTTGTCACCATCCTTCCTTTTCAGTTCCAGAAACTTATGTTCACATCGTCTGAGACTCTTATTTTGATATCTTGCCTGGTTTGAGTTTATTATTTCCTTTTTACCTTCCACCATTGTTTCACATGTGTTAGCTATTTAGCTCATTTATTCCTGTGTGTGTATATATATGCCCTCACTTCCGTCCTCCTTTGTCAGTTCTGGTTGTTATGAGTTTATGTTAAGATGTAACGTTTAAATGTGTATGTTTAATTCCTTGTACTCATCTGTGTTTATTGTTTCACCTTCCCCATCTTCATTAAACAAGCCTGCGATTGGATCCATTGCTCTCTCGCCTTATCACAACAAAACGTTACACTGCAAAGCTCTCATTGCTGCACGTGGAGAATTTTTTGATGAGAACTCTTTGAAGTAATTTAAGAAGTTCTGAAAATGTTTCAAGATATGCTTTCAAACCAACATCTTATGACCATTTGTTTACAGCTTTTCTATTATAAAATTATTATTAAAATCTTAATATCTCATAAAAATATGTGTATATCATGCATTTGTTATTTTTTAATATGTGCATGTACCTGGTGTTTCTGCAGCCAGTCAATATCTTGCCCAAGTTTTATCCTGTATTGGGCAAAAAAAGTGGGCTCTGCCCAATGCAGAGTATGCCAACGTATCAAACCAAGGTTTACAGTGCCATATGAACCAAACATACTGAATGCATAACAATGATGGATTGTGTTTTATCTGGTAAAACATGCTCATGAATGCTGATTTTGTCCCACTTCCTACTAAAGCTGTCTCTACTCGACTCAAAACAACTTATTTTGGCCGAGGGTGTCGTTACATGCTGAGATCTCACTCTCTTCAGTCAGAGGTATAACACACTTGGCGATTAAAAATGGTGGAGGGGTGACACACATACGACTCACCACAACTATCTCTCTCTGACAAAATAACAACATGAGTACAACTGCAATAGAGTGATCTGGGGCGTTTTCAGACCTGTAGCATGCTTGATTTTTCCAAAACAGGGGCTAAAATAGTTACAATGTTGCATTTTCTTTATGGTTCGTTTGGCTTTCACAAGGTTATGTTTTAAAATGCACCAAAACTGTAAAATGTCCATCAAGGTTATTTTTTATCCATCATTAGTTGTTTTTGCATTATTTCTGCAGAATGACAGAATTACCATGGATTTTAATCAGCGTATGTGATATGCTGATGAGTGTGATAAAAAAAAAAAGTTCAGAACATCTTGTCAGTTCTTCTCAGTGACAGAATTATTATTTCAAACAAAAAAACCAGTGTTTTCAGTGCTTGAAGCCATTAACTCAGCAGGGAGTCCCGACGGTCAAGTGATTAACACCAGCCGCTGAGGGGTGCTGATGGGCACTCTGTCTCACTCTGCCTGGCCGGTGATTATGTTAATGAATCTAACACCTGAAAAATCACTGGAAAAATCAGCTAGTGTAGAGCCAGCTTAAGTGTGTATCATAGTGGACAACTATTGTCAAATTGGCCACCTGCTGGAAAATAAGTGCTATGATCATAACAAAGTTCAAAATACATTACTTTCTATTAAGATTTTATCTAGTCCCTCAATTAATTTAATAAAATATCCAATTTAGTGTACATTGTACTAAAAACACAATACTGCACTCAACTCTGGCATCCAGTGATCATCTGTCTTGACTATCCACTCAGCAGTCAGTAGCACTTTATTTGACAATACTGTACTACATTTACGTACTATATATTTACAACAACTATAGTAATTACTACTAGGTACTAACCCTAAAGCTAACCCTAACCTCAACCCATATTAAGTACATGTAGTTACCTAATATTACTCTGAACTTTCTTGGGTAAGTACACTGTAAGTATACTGAAAATACACATACTGTCAAATATACGATACGTGGACATTTTGTTCTACAACATAAATTACACACTTTCATACCTCAAACGTGAATTTTGAAACCATATTGAATTGCATAATAAAAATAAATAAATTTAAAAAAACACACGGTGGCTTCAAAATTCATGTTTTATATATATATATATATATATATTTCCCCTCATGACTCTGACGTCACAGAATGAGAGTCATATGACTTTATAGTCGCGGATGTGAAGCTGCTCTTGTTGTCATGTGACGGTAGTCCACGATTCACAAAACCTGTCAAAAAAACGAATAATTTAATCAAGGAACCGTCGTTTCTCTGCTGCATTGTTGTGGAGAACAGTTGCATTGTTCGTCTCAATGGATTTTATTGGACATCTTTGGATTGTACTTTGTATTACAGTGTTTTCGTGTGCACGTGCAGACTACTCTCAGGTAAATAAATGTGTATAAAGGAATATTCCTGGTTCAGTGCAAATTATTCTCAATCGACAGCATGTCTGGCATAATGTGGATTACTACAAAAATGTTATTTGAATCCTCCCTCATTTTCTTTAAAAAAATACACTTGCTGTATAATGGAAGTGAGTGGGGCCAATTTTTGAAAGGATTAAAGGTAGAAATATGAAGCTTATAATTGTATAAAATCCCTTTCATTAATTCCCCTTTTAAAACGTGTGTATTATTTGAGCGTTAAACTTGTTTAAATTGACGTTGATGAATTTACGGTCGTTTCAGGGTTTACAAGGTGTTCGTCATGGCTACGAAGTTGTAAAATTGGCCATAACTTTACACAGAAAAGGGTAGTAAGTGATTTTATCCCAGTAAAATCAAGTTTACACACATACTGTTTATGTCTTGTGGCTATACTTTTAAAACAGTGAGTATTTTAATGTTTACAGATTGGCCCCCATTCACTTCCATTGTAAGTGCCTCACCGTAACCCAGATTTTTGCTTTTTTTAAGAAAAGGAGGGTTGACTCTAATTTTTGTGGTAATCTAAAAAATAAAATATTATTCCACAAATGCAGTCAATTGAGCTTAACTTGTATTGAACCCCAAATATTCCTTTAATGACGTGGTGCCCCATAAACTGCTGTGTTCTGTTATTAGTGTTCAATAGTACATTCAAGTATATTATGCAAATGAAGTGCATTGTTTCCAGGTTTTGTGTTCCAATGAAACATTACAATACTAAATATGGTCCTGCGTATCGTGATGTTGGAAACTTTTCTCCAAGAGACCAGTGTATTCAAGCCTACTCTTTATTACACAACCAGTGTGCCAGTTTGAGAATTCATTCATTCATGTCCAAAATTTTGACTTTTAGTATATGTTACACAGATATCTCAGCTTCTGATTAAGATGTTTTGGTCATAGAATAACTTCCGGTAATAAATTGAGGTGACACTACACTTGTTGTTTTATTTATAATGTTTCAAGTAGACTTATTTACTCATTTGTTTTATTACATTGTAATACCCCACACTTCCCTTGTACAGATTGACCCACTGATATATGAGGAGCAGCTGATGTGGGTCGGTGGTGGAGCTGGTGAGGTGAACACCTATCGGATCCCTCTGCTCACCTACACATTAAAAGGTAGTTTGCTGGCGTTCTCTGAAGCCAGAAAACAGTCCTCCAGTGACATCGGGGCGAAGTTCATTGCAATGAGACGCTCCACAGACAAAGGTAGACCACCCACTTTAACCATCTCATTAGCATCTGAAATGCCAATATTACGTTTCATGTATCATAAACCCTATGGATTGTGGTTTATTTGAAATCTCTTCCTTTTCTATCTCAGGAGTCACCTGGTCCCCCACCTCATTTATAGTGGATGATGGTGCACTAGCGGATGGGTTGAATCTGGGTTCGGTTGTTGTGGATGAGGAGACTGGTGCAGTGATACTAATCTACTCTCTGTGCTTCCACCGTTACCAGTGTAACCCCTCCAGCACCATGCTTGTGGAGAGTCTGAATGATGGGCTCACCTGGAGCACCCCAAGAAACCTCTCCATTGAGCTGGGGGTGAAGAGCTTTGCTCCTGGGCCTGGCTTTGGTATACAGGTGTGACTTACCATGATTGTCAAACGAAAGGTTGACCTCCCTTTGTCAGAAGTTAATGAGATAGTAATGACTTTATTTTTCTGGTTATGTAACAGAAAAATAAACCATGCCATTTTAAACTATGACTAAGCATAGCAGTTAAAGGATAATAAATGGTATGGCATTCAATAAAAGTTCAACTCTGGACCACTGTATTATACTGATAATATACAAACTATACTACTAATATACTATGTATATATGTGTTTTTATATGCAATTTTATATAGTGCATGCATGATGCATCTGTGTTTGCAGAAACGCTATCGCCCTAATGTTGGCCGTTTGGTGGTGTGTGGCCACGGTTCCATTGCTGGTGATGGAGTCTTCTGCATCCTGAGTGATGATCATGGTAAATCCTGGAGATATGGAGCTGCTCTGAAGAGCATCCCTTACAACCAGCCTAAACAAGATCTGGACTTCAACCCAGATGAGTGTCAGGTAATTGTCAGAAAACTTCTCAATGTTTAGTTGGATTTAAATGTTAGAGTTCACTTGAATCTAGTTGACTTCATTGAATCTAGTCATTATAATGCTTTTTACTTAACAGTATGTCACATTTAATGCTCCTTTTGAGCCATTGAAGTCTAATATAGGTCATTTGCAGTAGGTTTCGGGTGCCTCCTGGAGGTGTTTTGCTGCAATAGTCACATTTGAAGCATCTATTTGCATCGCCTAAGTGGACGCATTAGCTGCCACCTTTTGTTTATCTGAGAGGTTTGTCTTCGCATTGCAGAAACTTGCAATCATAGTTTATACAAACACTCACATGAGACATGTGACTGCCTCCAGCTTATCAGGGATTGTAACATCAGTGTTACTTGTCATGTTGTTTTTTGTGGATGGCCAAATTACACAAAATTAAATATTTAAATAAATTATGAAATACATAATTAAATAGTTTGAACTATAAACTATAAAAAAAATATATAAATAAAAATATATGTAAAACTATAAAATCATTAAATTAAACATTTAATCTCTAAATAAATCTGTAAATGTCCCTTGTATTTTATTTTAGCACTTGTTTGCATCCATTTGCATTTTACATTTTTTGGGTTGGTTTTTCATTTGCACAAGCTTTGTGTCTTTTCATTTTCAGGGTTACGGTTATCGGCATGTTGATTTTACAAGGTGACAGCCAAATGAATAACTACAGTCTTGACCAACACAGAATAGGAATCATTTTAACGCTTAGAAGCTGTACTTTACAATGCATGTAGTCATTATGACCAAAACCGAACAAGTCCTTTGTAATTTGCAGGCAAATAAGAAGTGGTCTTTTTTAATAATTTGTGAATGGTAAAAACATCAAACTGATCAAATAGCCATATGTCATATGTCGTTGGAAAGCTCTCAAAGAGTAGAATAAAAGCGAGTAATAGCTAATACATGTCCTTGACATACATGTTACATGTAAACAGGTGTTGCTTATGAGCCGCATTGTCACCTTTAACTTCAGGAAAAATAAACAAAACATAAAATATATCATACCATTACTGAGAGGAGGGGATTCACATTAAAATGAGCCCACATACAATGTAATTGAATGCATAGGTCATTAGATAATCCACACGAAGCACAATGTGCACACAGCACATAATGTGCCATCTGGCTGAAAACACGTTAGCTTTCATGGATCAGATGATTTTATCAGAAATTATGTTGTACGTTGTCCAGCGTTATGGAACACTAAACCAATCGCATTAGGATTCAGATTGCTGCAACCAGAGGTGGAAGTCATCCAGATATGGGCAGAGAGGATTGTTCACTCTAAGTACATATGACCACCAGAAGATGGCGTCAAGTACATGACAGACTCGATGACTCAAGTGATACAGAATGGAATTGAATGAGATCTTTTTACCCATGCCTGCATGCTTTGGAGAGAGAGCATACCTTATTATGTTGTATTTGCATGTGTAATTAGTTCTTATGTGCAGTTATTATATTTTATTTGTTTGGAGACATTTTTTGGACACTAGGATAATTATTATAATTTTTTTTGTAATGCTATAACTTTTGATTGTTTTGTCGTATCAATGCAAAATTTTACTCAGTTACAGGTGACATGACTACCTTATTTTTTCAGCGGTTTCTTCATTATGAGGCTAAAAGTCTCATAATTTTTCATAATCTATATCATTAAAAAATTGGAAATGTTTTCTTAAAATTATACCAATCAATTGACCCTCTTTGGTTTGTTTGTAGAGTTATAAGTCATTTAATTTTGGGCATGCCACTAAAGTTAAGAATTTTAGTAAAAATGTTTCATCTTTTTTTGGCATTTTGTTTTGAAATATTTAAATACTAATGTATCATTAGAAAATAATCAAATTGAATCGAATCGTGACCAAATTTGAGATTTCACGATGCATCTTAATCGTTAGGTAAAGAATCGTAATCTAATCAAATTGTTGTCAGACCAAATATTTACACCCCTGGTAATAATCAAACACACAAGAGGCATGGAATCTGTAGTATCTTTGTGAATAAGAGGCGTTACAATTCTGTGGAAATCTGCAGAATTCAGCAGACAAAGATTCACTTTTCTTTGCAAGTAACCAAAACTAGTAGACTTCCTACTTGGCATAACACATCATCTCTTATTTCATTTTTTTCTATCTGCCATATCTCAGCCAGTGGAACTGCAGGACGGAAGCATAGTCATCAATGTACGCAACCAGAACAACTACCACTGCCGCTGTCGAATAGTGGTACGGAGTCTGGATGGAGGCGAGTCTCTGCCCGTAGAGGAGTTGGTATTTGACAAAACACTGGTGGATCCTGCTGTTGCAGCCGGTGCCCTGCAGAAACAAGGAGTTATGTATTTCACCAACCCAGCCAGCTCTCAACATAGTGAGGAACAGCGAATGACAAAGTCTTTTTTAGAAATATATAAGTTAAATCCATATTTAAATTTCTTAAGTATCTCAACTCTTTTACAGGAATCAATCTGACTCTTCGCTGGTCTTTCACTGATGGACAGTCATGGGAAAAGGAAGCGGTCCAGATCTGGGCAGGGCCAAGTGGTTATTCCTCTATGACATCACTCAAAGGGGATTCTCCCGATGACAAGAAATACATCTTTGTCATTTATGAAAAGGGCCATAAAGAGTACACTGAGACCATCTCTTTCACTAAAATCCATCTATATGGAGGCAAATAGAATACAGGAGCAAGAGCTAAGAATAAAGGGAAATTCAGGACTTTTTAAAGACATTTTCTAAGCTATGGTTTCAGTCTGATCCGAAATCATTTAAAAACATTTTTCCAATAAGTTTTGATTTCCGGCTAGTCAGTGCCATTGCACTGCTTGGCTAAGTCTAAATTAGAGAAAGTTTACAAGAAGCATGACATGAACCACTCCAAAAAGAATCAGAAATCCTGGTTTAATGTGACACTGATATAATTTTGATACAATTATGATTGTATTCACTGGTGTTTTAACATTGTCACGCCAATGCACAAAACTTGCTAAAATAGAAGTGGCTTGATAAAAATTATTTATCAGTTTTATCAAAATATTCATCAGTTTCCTGCAGTTAGACTGCTGCACCTGCAATTGCACATGGGTTTTTTGAGACTGTACTGTTTGATTGTTTTTAAACAGCTCGTGCTGTTTTTCTTGATGATTTTTTCACTTGTTGAATAGGTTAAATGGTTTTATATGTTGTACAGTAATGTAAACTAAACTTCATATACAACCCAATTCCGAAAAAGTTGGGACAGTATGAAAAATGCTAATAAAAACAAAAAGAAGATATATTGAAAGCACCACAATTACACATAATATGATGTTTTACCTTGTGATTTTTTTTTTTTTTTGAAAATGTACAGTAATTTCAAATCAGATGATTGCATCATGCTCCAGGGGCAATTTAAGACTAAAAACAATTTGTCGAGTTGAAATAAGGTGATGTGAAACAGGAGATGTGAAACAGGTGAGGCAATTGTGTCATAGTACTGTATACTGTATAAGGAGCCTCCAAAAACAGTCTAGTCCTTCAAGAGCAAGGATCGTTCAAGACATGCCAGTTCGGGGGACCTGGGTAGCTCAGTGGTAAAAGACGCTGGCTACCACCCCTGGAGTTCGCTAGCTTGAATCCCAGGGCGTGCTGAGTGACTCCAGCCAGGTGCAAATTAAGACTTTACTATGCAAAAAGTGGAAACAATGCTTTTTAGATGGAAAGTAGAACAGTGGAACTGTGTTTTTTGGTCCAAAGAGTCCACATTTCAATAAGTTTTTGAAAGAACAGCCGTCGTGTTATCTGGGCCACGATGTTATTAGCATCAGGTCCAAAAGCCAGTGTCTGTATGGACCAGGGATGTGTCAGTGCCCATGGCATGGATAACTCGCACATCTGTGAGAACACCATGAATGCAGGCAGATACAGTATGTTCAAATGTTGGAGCGACATATACTGCCATCCAGCACCGTCTTTTCCAGGGATGTCCTTGCATTTTCCAGCAAGACAACTTCAAACCACATACTGCCCAGGTTACAAGTGCATGGCTGTGTAAGCAGAGAGTGTGGGTGCTAGATTGGCCTGCCTGCAGTCCTGACCTGTTTCCAATTGAGAATGTGTGGTGCATTATGAAGCGCACAATATGGCAACGAAGACCCCGTACAATTGTGCAGCAAAAGACCTACATAATGGATGAATGGGGGAAAATTCCACTTTCTAAATTTAATAAACTTGTGTCTTCAGTGCATAAATGCTTAAGTGTTATTAGAAGAAATGGTGATGTTTCACAGTGGTAAACACCCGAGTGTACCAACTTTTTAAGAGCGTGTTGCAATCATCTGATTTGAAATTACTGTACATTTTAAAACAAACAATTAAATTCACAGGGTAAAACATCATATAATGTGTAGGTGTAGAGCTTTTGATATAGCAAAGGGTGATTATAATTTACAAATCACTCCTTTTTGTTTTTATTATCATTTCCATACTGTCCCAACTTTTTCGGAATTGGGGTTGTATGAAGATAAAGTTTTCTGAAACTGCATAACAATAAGTGTTTTCAATATGTTGAATTTCTCTACTTTTTCCTGGTTTTGATTGAATTGACAGAGCCCTCTAATATTACTGATACACACTGGAAGACAAAAGGACTTGTGACAAGTAATAAAAGCCTACTGAATATGACTTTTATATATGTAAACCTGCCTTGAATGACACTCAAAATGGCTTACTTTATAACATTTTATAACAGTTTATTCATTTGCCTTTTTCCTTGATTAGTTGAATTACACAGGGACACATTTTATTGTTCAATAAAATTGTACATTTTGATAGGCAAATACAGCACTGTAGGACTGTGGCTAGTGTACTGTGAAGCAAAATGGTGTTTGTCTGGGTCACCAGTGGAAATTATAGACAGGGAACCATAACAGGATAAACAAAATTCTCTAATACTGAAAGCAATTAATAAGGTACAATGGGGCTAAGGTAAACATGCTATTTTTCTGGTCATAAAGTGTATCAAGATTGAAAAAATACTTTTTTAATTGAATATTGATAGAGTAACATCATTTGTGTGAAAATAAATTATAACAGAATCTTGTTTTAATTATTATTTATTATTTATTTTTATTTATTTAAGGTGGCGAGGTAAATGGACCCCACATTTGGCCCCCATGGGGGTTAAAATTATATTGTGTAACTATAAGGACAAATACCCCAAATACCATCCTTTCACTTATTGGACAGTTATTTAAAAAAAAAAAAAAAAAACATTTTGATTTAATGACCTTGAACCAAAACTGAAAATGATAAAAAAAGTATTTTGTCTCAAAATAAATGTGATCATTTCAGGGATTCTCATTAACTACAGACATATGCAACATTTTAATATTATAAAATATTAGATCAAATTACCTCAGAATCAAACTTTAGACATTAATCTCATGAATCAGGAATATGTTGCAGTGTAAAGTGACAAACAGGTGTTTAGGAAAGTACTTTGGTAGTTTTTACTGTTTTGCATAAAAATAAAAATGACAAAAAGTGCCTTTTACCCCGGGGGGATTTTAGCCCCATTATACCCTACAAAACTATTAATACTGAGAATAGACATATTGCAAATAATAAGTAACAAGAGGCAAGTGATAACGTGCAAACAGATCATGATGATCGTGATTGTTATTGTTAATAATAATGATGGATATTGTCATTTATATTCAGTGCACTTAATAAGTAATCGGGTATTATTAGACTATACTAGCCTAATATTTCACATGGTTTACTCTCGCCTGTCTACAATATGAATGTTAGACTGTGAGTGATTTTACATGCCAGTGTATGCCTTATCTACACTTCCTGTACAAATGCCACAATACTAAAACTAAACCGGTCGGTAAAACCAGTTATGATGTCTTTTGTTCTTTATCAGCTGATTGACTCCGTATGATGTGTCGACATGAAATAGTGTATGTCACACCACAGGACTCATATGGACGTTGTACATGGCTTCAGAAGTTGCGGTTATGGATCGTCTTTTGCGCATGTTGCTTCTGGCGGTCCTGTGTTGGCTTGCGCACAGTGAACAGGTAGTAGCCATCTATAATTTATATAATTTAATCATTTTGATGAGAATTGAAATTGAACCTTGAACGGACAGACGTCGCAGAAGATTAAATCACATTGGAACATTAATAATCTAAAGATATCCAAGTCTATTGGATATTTCCGTTGTTAGAAACTTCATGAACTGGATTTACATTTGCTGAAGGAAATGCTTATAAAGCAGCTAAAATAGCGTTTAACAGTAAAGTTTTAAAACAGGCAAAAGTTTTAGTTATAGTGGGTTTTGGGGCTTTTGTTCTGGAATGGGAACAAGACAACGGCTGAGTTCGGAATGGCATAACACCATTACTGCTCTGAATACTTCTGCCATTTGTGTCTACGGCAGAAATAGTATAAGCAGTATGGTAGTATGCCATTCCGAACTCAGTCATCATCTTTTCAGTGTAAAGGCAGCTAAGATAAAAAAAAAAAAAAGAAAGTAAGAAAACAAAATCGAAATACAAGATGACACAAAGGCAAAAGTTACTGAGTGCACCTTTAAGCAGTTCTTGCTTAATTGTTAAAAAATGTGGCAACGAAAAAGAAGAAAAACTAGATTTTTGTCATTTTCTGAAATTTTTTTTAACTGATGCTAAAGTATTGTGGGTGTTCGCCAAGCCATGCACTTTCCAAGGCATTCTGATTGGGTTTTGCACTTTGCTATCCAGTTGCCAGGGTGTTCTGAGTGGTTGCTAGGGCGTTACTAGGTGGATACTTCTCTCAAGACAAAAGCCCCCACCCACCATCTTTGACAGCTGTGTCGGGCCTTGCTATTTTTTCTTTAAAGGTGCAGTATGTAACAGTTTTCATGTAATATTCGGCTCTTTTTTTTTTTGCCAATGTGTGAATGGCTTGTAACGCAGCTTTAAAAATGTGCCCTTTCCGGACTTCCTAGGTTGCCTATTAAAGCCTGTAGGCTGATTTTCATGCGAAAGGAGCGGGTCGGTTTTGCTGGGAATATGCAAAGGTTGTGAGGTTTATGCGCGCCCCCTAGAGCCTTGCCTCAGACAGTAATATCTTCTCTTCTGCTATTCAACAGCGTAAAATTACGTAACGTTATCTTAGAGATGGAATCCAGCAAACGTCCGGCTCCCAGCACAACTCCTACACAAACAGTGTAAGCCAAAAAAAACCCCCCAAAAAACATTTATCTACTGAATCCCGTCTGGCTAAGTGGAAACGTGATCGTGGTTGAGTGAAAACTACAGTGAACATCGGCATGACATTTGATTCCTGGAGAGAAATTTTGGGGATCAAAACCGACCCTGAATTGGCGTTCTTTTTACTGGACAGATAAGCTTAAATATAGTGCCATAAGGATTGATCTGTGTAATTTTAGCTAAACTACAATAACACATGAAATGAATGCTAGACAACGTTCAAGATAATGCAAAAAGACACATTCATTAGTGTAACGTAACATCAATATATCAAAATGACAGTTGTGATGGAATCACATCAATACTGAATTGTGTCAACATATTTAAAATGTACAGTCTATTTTATAAACAGCTACTGTCATCATCCACCAAATTTAGCTAACAGCTATTGATAAAGCTGGCTAGCTAGCTAACGTCGACATAGGCTATCGTATAAATGCTGTCAATGTATCATGCAAAGAAAAATTATTACTTCAACAGTCTTGCGTAGTCAGACCTATATCCACACTTTGTTTTAGCCCTGTTCCAGCACTGGAGAGTCAAATATAATATACAGTCTCAAAGTTTGTAGTAAAACAATCATAACATTTAATTTTAATTATGCTATCTCATCTGCCGGTGAATCACGTTGTCTCTTTGTACGTTACGTCATTGTTTTGGTCGATGCTCGCATCCCTATGGAGTGTGTGCACAAGCACGACCATGAGCAACAGGTAGCTGGCTGCAGTTCACTTAACGGCCACAGGTGTCATTAATAACAAGGGTTTCTGAATCTTACATGCTGCACCTTTAAGATGATGTTTAAAGAACATGATCTTTTAAAAATGCGTCTTGACGCACCTGGGTTCTGTTTCATTCGTTGCACTACACAGTGGCATATTGTGGATCTTATGAGCACAGAGGACCCCCCGTTTTTGCCCTCGTCATTTTCTACGGTCATGGTCGTTTTGGGCGGACGTTTCAACTGCCAACCCCACCTCCCCCCCCCCAGACCACTGTATTTAGCTGCTGGCACTACATCAACCTTTTTAATGAAATAATTTTTTTTGGTCTCAACCAGCCCTTGGAAAAGTAAAAGCACACCTCTATTTTTAAAAATAGCGCTAACCTGTATTATTTTATGCCTTTAATTATTAAATGTACCTAGATCAAACCAGCTATTGCTGATGAGCAGTTGCTCTGGGTTGGTGGTCAAACTGGAGAAGTACACACCTACAGGATCCCCCTTCTCACCTATACTCCTCAAGGAAGTCTGCTGGCTTTTGCAGAAGCACGGAAGATGTCTTTCAAAGATACTGGAGCCAAGTTCATAGCCTTGAGACGTTCCACAGATGAAGGTGTGTCATATTTAGTTCAAATCTTGGTTTTCTGAACTGAAAGATACTAAAGGTTCTGATTTTCTGTCTCATTTCCTTCTCCAACCATCACTTCCTTTTTCATTTCCTCTCACATACTCTCAGGAGTCACCTGGTCCCCCACCTCATTCATAGTGGATGATGGTTCTCTAGCAGATGGGTTAAATCTGGGTTCAGTTGTTGTAGATGAGGAGACTGGTGCAGTGATCCTCATCTACTCTATTTGCTTCCACCATTACCACTGCAAGCCCTCAAGCACCATGCTGGTGGAGAGTCTGGATGATGGTCTCACCTGGAGTGTCCCAAGAAACCTTAACCCTCAGCTGGGGCTCAAGAGCTTTGCTCCTGGACCAGGCTTCGGTATACAGGTGTTGCTCTTAGTTGAGGAGTGGGTTTATCTGAAATAGCTGATACAATAACACTAGTCTGGCATGGAAAATACAGTGTATTGTTAAGGCTCAATGTGTGTTAATGTGTGCAATATACTTCAAGCGAAATCGAAGAACGAACAGGTGTGCATTCATTTAGAACAAAATCTGGCCAAAACCAAGGTGCTATTGAGTTTGTTGCGGTGGTTCGAAACAGCTTGCCAGCATGAACTTAAAGATCCTGTGAAAACAGAATGAATGTTTTGCTACTTTTAATCCATATCTATTAGCTTAAGGTCGTCTATATTAAAGTGTTCTTCTAAATGTTGACAAACTTCGTTTTCAGAAGATACAAGCATTTCAAACTGCAGTCTCTCTCTCTTCTGGCTTAAAAGACTCACTAAGAAAATTGTCCAATCAAATGCCCACCCCCAACATCTGTTAAGTTCGTTTGGCTGTGTTCTAACTGGTGCTGATAATGCCTTCGCAGAGCTCTTTAAAGGGAGCACAATCCATGCTGTAGGGTCGTTCCAAACAGATTTTTTTTAATAACATTTGCTTAAAAAGTGAGTTCTGACTGACAGATTTAGCCATCTGAAGCTCTCACAGTGGAGAGTAATTGCTTTCAAAGGGAATAGGGCATAGGGATGATCACTTCTGAAGGGGATGCGCCAACCGAGAGCTGGACGCGAGGAAAATTGCTGAAGTTAATTTATATAAACTTGGGATGATCAGCTCGAGTAAGTGTTCTTTATTCTTTATACTTAGTGTATTGTAATTCAAAACATGTACATATTATCTTTTACTCACATGTTTCTTATTCATCTATATTGCCACTGGCTCCAGCCTCGTCATAAGCAAAGACCACGATGTGCTGTGTGCGTTTGTGGGCTGGTTATGGATGAATGTTGTCAGTTACTGTAGATCACCATTCAGTTCTCAAGTCTTTAGAAAAGCTGGCCGGTATTGAGATTGCTTCTCAGTGGTCTGCAGTGGTTTGCGCCAAACTCACACAAAAGTAAACACAGGTGCATAGTGCAAAAGTGCAAGGCGCTCTGGTTTCATTTCAATTTAACATTCGTGATATGGCAAATATTTTTGGTCCTTACAGGGTAGTAAGTTAATGACAGGTAGTGACAGTTAAATGCATGAAAATGTAATTAAGAACTAATTCTATTACCACTGGATAATAATATTCAATTAAATAATAATGATAGACATTACATTACTACAATATAATAGTTGGCTGGTTTCAGAGACTATTTAGCCTATAGACAGAGCACTTGTATTCAAATAAATGGGAGAAATTGGAACACCCAATATGGTAGTTGTAGAAAAGGAAGTCCCGCCTAAAAGTAGCCAGTCATCATTCAGATACAGACATTGCTTGCCCTTCAACTCGAGAATGTGCATGCGCATTAGCTGGACTAGCCTGAAAAATTTAGTTTTTTAGCAAGATCTGAGCTAAAGAAGCACAATATATGATACTGTTGTTGTCAGATTTAACTGCTGATTTGAAATATGTTTTTTTATCGTAATCTTGACCAAACATTTTTAGAGATTTCAGTATTTCCCCATTTAAGTAGATAAGAGCTGTACTTTTATACTGCTTGTATCCATTGATAGCTGCCCATTAGCGTTTCCAAGATTGCCACCGAGTTAACTGACTTGCCTTAAAGGGACTTTGCTGGGTTCCAAACACAACTGTGTGAATGTAATTGAACCAAGACTAAAGTTGACCAAAAATAAATATTTGTAGCCCAAATATTTGAGTTATTATTCATGTCATTCTACCCCTGTGCAATATTTTCAATGTTTTCAAAGCCTTATTTCAAAATTATAGGCTTATTATGTTATTATGAAGTTAAATTGATATTATAGGTAGGGCCTTTATGAAGCTACATATGAATAAATGACCTCATCTGGTCATCACAGAAAACTGTGCGATTTCATTCGTTTTTTTTATGAATTCACAAACCTAAAAAACTAAGCAGAATATACAGTTGTGCTTGTGGATAGTTCTTCTTTTAAAAGCACTTATTTTCAATATTCTAAATATTCAAGCTCTGACTTTTCTTTCGATCTAATGGTGCTGACAGAAGCGTCATCCACCTGCTGTTGGGCGTTTGGTGGTGTGTGGCCACGGCACCATCGCTGGAGATGGAGTGTTCTGTATCCTTAGTGATGATCATGGAAAAACATGGAGATATGGAGCCGAATTGAAGAGTATCCCATACAACCAACCCAAAAAGAACCTTGATTTTGACCCAGATGAGTGTCAGGTTAGAAGATAATAGGCTTTTCACTTTAGAGCTTCTATTTTCAGAATAATTTAAGGGTTAAAGATATCTGGATCTCAAAATGCAAACTAATGCTCTGAATCAAAATAATTTAGCAAACCTTCAAACTTCTGATCTGTCTTTCCTCAAAGCCAACGGAGCTGGACGATGGCAGCATTGTGATCAATGTGCGCAACAATAGGAACTATCACTGTCACTGTCGTATGGTTGTGCGCAGTCTGGATGGAGGCGAGTCTCTGCCTGTTGAGGAGCTGGTGTTTGATCAGACTCTGGTGGACCCTGCGGTCGCAGCTGGAGCTTTACAGAAGGAAGGAGTGCTTTACTTCACCAACCCATCCAACTCTAATAGCAGTGAGGACAATATTATAATCATTTATTTAATGATGGGTTGTGGTTTAAAAATAATGGCCTGAAATCTATAAAGGGTTTTCAACCCTGCAACTCATCAGCTAATTAGTAAAGTACTTCTTGAACTGAACTGGAAGACATCTAAAATGTGCAGTGAATGATAAACATATTCATTTTAAGTGCTGTATTTTCTGTTTTCTCAGGAGTTAACCTCACCCTTCGCTGGTCTCTGAATCATGGTAAATCATGGGTAAAAGATACATTGAAGATCTGGGCAGGGCCGAGTGGATACTCCTGTATGACATCACTTAAAGGCAATGGAACTGACAATCACAAGTACATTTATGTCATCTTTGAGAAAGGTCATACAGACTACTTTGAGTCCATCTCCTTTGTAAAAGTTGACCTGTACAGCAAACAATGAAAAAAGGCACTTCTTTCAAGTCAAAAGAAGCTTGAAAATGTGAAAAAGCTAAGTGGTGATGAAAAGGCATTTTTTGTTTTTATTTAAAACATGCTTTTAGTCATACAATTTATAATCTATTTGTGGAATATTCATGATTTGTGGAATCAATTGCCTTTAAAGTTCATGTGGTGATACAGTTACATGTAAGATGTGTTATGGAACTTTTTTGTTTTTTTGTTTTTTGTTTTTATAAAAATGTCTTCATTTCACTTTGGAAAGTGGCTTACAGTGCATTCAAAGTATACATTTTATCAGTACGCATGTTCCCTAGGAATTGAACCCACCACATATCATTGCTAGTGATTCTTAACCAAAGGATTTTGTTTTTAATAACTTTGAAAGTAGTTGCATTTGTAGTATTAGACTTTCACTTGTTAGTATGATTAAAGAAAGATTATTTAAAGTTTGATCAGCACAGGATCAAGTCTAAACAAGACAAAATTAATTTAATTTAACTAATAATGTACTGCAAAGCAAAAGCTGTTTTTACTTCAGGATAATCTGTGGATTCAGAACATGTGAGATTGAGATAAAATGCTTGTTGTTCCTTTGGGTTTTGTGTCATGTGAGTGCATGCATTTCCATAAATATGATTGTTGAGTGCCACCATTATTCTGGTTTGTTTGTTGGATGTTAAAGGTTCACTCAGTAACTTTTGTCTTTGTGTCAATAAAAATCTTATACTGACACCTAGTGGCTTGGATGCAGCATCATTTAAAATCAATAGTGTTCAGTTTCAGATGCCATTATAGAAATGTAGTATTCACAGTCAGCCTTGATTACTTTAATCAATGAGTGAAAGTGTCAAATAACAGGACGGTTTCTGAGATTAAGCAGTAGTATTCAGCTGATCATTTGATTCAGTCATGGCAGCCCCCATGTGTGGAAACCTCTCCATGTAGAATAAAACAGCTTTTAGAGGAAGTCCAGAGGAAGGGTGCTGGGTTCCATCTCGGGACATTCTGGATTGCGCCCTCATTGACAAATTCCATCAGCGTCATTGTGGACCATCTGGGGATGTCAGGAGTCTTCCTTGGTTGGTGGGTACTGTCACGGTCTCAGTCGGGTTACCGGCTATATCTATGTGTTTTCGTTCTCCTTGTGTGTTTTCCTCTGCCACGCAGCCAGTGTAATTAGCATTTCCTTGGAGACACTCATTTGCACTGCTCGTGGGGCAATTACCCACACCTGTTGTGTCGTGTTAGTCGCCAGATTGCTTTGTACGCTCAGTCGTTTCAGTCTTGAGCTTGTTGATTTTGTGCTGTTTTTTGTTTTCTCTCTTCCAGTTTGTTCCTGTGAGGATTTCTCCCTATCAGACTTTGCTCTCTGGATATACATTCTTTGGACTACTTACTTGGACTGCCTGTTCTCGGACTGTTGTTCGTTTGTGGATTTCATACCCTGTTGACTCCAGTCATCTCTTCGCTGCCATTCTCTGCTCTGGGTGGCCCACGCTGGTACACTGCTGTCATTCATCTTTCATTCACATCACTCCAGCGCTTTGCAACCTCTGCCAGGTTTCTCTGCCCATTATTCCATCGCTGAATTTTCAATTAAGACTTATCCATGTATTTCCTCTGCATTTGGGTCCTTCCTTAAACACCATGTGACAGCATCATTCCCAAAAAGACTTGAGGCTGTAATCGCTGCCAAAGGTGCTTCAACTAAGTACTGAGTTAAGGGTCTGAATACTTATGTCAGTGTGATATTTAAATTTTTCTATTTAATACATTTGCAGAGTTATCAAAAATAAGTTTTTTGCTTTGTCATTATGGGGTATGGAGTGTAGATTGATGTAAAAAAATATTTTAAGCATTTTAGCATAAGGCTGCAACATAAAATGTGAAAAAAATGAAGGGGTTGAATACTTTCTGAATGCACTGTACAGTTCTTGGTGGAGGCAGACGTCTCAGAGGTAGGCATCGGGGTGGTTCTCTCCCAGCTCTCACCCAAGGATGGCAAGATTCACCCCTGTGCCTTCTTTTCTCACCATCTTTCTAAGGCAGAATGGAATTAGGACATCGGCAACAGGGAGCTGTTGGCAGTCAAGCTGGCTCTGGAGGAGTGGCGTCACTGGCAGGAGGGGACCAGTGAACAGTTTATTGTTTGGACCGACCACAAAAATGTAGAGTATATTAGGTCCGCCAAGAGGCTTAATTCTCGGCAGGCTCGCTGGGCACTCTTCTTTGGGAGGTTCAATTTTGTCATCTCCTACCGCCCTGGTGCTAAGAACACCAAGCCTGATGCATTCTCCCGGGTCTTCCAGGACCCTGCACCTCCCTCCTCTCCCGACACCATCGTTCCCCCCAGCCGGGTGGTGGCGGTGGTGTCGTAGAGGGTGGAAGCCAGGGTCCGGAGAGCTCTCAGGAGTGTAACCGTTCCGGGAGGGTGCCCAGGGGGGCTGCTGTTTGTTCTCGAGTCGATCTGCTCTTCCGTCCTCCAGTGGGGCCACTCGTCCAGTGTTACTTGCCACCTGGGAGTGCAACGCACTTTGGACCTCCTGTGGCAGAGGTTCTGGTGGCCATCTATCGTCGAGGACACCCACTGGTTCATGACAGCATGCTTAGTTTGTGCCCAGAAAAAGCCTTCTCATGCCCCCACGGCCGGCCTCCTCCAAACTCTCCCCAATCCTTCCCGTCCCTGGTCCCACATCTCCCTTGATTTTGTTACTGATCTCCCTACTTCCCAGGGCAGCACAGTAGTATTAATGTTGGTGGACCGTTTTTCCAAGACTGCCTAATTCATTCCCCTCCCCAAACTCCCTTCTGCCAAGGAGACTTTGGCCACTGTCGTTAATCACGTCTTCCGGATTCATGCCCTCCTCCTTGTCACACTCCTCCCCACCCGATTCAGGCCGGGGCACCATCCGGACTGGCCTACGTACCCCTCCCCCATCTCTGGAGGGGAGACGCTGCCCTTCCGGTCGTTCCGCCAGCCGGTGAGCCACCCTGCCTCCTGGGAACCTGGGGAGAGATGAGGGGAAGGTGAGTGGGACAGACAGAGAGAGAGAGAGGAGAGAGAGAGAAAAACTTGCTCATTTGCGACTGGGCTTTAACTTCTTGGCTGATGTCTTGAGGTGTTGCTTCAATATCTCCACATAAATTTCCTTCCTCATGATGCCATCTATTTTGTGAAGTGCACCAGTCCCTCCTGCAGTGAAGCACCCCCACAACATGATGCTGCCACCCCCATGCTTCATGGTTGGTATGGTGTTCTTTGGCTTGCAAGCCTCACCCTTTTTCCTCCAAACATAACGATGGTCATTATGACCAAACAATTCCATTTTTGTTACATCAGACCAGAGGACATTTCTCCAAAAAGTAAGATCTTTGTCCCCATGTGCACTTGCAAACTATAGTTTGGCTTTTTTTACGGAGGTTTTGGAGCAGTGGCTTCTTCCTTGCTGAGCAGCCTTTCAGGTTATGTCGATATAGGACTCGTTTTACTGTGGATATAGATACTTGTCTACCTGTTTCTTCCAGCATCTACACAAGGTCCATTGCTGTTGTTCTGGGATTGATTTGCACTTTTCGCACCAAACTATGTTAATCTCTAGGAGACAGAATGCGTCTCCTTCCTGAGCGGAATGATGGCTGTGTGGTCCCATGGTGTGTACTATTGTTTGTACAGATGAATGTGGTACCTTCAGGCATTTGGAAATTGCTCCCAAGGATGTACCAGACTTGTGGAGGTCCACAATTTATCTTGGCTGATTTATTTTGATTTTCCCATGATGTCAAGCAAAGAGGCACTGAGTTTGAAGGTAGGCCTTAAAATGCATGCTCAGGTATACCTCCAATTGACTCCAATTAGCCTATCAGAAGCTAAATTAGGCTCATCATATCATTTTTTGAATTTTCCAAGCTGCTTACAGGCACAGTTAACTTAGTATATGTAAACTTCTGACCCACTGGAATTGTGATATAGTCAATTAAAAGTGAAACAATCTGTCTGTAAACAATATTTGGAAAAATTACTCATGTCATGCACAAAGTAGATGTCCTAAACGACTTGCCAAAACTATAGTTTGCTAATATGAAGTGGTTAAAAAATTTGTTTTAATGACTTCAGCCTAAGTGTATGTAAAATTCTGACTTCAACTGTATATATATATATATATATATATATATATATATATATATATATATATATATATATGAAATTTAAATTGTTTTAAATATTGCCCTAGTCTTTCTTTACTGTTACCGGATGGCCCCAGACACAGAGACTAAAAGAGTGCAAACTGAATGAAATCCCAGATGCATTTTATTGTGCTACTCCAATCCAAATCAATAATTACCAGAAGAAAACAAAAAGTGGTACACAATACGGGACTTTTAATTATAAAGAAGCCCAAAATACACTCTTATTTTGAAATGTCTGTGCTCTCATTTGTGAGCTCACTGACGGCTGAGAAAGTGAATCTGATTCAAACTTCTAACCTGAGCTCCTGAGTTCAAACCCTCAGTTCTTTTTGGGTGATTCATGAAAAAGACCCAGTTCAAAAGAGTCATTTGGTCACGACTCTCTCGTGCTGGGTTTGTTGTTGTTGCGTGCGGTGCAGTGAGCTCATCACAACATAACGGGTGAAAAGTGGTGCGAGAAAAATTTATTCAATAACTCACAAGATGATATCTGACAAAACCGCATATGAACGCACACAACCAGACTGTCGCCAATGGCAACTAGATTTTAAATAATTGTCGCAATCAATTATTTTTGGTTGCATTTGCGACCATTTTAGTCGCAGTCTGAAGCCCTGTGAGTATATATATACAGTACATAAAGTATGTCTTAAGCCTTAGAATCCAGGCGGTGGGCCTAGTGGGTGTCTGGGGTGCTAGTTAGGCACTGTTATCTGCAGGACATGGGTGTTATTGTCCATCGAGGTGTGAAAAACCCCATCAGACACCATGTTAAACGTTTTGGACACAGTGGTTTGCTGAAATATACATATAAAAAAACAAAGGATGAGACATTGTTTGCCTTTTAGAATGTTTGTACATAGTCTTTGGAATTAGAAATGTTCTCACCATGAAGGTGAAGACCATACTGGTAAGTGTAGACTCTGTATTCAAGTACATCTTTAAGTTGGTCAACTCAGTACCAACACACTAAATGAGCAAGGGAGATAATTATGTAACAGTTAGCATTAAACAATTATATATATTTAAAAAAAAGCACACTGCTAGGATTGGTAGGATTTAAATACCATTACAAACACTATTAAGTGTATGATGCTCATCGTGTGGTAATTAGGGTGAATAATTATTGTAATCATTAGTCTTCTTCTTCATAAGGTCTATGGCAGCCCATAGAACTGTACGTAGGAAAGTTTTGAAATTTGGCACACTGATAGAGGACACTCTGAACTGTAACTGATCCAAATTTGGGGTCTCTAACTCATACCTACTAGTGCCACCAACAGTTCAATTTGCACTTATGTTTATGCTAATAACTTTTGAACCCATGTTGGCCATATTGGGCATTGGCTATTTTGAATTTTGTCTTAAACTGCTGTATATTACAAAGGCATTGGTGTATCACTATGAAATTAGGAATGTGTCATTGGGGCCATGCCCTGAGGGTACCTATAAAGTTTGGGGCCAGTGCCACCTAATGGACAAAAGTTATAACAAAATGTGTAAAATTGCTTGTAATATTTGAGTAATTTGGCCTACCCTCCTGTGTGACTGCTCTCTGTAGATTCCTTGGGTCAGGCCGAGTACAATGATACCTAATTTGCCTTTGTCGGCCATAGTTCCTGTCCGTAATTTTGAATTTCATTAACATCCTACTTTTTTAAACTCCTCCTAAGCCCTAAGCCTGACTTGCACGAAATTTTGCATGTATCATGTAGGGACACACAGCGTTTTGATAAACCAAATCGTTCTAGTGTAACGCATCAGCAAATTTCATGGCAACATGCCAATAAGGATCTAAGGCTGTATCTCGGCAAGGCTGTGCCATATTGACATGAATGTGTTATTGTGACCACACCCTGACAGCATCCCATAAATTTGGTGACAGTGCCACATATTGGTCAAAAGTTATAATTAATTGTATTGTAATATTAGAAATTCTTCCATTGTTTTTTATGCTGCTTTTCTTAAAGTCATAATCAGTGATGTCCAGTGATACCTCCTTATATGCCATTTGGGTATTTGGCCCCTTAACTGCTGCTTTCAGCTATATTTAAAATGATTGTTATTGGAGTCAATTGGCAACATTTCATGTAAACAAATGTTCAACAAGCAACAAGGTCACATACAAATCACATACATCCAAATCCAATATATATATATATATATATATATATATATATATATATATATATATATATATATATATATATATATATATATAATTTATTTATTTATTTTTATTTTTTTTATAAAAACTACAGGTAGAACTTTTTCATCCAAATACACACCACAAGAGTCACACATTCAGGTCAAAATGTACTTTTAAATAAAGACACAAAGATAAGCAGCATTAAACATTTTAAGATGAATCAACCTGGTAACAAAAGACGTGAATGATGAATGATGCTTTACTTGGATGTACGCAACAGCCTTCGCATTTGCAAATTGCTGGGGAGGGAACTGAACATCACCCATAATGGACAGAGCAAATGGAGAAAGAGGTCAAATTAAACAAAAAGATAAAATGTATAATGTGCATTAAAGTTAGGGGAGTTATCAACTGAACACGTGGTGTTCAGATAATTCATGATAATGAGAGCTGCAAAACAAATCTACACTGATTAATAACAGAGACACTGAGGGAGTATGGTGACACCATACGAAGGGCAGACGTGTGAGAGAGAGCTCTGCGCACTTTGCTAATTTTTTAAATTATTTTCATGATATAATCCGGTGAAATTCGATACACCCAGCTACACATTTATTGTTTGAGGTAAACATAGCAAAGAAGTCAAAATCCTCAGTCTCTGGAGACATTAAAAGACACTTACGGGTTCAAGATGAAAGCCCAGACAGGCCTGTGGACTGGAGACTCGATTTGGATCACGCGGCAGGAGAAGGAATCCAGCGTCAACTGTCCAACATGTCGGTGATGTTGACGAAGGTACTTGCGGACTTGGAAGATCTCGCTGTAATACATCGATTGATTACGGCGATGGAAAAAATTCTCTGAGTTAGTCATAAGAGTGACAGATGTTGAAAAACGAATCGATTATTTGGAGTCATCAGAGAGGGAATTAGCCGCTAATCCACCCGCGACCAAAGTTGATTTGGAACGTGTTCTTGAAAAGCTTGAAGATCTTGAGAATAGAAGCCACAGGAATAACATTCGAACTGTTGGAATTCCTGAGCATGAGGAGGGCAGAGATATGGTGAAATTCCTAGACGAGCTTTTCCCGAGTCTGCTCGACATAACAGGCCACAAGCTGGAAATCGAGCGAGCTCACAGAGTCCCAGCTCACAGATCTGCTGAGGGAGGAAGGCCCCGATCGATTCTGGCCAAATTTTTGAGATCATCCGATAAAGATCTCGTTTTGCGCCAGGTGAGGAGCAAAGGAAAGCTTTCTTGGAAGAATTAAAATATTTTCTTGTTCCCGGACTTTGCGAACTTGACAAGAGAGAAACGCGATCGGTTTAGGGAATGCAAGAAACTCTTACATCAGCGGAAGATCACTTTTGCTCTGATATTTCCAGCCAGACTGAGAATAAACACCAAGGACGGCAGCAAAGTATTTACATGTCCCAATCAGGCAATGTCTTTTATTGAAACAATGGCTGAGTAACCACTGGGTGTTTATCTTGTGAGTGGATTGACTCACTGTACCTACTCTGGCTTTCGGAGGAAGCTGGGCACCATTTTTGTTTCCATTTGCGTTGGCTCCACCGAGCGGCTGGAGTTTGTTTTGTTTTGTGGATTAACACTTTTCCTTAAAGAAACATTTGCATTGACGGAAGATCACTTTTACAACGAACGGATGACCACAAAATATCTACATGCCCACACAAAGGATGTCTTTTATAAAGTTGACGGATTGTGTAAATCATGGGATATACTTTTATGCGGTAAATTGACTCTTGACCATCCGAGGAACTGGGATGCGTGTTTCGTTTCCTTTTGTGCTGGTTCTGCCTAGCGGTTTGAGCTTGTTTTGTTAAATAACATTACTTCAGGACAGTTATGGATGAATCTGTCAGTTCCTTGTGCTTATGCCTCCTGCTGTCTGGAGTATGATTTGTGGAGTATTTTCGTGGGACATTGGAATGATTATGTCATCTGCTGCACTCATCAGCTGGCTCACTGAAGATTCGTTTGTCTGACCGAGGAAACTGAACGGCTTTATTTCGGCTGGAATTTGTTTTGTAAAGGAACACACCTTTGAGACAGCTCTGTGAATGAGTCTACACATTCTTTGTGTTTATTCTGCCTTTTGGCTGGGGTTTATTTTACAAAATATTTGATGTTATGTAATTTTGCCTTACAAATTTGTGAGGCAAAATTGAGCAATCTGATGACAAAGTTGTCGCAGCGGGTCTTGACGCCGGTTGGCGCTTTCGTGCATGGGGTTAATGCGCACGTTTGTCTTTTTTCTGTTTGTTTTGTTCGGGGGGAAGTTCGGGGTTTTATTGTTGCATTGATGTTGAAATGTGGTCTTCATAATTTTGTTTTTGGCACATAATTTATTTTTTCTATTATATCAAAATATCGAATGTTGGTATGAGTGTACTATCTCTCTCCACTTGGAATGTGAATGGGTTGGGGCACCCCATAAAAAGAAGGAAGGTTATTTATTTTCTTAAATATAAGAAATATGATATAGTGTTTCTTCAAGAAACACATCTTTCCCCGCAGGAAGTGAAACATTTGGGAAGATTTGGGGTGGACATGTTTTCTTTAGTGTTGTTTTAAGTAAGAGCAAGGGAGTCATTATATTGGTAAATAAATATTTACAATTCAAATTTCTCAAACAGTTTAATGATAAATTAGGAAGAATCATTATTGTTTTAGCAGAAATCCAGGGATAATATTTACGCACCTAACGCTGATGATCAGGGCTTTTTTATAGATTTTGAAGGGATGTTGCAAGCCGCTGGCACCCCTCATGATATAATATTGGGAGGAGACTTTAATCTTTTGCTGGACTCAGTCCTTGATCATAGTGAAGCAAAAGTGTGTAAGCCCCCTAGAGCAACACTGACACTTCACAGGATGTGTAAAAATCTTGGTCTTACAGATATTTGGACCCATCTGGTAGAGACTATACATTTTTTTCATCAGTCCATAAGATTTATTCTAGAAAATATATATATTTTTTATATCCAAATCCCTCATTTCATCTGTTGTTGACTGCTCAGTTGGAAACATTTTAGTCTCGGCTCACGCCCTGGTGAGTTTAGAAGTGTTGCCACATATAGAGAAAAAGAAATCATAGTTGGCCCCTTAATGTATCCCTTTTTGGAATGAAATATTAAAAGTGCAGAGGCAGAGCTTAAGTACCGTATGTCATCTGATGGCCTTAGAGATTTGACCCAATTGAAATACAGATATAATACTATTTTGTCGCAGAAAGTGGAGTTTTGGTTATTCAGGGCAAGACAGTCATACTTTGAGTCGGGGGACAAAGCAGGGAAGCTTTTGGCTAGATATATAAAGCAGAGAGAGTCTTTTTCTACCATTCCCTCAGTGAAATCTGCTGGTGGTGAAATATTAACCTCAGCCACTGATATTAATAATGCCTTTAAAGAATTCTATCTTGATCTTTATATTTCCACGTCTTCGTCTACTGAAATTAAGATATTAGAAACTTTGTGGAACTATTAGATCTTCCTAAACTGACAACTGAGCAAAAAAACTCTCTTGATTCTGAGATAACCTTGGAGGAGCTTGACGAGATAATTAAGTCCCTACCTACTGGCAAGGCTCCGGGGCCAGATGGTTTTGCAGCAGAATTTTTTAGATCTTAAGCTACAGAACTGGCTCCACTTTTGTTAGAAGTTTATACTGAATCATTAAAGAATGGAAAGCTTCCTCCAACCATGACACAAGCACGGATCGGTCTGATTCTTAAAAAGGACAAAGATCCAAGTGAGTGTAAAAGTTACCATCCAATCTCCCTGATCCAACTAGATGTAAAAATGTTGTCAATAGGGGCACTCGGCAGGGTTGCCCTCTTTCCCCATTATTGTTCTGTCTTGCCCAGGAACCATTAGCAGCCGCGATAAGAAAGGAGGATGATTTTCCAGGGGTGATTGCGGGAAGTGTGACGCATAAGCTTCTGATTTACGCAGATGATATTTTATTATTCATCTCCGACCCCACTAGATCTATGCCTTGCCTCCACAGAATTATTAATTCCATTTCCAAATTCTCAGGATACAAAGTCAATTGGTCTAAATCCAAAGCTTTGGCTTTGACAGCGTACTGTCCAGTAACGGCCTTCCAGCCGGGCGCCTTCCAGTGACCCAAACAGGGCATTAAGTATTTGGGATTTTTATTCCCAGCAAATTTGTCTGATTTAGTCAGAGTTCATTTTGATCCCTTAATAAAAAGGTTTTCGAATGATGTGGACAGGTGGGCTTCATTACACTTATCGATGATTGGGAAGGTTAATGTAATTAAAATGAATTGTATTACAAAATTCAACTACCTGTTACAATCTCTCCCTATAGATGTCCCCCTCTCTTATTTCAAGCAATTTGATAGCATAGCGAAGTCCTTCATTTGGAATGGTAAGCGTGCCAGGTTAAATTTCAATAAGTTACATAGGCCGATTGACAAAGGTAGGTTAGGCCTACCCAAGATTTTGTTTTATTATTATGCATTTGGTCTCAGACATTTGGCTCACTGGTCACTTCCACCTGAGAGAGCCCCTCCCTGGTTTTGTATTGAAAAGGAAGCTCTTGCCCATATCTCACCTCTGCATAGCCTTTCGATCAAATTAACCTGAGAAGTCACACCCCGTTATTTTGCATTTGCACTCGATATGGACAAAAGTGTCCAGAATGTTTAATTTGGATATTTATTTAAACGTAGCCTCGAGCATATGGCAGAACCCTAAACTATGCATTAATAAGTCCCCTTTCTGTTGGTCAGATTGGATTGTGAGGGGAGTTGATACACTCGGTAACCTATATGAGAGTGGAGTATTGAGACCTTTTGAAAATTTGATTCAAAATTTTGGGATTCCCAGATCTCAATTTTATAAGGATTTACAGCTGCGCCACCTACTCTGCACTGTTTTTGGGAGTGGCACACACACCCCATCGCCCAAAACACAGAGTCTGGGGCAAAACGAAACCAAGTGCCCAACATGTCACACACAAAACTCTGAACCTTCAACCAAAATTCCTGGATCTCAGCACACCACCAAAAAACATGGGCCATGTCTTCATCCTCCGACTGGCATCGCCAGCAGGTGGATGTGTCGTTAAGACCAAGCCTATACAATCTAGAGGGGGTCCAATAGAATCTATGTAAAATCTTGAATTGCATAAGGCACACCCTTGCATCTTTAGATGCAGACTTGACGTTTTTAAGAATCCTAGCCCACACTCCCTCCTCCAATACCAAGTTAAAAATCATTCTCCCATAATCTTTTGATAGAAGTTAAAGCTCCGTCCCCCAGACTCTGAATTAGCAGGGAGTAATACACTGATGCTTCATGACCTTTTCCAAAAGCAGTAATCACCACTCCCAGAGTGTCTGCCGCTTTAGGGGGGTGTATGCTACTCCCAGAAATAGTACAGAGCAGATGGTGCAGCTGTAAATACCTAAAGAACTGAGATCTAGGAATCCTAAAATGTTGAACCAAATTTTCAAAGGATCTCAACACTCCACTCTCATATGTGTCACCGAGTGTAGCAACCCCCCTCACAATCCACTCTAACCAGCAGAAAGGGGACTTAATAATTCATAATTTTGGGTTTAGCTATATGCTCGAGGCAGCATTTAAATAAATGTCCGAATTAAACACGCTGGACACTTTTGTCCATACCAAGTGCAAATGCGAGATAACGGGGTTTAACTTAACTTCTCCGGTTAGTTTGATAGAAAGGCTTTGCAATGGCGAAATAGGGGCAAGAACTTGCTGTTCAATACAAAACCAGGGAGGGGCTCTCTCAGGTGGAAGTGACCAGTGAGCCAAATGTCTGAGACCGAATGCATAATAATAAAACAAAGTCTTGGGTAGGCCTAGCCCACCTTTGTCAATCGGCCTATGTAACTTATTGAAATGTAATCTGGGACGCTTACCATTCCAAATGAAGGACTTCTCTATGCTATCAAATTGCTTGAAATTAGAGAAGGTGCCATCTACAGGAAGAGATTGTAGCAGGTAGTTGAATTTTGGAATACAATTCATTTTAATAACATTAACCTTCCCAATCATAGATAAATGTAATGAAGCCCACCTACCTACATCGCTCTAAAAACTTTCTATTAAGGGGTCAGAATGACCCTGTCTATGGCCCTGTTTGGGCCACTGGAAGACGGCCAGCTAAAAAGCCGTAACTGGGGAGTACGCTGTCAGAGGCAAAGCTTCGGATTTAGACCAACTGACTCTGTATCCTGAGAATTTAGAAAAGGAATTAATAATTTTTTGGAGGCAAGGCATAGTTCTAGTGGGGTCCGAGACGAATAATTAAATATTATCTGTGTAAAGCAAAAGCTTATGCGCCATACCTCACGCCACCACCCCTGGAAAATAATCTTCCTTTCTTATCGCAGCTGCTATTTGTTCCAGGGCAAGACAGAACAATAATGGGGAAAGAGGGCAACCCTGCCGGGTGCCCCTATCCAGAGTAAAATAATCTGAAATTAATCCATTTGTTTGTACCGCCGCTACCAGGTTTCTATAAAGTAATTTAATCCATCCAATAATAGTATTCCTAAACCTGTATATTTCCAAAATCTTAAAAAGATAATCCCATTCTACCATATCAAATGCCTTTTCAGCGTCAAGTGAAGTGGCAGCGACCGGAATGAAACGCCTAATGTTATCAGAAGAGCTGCGGCCCTGAATAAACCCCACCTGATCTATATATATATATATATATATATATATATATATATATATATATATATATATATATATATATATATAATATAAGAGATGTCATAACTTTACTTAATCGGTTAGCCAAAATTGGACGATAACTCTTACACTCTTGGATCTTTGTCCTTTTTAAGAATCAGACTGATCCAGGCTTGTGTCATAGTTGGCAGAAGATTTCTATTCTTTAATGATTCCATATAAACTTCTAGACTTAAACTTCTGGAGCCAGTTCTGTAGTATAAGATCTAAAAACTTCAGTGGCAAAGCCGTCTGGTCCTAGAGCCTTGCCTGTATGCAAGGCCTTAATTACCTTGCCAAGCTCCTCCAAGATTATCTCAGAATCAAGATAATTTTTTGCTCAGTCATCAGTTTAGGGAGTTCTAATGGTTCCACAAAATTTCTAATATCTTAATCAGTAAACAAAGACGTGGAGCTATAGAGATCAAGATAGAATTCTTTAAAAGCATTATTAATATCAATAGCTGAGGTAAAAATTTCACCACCAGCAGATTTCACTGTGGGAATGGTAGAAAAAGACTCTCTCTGCTTTATATATCTAGCCAGAAGTTTTCCTGCTTTGTCCCCCGACTCAAAGTATGACTGTCTTGCCCTGAATAGCCAAAACTCAAATTTGAACCGACCTCTAAGAACTGCCTTAAGTGCCTCCCAAGCCACGCCCACAGAGGATACTGAGGATCAGTTGGTCTCCATATAAACACTGATTTCGGGCTTTAACATTTGTTGAAGTTCAGGATTTTGCAAAAGGGATACATTAAGGCGCCAACTATATGATTTATTTTTCTCCGTATGTGGCAACACCTTTAAACTCACCAGGGCGTGATCTGAGTCTAAGATGTTTCCAACTGAACAATCAACAACAGATAATGAGGGACTTAGATATAAATATATATATATATATATAAATCTATTCTAGAATAAATCTAATGGACTGATGAATGTAAATGTATAGTCCCTACCAGATGGGTTCAAAAGTCTCCAAATATCTGCAAGGCCAAGATTTTTACACATCCTGAGAAGCGTCAATGTTGCTCTAGGGGGCTTGCACACATTTGCTTCACTATGATCAAGGACTGAGTCCATCAATAGAATAGAAAGTCTCCTCCCAATATTATATCATGAGGGGTGACAGGGGCTTGCAACATCCCTTCAAGATCTATAAAAAAGCCCTGATCATCAGTGTTAGGTGTGTAAATATTAGCCAAAATCAACTTTTGCTCCTGAATTTCTGCTAAAACAAATAATGACTCTTCCTAATTTATCTTTAATCTGTTTGAGACATTTGAATTGTAGATGCTTACTTATCAAGTACAGTACTTTTCTAAAAACTGATTATTGCAAAGATTTAAACCTGTGAATTAAAATCAGAATCAGCATTATCTATAAAAATATTTTTCATCCAGTAATAATAAACGACTGTGTTTGGCCCATCCTGGCCAGTGGTGAGAAAAGTAGCATGTACCACGTGACACCACCATCTACGCTAGAAGAGTGCGCGACACTAGTTGGGTGAAACCAAATCGTACAACGGAGGGGAACTTTTTTTTTTGTTCATTATTTTTTTTTTCTTTTCTTTTTTTTTACTGATTATGACAGACTCATGGTCTGCAAGTTATCTCATACTAAATTATTTTAGTGTCGATAAAAACATATAACCAGATGCGTGATAACGACAGATGCATGATTGGGAGGGACAAATCCCCCAGCCCCCCACAATTATATGCCAATGATTTATTTATCCTTTTATAGCTCCTTTAACTTCAACATCTCTTCTAATTAAATAACTTTTCATTGGGCCAAACAGTGCTTGAACTGAACTGTCATGAAAAGCAGGTTAAAGCCACGTCACAAATTACAAGGTTTTCATATGATATTTTATATCAATGACTGTGTTTTTATAACAATAACTTGATGAAGATAACATCACATTTTAAGGGACAGTGATGCAGAAGTTTTATCTGTTGGCTTTCCCAGTAACATGCACTCTTTTTTTTTTTACGGCTATAACTGCAGCACTCCTCAGACCATGCTGATTGAAAGCCTGGATGATGGCCTGCAAACGGTTGCAAGAAACCCCTTAAGTTAGGAAAACCCTTAGTGGTAATAGCCTTAAAGGGTTTTGTAAACTGAAGATGTTCTGTGCAACTGGGCCCTGACCTGGAGCGCCCCACGATACCTCAATCCACAGCTGGGAACAATTAGAGCTTCACCTCTGGTTCTGGTTATAGAAAACAGGTTCTAACTTTTCTTTCTACTACCTTCTGCCACCTAGTAGAGCAAGTTTTTGTTTTTTTGAGGTGATGTAACTTATTGGTTTGATTTTTGGGCCAATCTAAAGTGACATATCCTAGTAGATTTGTATGTTCTATAAAACTACAATGCCCGTAAGCAGCAATCAGTTGATGCATTGTGGACCAGAAATAAGTCGTTATTCACTGAAATCTTGCATGCTTTCTGCTATACGTAAGTCTCCCTTACGCTTTTGCACATTCAAACCTAACTAACTTAAGTATAATTGTATCTATACATCATGGTAATTATACATCTAATTTTTTTGTGAGATTCATTCTCATACAAATTGTCAACATTCACTAGTCATCTGTCGATAAATGTGTTTTGTTGACTTGGTTTTGACTTCTTGTTTCTGCAAAACATGAAACCACAGTCATTTTCAGATTGCTTTTTGAAAAACACTGAAACTTCTTTTTTGTCCTTCCTCAAACCCAGTTGAACTAGTGTCAAACTCAGCTCCTGGAGGGCCACAGCCCTGCAGAGTTTGTACTAACATGCCTCCTTGTAATCTTCAAGCACTTCTGAAGACCTTAATTAGCTGCTTCAGGTGTGTTTAATTAGGGTTAGAGTCAAAACCACTATCACTGCTGCTGTCATATGGTTGATATGGAGGCGAGTCTCTTCCTGTGAAGGAGCTGGTGTTTGATCAGACTGGTGGACCCTGCAGTCGCAGCTGGAGTTTTGCATAAGGAAGGAGTGCTTTACTTCACCAACCCAGCCAACTCACATGATGATAGTAAGAAAGTGGATTAGAGCAAGGGTTGTCATGAGTTTCTGACCTGTTACAACATTATTATGGGTTCAAAGTACCATTAGAGTGGTTTTGTGGATTTTTATTGCATGATCTTTGCCATCTGGGTCATGTGCACTGACCATAAAGGTTATACTGTACAACAATAATTGTATAAACATTGGCCCCAAAAAGTATTTGGACACTTTTGAACACACTTATACAAAATTTAAAATATATGAATGTAATTTCATTAGGTATCAAATAGCAAGTAAAATATCAAAGCAAGTGGCATCAGCAAAAAAAGAAAAAGAAAAAAAGCTAGAGCTTTTATCAGAACTAATTTCACTTTTCCATTTTTGCAAATACTTTTAATTTAAAAAAAAAACTGTGGATGTATGAAGTCAGTTTCTCTCAAGTTCACACAGGTGTCCTAGCAGAGTAACCACAGGTGTAGTTTATTACGTTAACTACATTCTGCTAACATTTTGATTTTGAGCAGTTTGTTTTATAATTTTAAACCTTTTTTAATTTTATGTTTTGCCTGCAACATTTAAGTATGACTTGAGTATCCTAATAGATTTTGGGGCCACTGTTTGTATATTTGGTTGCTTGCCTCCACGTACCCAATTTCAATCCCTTGATGCTGAAATAGTCTGTTTTTGGTAAGAAGTTTATATTACCTACCTTGACATTAACTCGGTTTGTTTTCTCCCACCAGGAGTTCACTTGACCCTTTGCTGGTCAATGACAGGAGGTGAATCATGGGAGTCTGACTCCATGCAGATCTGGATAAGGATCTCCATTGTAAAAATCCATCTGAACAGTGGACTATAAAAGATAAAGGAAGTCAAATGGTCCTAGAAACTTTACTCTAGATTTTGTCAATCATAGCATGCCAAAATATCAGCCATTTTTTATGTTTAAAAGCAAAAGTATAGTATATTTTCCTTGCATTTCTGTGCTTATAATGGATACATGCTAAAAAATAATAGTAAAAATAAAAACATAAAACATTCCAACAAGTTTGTAGACAACATAGGGGCTTGATGAACATTTAATTTCAAAACCACAGGCATCAGTTTACCCCTTTGCTGCAATAACAGATTTCACTACTGTATGTAGTAACATGGCCGCAGGGATTTGATCCCATTCAGACACAAGAGCATCAGTGAGGTCAAGCACCATGTCTTTAAGGACCTTGCTTTGTGCACATGGGCATTGTCATGCTTGAATAGAAGAGGACTCTTCCCCAAACTGTTACCACAAAGTTGGAAGCACACAATGCCCTAGAAAGCCATTGTATGAAATGGCATTATGATTTGTCTTCACTGGAATTAATGAAGTAACTGAACTCGTTAATTAAAAGAGGGTGTCCACATACTTGGCCATTTATATTGCACATATGGCTCATGATACATTGTTTTCAGTGGCCTTGAAGCGATTCACATGCATTGTAAAGGCTAAGTCCTGCAAGTTCACATATTTGCGCAAGTTCACACATTTGAATTTGCTTAATTTTTTTATTACAAATCTTAAAAACACAAAGTATCACAGAAATAGAGGAGGTGACAGCATTTCACATTTTGTAAAAAGGAACATGGTAAACTGTCAAATACACACTGACACTGCAGTGTACTTGTGTTCTGCCAAAATAAAACCTCCAGGTTAAAGTGAAATAAAAATGACTGAAGAAATACTGTATATCACTAATGTATGAAACAAATCCTCAAATAATTATAATTCAGTATCATATTATAAAAATAAACTTCTGGAAAGTAATAAATTAATCTATAGGTTCCAAAATATAAGTTTGTGAAGTTGTAGTTTTTGAAGAGAATCTTTTATATAATTGCAATTCAAATTGGCTTTCAATCACTTGCTAATTCTTGATATCAAGAATGGTATTACTACTAGTGTAAGTGCTAATTTTTTGTATCAGTAATTACATTTTCTACTGTTGCAAGCAGTTTCAGTATTTTAAGCTATGGCAAGTCGAATTTGCATATAATGCCTAATACCTGACTAGTCGTAAAAAAACAATTCCAGATATCTAGTATACGATTTTGATTGGTCATAATTGAAGATATATACAAAGCTATATTGGCTAGAAATAATATACAGTGGCAAGAAGATGTATGTGAACCCTTTGGAATTAGCTGTTTTTCTGCATTAAATGGTCATAAAATGTGATCTCATTTTCATCAAAGTCACAAGTGTAGACCAACACAATGTGCTTAAACTAACAACACACAATTATAATATTTCAAGTCTTTATTAAGCACATCCAATTAAACATTCACAGTGCTGTGGAAAAAGTAAGATTTAATAACTGGTTGATCCTCCTTTGGCAGCAATAACCTCAACCATGTGTTTCCGGTAGCTGCTGATTAGACCTGCACAATGTTCAGAAGGAATTTAGGACCATTCCTCCTTACAGAACTGTTTCAGCTCAGCCATATTATTAGGATGTCTGGTGTGAACGGCTCTCTTGAGGTCATTCCACAGCATCTCTATTGGGTTAAGATCTGGACTCTGACTGGGTCACTCCAAAAGGTGGATTTTCTTTTTTTTCTGTAGTGGATTTACTTCAATGTTTAGGGTCATTTTCCTGCTGCATCACTCAAATTCTGAGCTTTAGCTGGCACACAGCCACCCTGACATTATACTGTAGGATATCTTGATCGCGGTCCAGGCCCCGAAGCAGAAAAACACCCCCAAATCATGATGCTCCCTCCACAGCACTTCACCGTTTGGATGATGTTTTCATGTTGTATGTGGTGCCTTTTTTACGCCATACGTAGTGCTGCATGTTCTTCCTAAACAATTTAACCTTAGTTTCATCAGTCCACAATACATTTTCCCAGAAGCATTGTGGAGTGTCAAGTGGTGGTCTTTGGCAAACTTCAGGTGTGCAGCAAAATTTTTGTTGGAAAGCAGCGGCTTCCTTCGTGGTGTCTAGAGTAGACTCATGAACAGAGATATTAACCAGTTCCAATGATTCCTTCAAGTCTTTAGTTGTCACTCTAGGGTTCTTTTTTACCTTACTGAGTATTCTGCGGTGTGCCCTTTGAGTCAGCTTGGCTGCACAGCCACTTCTAGGGAGAGAAGCGACAGTACTAAATCGTCTCTGTTTGAAGACAGTTTGTCTAACTGTGGACAGATGAATATCTAAGCTCTTCAAGATAACTATGAAACCCTTTCCAGCTTCATGCAAAGCAACTCTTGATCGTAGGTCTTCTGAAATCTCTTTTTTGCAAGGCATGGTCCACTTCAGCAGATGCTTCTTGTGAATAGCAAACTCTATTGAAATCATTATTTAAAATCTCAAAAAAATATACTACATTTAGCACTCAAATAACACAGTAAGTTTATTGTTCGCCTTTTAAACGTTTATTTGTTCATATATTATTATCTGCATGAATACCCACAAGCAATCCACTTTAATCCCACAGACTGCAGGAAGTGTGCAGTAGCTAAAACCATAGACAGAGATAAATGAGCCCTAGAAATGAATCTTGTATGTTTTTGTGACATTAGCTGAACTAAGAACAATTGTGCATTGTCAAACAGACACTGCATTCTGCTGCCATCTATTGACACAAATAAGTAGGCCACAAGTGAATATCTTCTGAGTCAGTTCTTAATACAATTATTAAAGAGATATCTAATTTCATAGCAATGTCTGATTTTTGCTATTAAATTGCATGTCTCATTAATTATTTTCAAGTATTGGTAGGTAAGCTTTCTTGTTTTTCTTTGGTCCTAAATGCACAGTAACAGCATGTCTGTCCCATTTGGCGATTTTAGTGTCTGTGTTTGGTGGATTAGTTTGAGTTAGTCTGAAATCAAAGAAGCATGAACTGGATCTTAATGTCAAATGGTGCTGTGCATTGTGAGGCATAAGTATTGGCTTCATTGGATTTGTGTAGCAAGTATTTGAAAAGAATTACCTAATTTCATAGCAATGTTTGATTTTATTTTACTGATTTGAGTAAAACAAATAAATGATCATCATTTGCATTAATAATTAGTGTCTTTAGTCATGTGTTTTTATTATTGTACTAAATAACACAATCTGTCACTTGCAGTCAAGATTCTATACTGCCTAAACTTTTCACTTGTTATGTTTGAATACTTTGTGTCTGTGATGTTTGCACATAATTGGAAAGTGTTATGTACAGTGATTTGAACCTCATAACATGCATTTCATTGCTTGGTAAACTGTAAGCTGTAAAATAACAAATAAACATGACTTGATATGATGGTCTATTCTCCACAATAGATAGCCTGTCCTACTGATTGCTTATGAACCCTTTAAGCTCTGAAGGTGTTTTTAAAGATTCCCTGTTTCAGTGGCATACACAAATGTAAAGGCTTATAACTCAAAAAAAAAAAAAAAAAAAAAAAAAAAAAAAAAACATGGAGGCTCAAGTGTTTGGTATCATTATAAAGAAAACCTTTCAATTGTTTTAATGATATAGATTATGATAAATTCTGAGACTTTCAGCCTAAGAAACTGCAGAAAAATCACAAAAAACTTAAGCCAAAATAATGTAAATAAAGTGGCTCCAAAAAAAAAAAAAAAAAATACAATTGTTGATTCATGTCAACTGTAACTGAGAAAAATGTTGTGTTGATACGACAAAGCAATCACAAGTTATAGCATTACTAAAATAATAAAATGTCTCCAAGTGTCCAAAAGCCTCTCCAAACAAATAAAACATAATAATTATGAACATAACTAATTACACATGCAAACACAACAATGACTGAAGGTTTGTATTGCATGCAGACATGATTTTAGTAATGAGATTTCACAGAATGAGTTTCATTCTGTGCCGTTTGAGTCATCATTGAGTCTATGTCATGTACCTGGCGCCATCTCCTGGTGGCCATATGTAAAAATCACCAATCTCTATGCCCAAATACGGATGACTTCAAATATGGATGAGGTCCATCTGAGCTGAAAGGGTTAAGGATGACATTCTGGAAATAAAGAACCAAATATAGGTTCTAGGGGTGTATGATATTGACAAAAAGAAATTATACCTTGATATTTTCTTGGACTTTGTCGATAACGATAAGTAGACGATATTTTGCATCCTTCTAAAATGTGTTTGTAAAAGTCTTATATTGTACTAGCTCGCTCTTTTTTGCAGAATGATTCTGCTAAAGTTTGCCAAGTGTTTTTTTGTGCTGGTACAATGGCTGGTTTAGGACTGTCGTAGACAGCTGACGCAGATGGTGAAACAAGTTTTTATCGGCAACCGATTTCCGACATAGTTTGTAGATTGCCGTGTTTTGAGCGACATCCATCTTTTTTCAAAGAGCGAGGATGACCCACGTCTAGCAATTAAATCTAACGATGTAGATTGCGAGACCGGCGCTGTATGTTCACTCGTTTTTTCTTTTTTTTTTTTTTTTTTTTTTTAAACTTCAGTCATGCATTTTTAGGCCACGCTAGCTTAACTTGTGGTGAGGTGACCATGTTCGCCTATATTACACACTGCATTCTAATAAGCTATATCACGCAGTGAATGCGTGGACTCTCAAGGCGTGTTTTTTATTGTTTTTTTGCAAAGTGAGTGACATACTCGATAGTCAGCTCGCACATCATTAAAACAACAATTACGATATTATCGTAAACGATACATATCGCACACCCCTAATAGGTTATATTAAGAAATATGTCTTTTATTGAATATGAGCAATTGACATGGCTCCATAATTTACTCAAACTGTTTAGTTCCACTTGCAAATCGACCTGTGTTTCCAGCATGGAAGAAAGTTAGTCATCTTGTTTAATACAAATAATTAAGCAGAATGAGAAGAAAATATCTAGGCGCAAGCATTGTCCTCCCAGGTCATTCATTTTATAAACAGACTTCTATCATTGAGCAAATGGGCGTGCTTTAAATGAATGCAAATAAAACATATTTGAACATATATCATCTGATTGGTCAAGAGGCCGGTTCGCAACTTATTATGTTAATTAACTCCGCCCCCTGATGCTCACACCCGCCCCTCTCCGTTCTACCGTCCTCAGAAGCCGTTGACGGCTCTAATAGTGACGGATCGACCCACGCAATATTATTTTATTTTCCTTTTTCATTTGTTTTGTGGGAAAAAAGAAAAGGGAGAACAAGTAAGCTTCATTGCACACATCCGTCCTCTACAATCCCCATCAGATCTCTTCTACACATAATCCTGTTTTGAGCTTTTGTATGAGTTTGTGCTAACGGCAGCTAGTTGACGATTATTGCTACAACCTCGAGACAAGTCGGGACAAGACCAGGTTAGTAACTGTGTCTAATGATCAATCGAGTGCATTACAGCGGGTTTATTAAAGACGAGTTTATGATCGTAGTGTTGGGCTCCAGCTGTCCTGCTTTTCATCGGTCGATGGAGGCTAACGTTAGCATGCTAACAGCGTCGCTTGTGTGTGTGTACCACATCCTGGCGAAGATCTAGCTTTTTATTTTATTTATGTGTCGGTGAACTTTTACTTTAGGTCAACAGCTATTTGGGCAAATTTAGTGTTCATTTTTGGCGTGGAGTAGTTTGCCACGATGAAAGCATTTACTGACTGGCAGCTTGCTTTCTGTGAAATATTAAGGATCCGATTGACTTGTTTTGCCAAATGTGTATGAAATCGCACTTGAAAGTCATTACATTCTACCTCCAGATGCAGACTGTGTTGTTGAATCGTCTCAAATTCTGTTGCTAATGTGCTTGTAGTTCTGGCCTCACTTCGCCGCCATTTTGTTTTGTTCTCGGCATCAAATCCGTGGCATCAATTATACGGGCCGTTTCGTTCCCAATGTGCTATTTGTGTCTCTTTCAGTGTATATGGGCTTCTTCTAGATTAATATACCCAATTAATACGATATACGACGATGAAGCGATGTATGTTATGAAACGTATAGGTCTGCCCCCTCCTAGCACGAAACATGGTGGCCGCTGCTAAAAGAAGCGAGTTAACCAGTCAACATGGACAATTTACCGCTTTACAAAATATCAACCACCGTATTTCTAAAACAGATACCGGTCTTTTGTGTGGTTAGATCAATAACATGAGTGTTTTTGTGAAAAGGTGCTCTCCTACATGAGCAGTTGGCAAAGGTGGTAATGATCTCTACGCAGCTCAGGTTCATGTTGCGTAGAGATTATTTTACAGGCTTTGCCAACTGGGCATCACTGCTATTCCTAATCTGCACTGACCCCAATCAATGACAGTGATATTTGGTCCATTGCATTGGTGTTAATGTGTTACATAGAGAATGCATTATGCAGAGTGTGCACTTCACTAACGTTTAATGCGCGTTTAATATTAATGTTGGTGATGCGGCTGTTGTCTTGTCATTTTAATTCTCCCTTACAAAAATTACGAAGCTGTCAATCTTTATTTTAATTCACTTTTTTTGTTTTTGTGGCTAACACTGTTTATTGTAGTAACACTGTGGTGTTTTGGATCAAGCTGTGGTTGCCACGGTAACTTCTTGTTAAGGCTGTTGTTCATGTGCGTTATTAGTTCGTTTAGTCTTGGTGAATTCATGCCACTGTATCTTTTAATAAAAAAATATTGTTTTGTTGTGCATTTTGCTCAGGTATGATCGGCTGTGATTTGACTGGTATTAGGGCTTCACCACAAAACAATGTAGTGCAAACGTGATTTTGCATTACTGCAGTATCTCCTGTTTAATGGCATCAGAATTGTATTTGTAATATATTACTTTGCATTTAGAGCATTTGCCTTGTGATAAATCAACTCAAGTTGTTGAGGTCATCTGTGGATGAGTTGTACATATACCTACCTATTTTTGTATTTTAATCTAACGTGGCATTAAAAAACAAACGTGTCAATAATTTGTTTATTTTTAGGGACATACCAATACTGTTATCAGAATTGGGTCTGAAACCATATATATGTCTATACGTAGATGCCTTATTAGCAGCTGTTCCTATGGACCACGAATCGTCCACGCATACACCATATTGGAAAGGTCAAGAGCTGTCTGTCAGCACATGAAAGTAAATTGACAGCTACGGTCTGCAACAGTCTTTTCCAGCAAACTTTCAGATTATCTGATTTTAGATAAACATTGGGCAAGATTTTAGATGATATAAAAAATCCTGACTTCTAAAACAGGGTGGTGTTTTTTTGTAGCAAACTGCAAATAAAGTCCTCTACAAATAAATAGAATATATCATGGCAAAAATACTGAAAATTAGCACCCAGTCAGTCAATTCATTACACGATGAACTGTTTCCACACAAAAGCAGTTTATGCAGCGGTCCGAGGCTGCTTCTCCATTCACTTGCATTCAAATAGAGGTCGACCTATATATTGGATTTACCGATTAATCAGGGCCAATAGTTGCATTTTTTAACTATTGGCTATCGGAAAATCTTGTACAGTTTCCGATAGTTACATTGGCGGCCAAAAGTTTGGAATAATATACAGATTTTGCTCTTATGGAAAGAAATTGGTACTTTTATTCACCAAAGTCCTTTGTCTTTGAAGACTGTAGTGTACAACTTTGTATGAAATCTTCAGTTTTTTGGGCAATTTCAAGCATTGCATTGCCTTCATTCCTCAAAACAATGATTGACTGAGTTTCTAGAGAAAGCTGTTTCTTTTTTGCCATTTTTGACCCAATATTGACCTTAAGACATGCCAGTTTATTGCATACTGCGGCAACTTAAAAACAAACACAAATACAATGTTAAGCTTCATTTAAGGAACCAAATAGCTTTCAGCTGTGTTTGATATAATGGCAAGTGATTTTCTAGTGTCAAATTAGCAATTTAGCATGATTACTCAAGGATAAGTTGTTGGAGTGATGGATGCTGGAAATGGGACCTGTCTAGATTTGATCAAAAATGACTTTTTCAAATAGTGATGGTGCTGTTGTTTACATCAATAATGTCCTGACTATACTTTGTGATCAGTTGAATGCCACTTTGGTGAATTAAAGTACCAATTTCCTTCCGAAACAGCAAAATCTGTATATTATTCCAAACTTTTGGCCAGCAGTATATTTATGGTTTCATTTCTCCGTGGCCAGCGCTGGAGGATTCTACAGTCTGAACTCCTTGGATCAACAATATAATGGCACCCTCTAGAGTTTAAATAAAAACACTCACTCCGCGTGGAGTTTGTTTTGCAACATTACTAAGCTATTTATAGAGACAAAGCGGGTTTGAAACATTGACAGAAAAAAGCCATGGCATGTATATACAATACACGTTGTTATTATTATCATGGTACAATAAATCAGTCATTTAAGACAACCAAAGGTGGTTTGATAATTAATTTGTTTATAATCGCTGCACTGGAGAATTGCATTGCCGACAAGGTGGAGAGGATGCTAACATTAGCTGTTTGAATGGTTAGAACAAAGTCAAGGATGGAAACTGCTTTACCTTTCCTCTTAATACGCTGTTTTTTTTCTTCTTTTTTTTTCGGGAGATGAGGTGAATATATTTTCTGTGGTTATTGACGTTATCTCACAAATGCTGTCAATAGAGCTTAACTTGTATTGAACCCAGAACATTCCTTTAAGCAGCGCCTGTTAATCAGTTTAAATGAGTGATGGGTTGAGGTGATTTGAGTCACTTGTTATGGGATTTTCCAGTTCTGTCTATTACATTGATTCTGTTAAACTTAATAAATGACAAACAACAGTATAGTTTTTAAGTCTATAGTGCTTACACTTAGCAGTTCAACTGTTCATCTTGATCCTGAAAACATAGGAAAGCTTGAAAGTGAACACCCTTTGGCTCTGCATCGCTTTCTTCCTTTTCACTCTCTCTTTCACTCTTTCAGTCTCAGGACTCACCATACTCAATGAGCGTACAGCGCAATGTCAGAGCGCTCTGGGCAAACGGCAAAGGGGAAGGATGGCAAAACCAAGTATGCGTCTCTCAACCTGTTTGATACATACAAAGGAAAGAGCCTTGAAGCACAGAAGCCTGTTGGTGAGTTGATGTCACTTAAGCCAGTTGGCTATTGGTTAATGTTTAGGCAGTGTTTTAGGTTACTGTTATTGGTAATGCAGCCTTACTAAAGTCTTGCCAGTAGTTGACGCAGCAATTAATTCAGTTATTTAATAAAAATTATGGCAAAAACAGCCAATTCTGGTATGGAATGCCCACTTTTCACAATCCAATAATTTCCCCAATGGATAAAATCAGTTCTCACCCTACTTTTTTCTTGAATATCCTGTTTCACTCAGAAAAATATCACTACGTAAGTCAAATGGGTTCCAAATGCAGTTTCATGTTTACCTTTTGTCTGGCTTTTACTGTAAGACACATTACCACACATATAACACACAAATTATCACCACAAGAGTTGCTGATGTTAATATTGATGCAAATCATCTCTCAGGTCCTTGCCACTAAAGTGTCATACAACTATAGTGTATGAGCAAAGAAAGTATTATTTTACAATGTGCCAAGGCAACAGAGCAATCTAAGAATGTATTCTGTTTGGCCTTTGTGAAAGAAAATGGCAGAAAAAAGAAGAAATTCAATATCTTTCATTTCTAATATTCTTAAATCCCACTCTGTCACCCTTGTGTTTTTTAGACTGTTCCCAATTGTTTTCGGATAGCGGAGGACAGCCCACTGAACTGTCAATGTCTGACCTAGGACAGAGGTCTTCTTGTGATTTATAATTTTCCCTCCACACATTCCCTACCTATGTTTTATTCAGGAGCTGAATTACCAGATCTAAGTATCTGTCACTGTTTCCCAAATACTATTTTCCCAGCACTCCAGGCAGCTTGGCTCTAAGAAACAAACAGGGGATTGAGAGTCGTCACAGATGTACTTTTCACTGTCTGAAACCGCCAACTTGGTCCAGTATCACTGACTGCGTGACATATTTTGCATAGCCCAGTCTGTCGTAAGAGTGTTATAGTGGGATTTTTGACCAACTACTTGAAACAAATCCACATAAGTTAGTTTCACTCCTTACACTGGCCAGTCGAGCATTCCTAAGCCATAATGAATGAAGGGCTTTGACATTCTCACAAATGCCACAGTGTCTGCTGCTCAGTTTCAGATGGTGTCCCTTAAGATGGTGTAAGTTTTCTGCGCTTGTTGTTTATTTACCCCCTTATTCCTTTTCTTCTCTTTAGTTGCCCCTCGTCATGGCTTACAGTCTCTTGGTAAAGTTGCCTCTGCACGGCGCATGCCCCCCCCTGCCAACTTGCCTAGTTTGAAGGCAGAGAACAAAGGCAACGATCCCAACGTCTCGCTCATTCCCAAAGACGGCACAGGATGGGCAAGCAAGCAGGAACCAGCAGACCCAAAGAGGTTAGGCTAATTTCCCAACTAGAATGAACAAAAATGAAATTCATCATTAACATGCACTCATTTTGTTTAAGCACCTATTATTCTCTTTTGTGGGACTCAAAAGGTGAATTTAAAAAAATAGAATTCAAAAATATCCTGGCCTCTCTTTTCCATACAGTGAAAATGAATGGGGTTGGGATCTCTAAAATGTAAAAATTACAACAACAAAAAAACCAAGTCTTCTGAAGATGTATGATAGCTTTTTTTGAGGAACAAATGGAAATTTTTAGAGCTTTAGTAGAGGGGAAGATTATCAGTGAATAACACATTTTGGTCTGTTTGTCACACAGAAGACTGTGAATATAGTGCACAAGTAATATGGACTACTTCTATAGAACTTTTATGGCGCTTGTTTCATTTTGGAGACAGTCCTCATTCTTTCATTGTATGGAAAAGTGTGGCCAGGATATTCTCAAAAATGTGTGTTTGATGTAGTGTTGGGCGATATGGCAAAAAAAATAAAATCTTTATTTTTTTCAAACTTTAGGATGAATCACGATTAAAGGGATTGTTCACCCAAAAATGAAAATTCTCATTTACTCACCCTCATGCCATCCTAGATGTGTACGACTTACTTTCTTCTGCAGAACACAAATGAAGATTTTTTAGAAGAATATTGCAGTTCTGTAAGTCCATACAATGCAAGTGAATGGTGACCAGACCTTTCAAGCTTCAAAAAGCACATAAAGGAAACATGAAAGTAATCCATACAATTCCAGTGGTTAAATCTACATCTTCAAAAGTGATATGATAAATGTGGGTGAGTAACAGATCAAAATTTAAGTCCTTTTTTACACTCTGTTACTCACCCACACCTATCCATATGATTGGATATGAAGGGCCTGTAACTGTCACGTAACTAATGCTTTATTGTGGGTATTTAAAGGAGACCTATTATGCCCCTTTTTACAAGATGTAATATAAGTCTCAGGTGTCCCCAGAATGTGTCTGTGAAGTTTCAGCTCAAAATACACCACGGATCATTTATTATACCATGTTGTAAATGCCTCTTTTTGGGTGGAATCAAAAACAAGCTGTTTTCATGTGTGTCTCTTTAAATGCAAATGAGCTGCTGCTCCCCACCCCCTTTCCGGAAGAAGGCTGTGCCTTTACAGCTCGTGCTTCGGATACTATTGCAACAACAAATCAGAACCAATATGACTGACACTGTAAATACATTTTGTTCAGCCATATATGTACAAGCCATTATTTCCGGCGTTTTTCAGTCAATTTCTTGCATTTTCCCCCTCTTATGAACAACAACTTTTGGTACATGATAAAAGCTCCTTGTGGTTTCTCGGTTTGATCGATTTGAGCAACCATGAACGATGCAAAACCTAGGCATTTTGAGTTTGTGATGGTGCTTCTTATGTAGAAAATCACTTCCTGCCCTCCATCTGCATTTCACGCCACAGCAACGCAGTGACGTGACGTCATGTGCAAACAAGCTATAACGACATAGCTCTGGTCTCGGTGAATACAATCAGAGACAGTGGTAACTTTAGCTGCATTAGCCGTGGAATCAGCTAACAAGCACATTCGGAAAGGCGATTTGCAAACATTCACAAAATATAAAGTGCGATACTTGCATCTTCAGGGTATAAAGCTGGAACACGAACAGTTGGTACTGATCCATGCTTGAGAGTCAAATTTTTTGAAAATCCTGCTTTATATTGACCCTCATTCACAAAGCAGTCCGGTGTAAAATGATTTGCACAATCATACACAAATTTTGGTATGTTTTGGGGCACATTTTCTTCAAAAAAAAACTTGTCCACTGCGTCTTCAGTGGCTGTTATGCCGGGAGTACATGATGACTCTTATGTTCACTTTTACAGCCAACAACACTTATGACGCTTACGAAGTTGAGACATTATTCTTCTCACTGTAGCTGCTCCAGCGTGAAAAAAAATGGCAGACTGTGTGTAGAACACTCGGGGGAGGATCTATGATAATAAGGTGGAGTCTATGATAATAGGGTGGAGTCTGTCACCAGCCATGGGCGTGGCCTGGATATGAAAACCAGTCATTTTGAGACACTGTTTTTGATTAATAGAAATATAAGAAAGAGGAGTGGGTGGACTTTTAACATTGTAGGGTGGTTATGTACACACACTGCCGACTCACATTTATGTTCAAACACCATGTAAAAATGCATTTTGCATAATAGGTCCCCTTTAAAGAAAAGAAAGGAGACAGTTTTTGCATAAACGTACGCACAACACTGAGGCCAGTTATGGAGTCGTATTGATTATTTTTAGCTGCCTTTATGTCCTTTTTGGAGCTTGGAAGTGTTGGCCCTCATTGACTTGCGTTGAATGGATATATTCACCTCATATCTCCAAAATATCTTTGTTTGTGTTCCGCAGAAGCAAGAAGGTCAAATGTGTTCAAAATGGCATACGGGTGAACTATTCCTTTAAGGAGTTATAGTCCTCCTTTAAATGACTGCTTGTTTGATTAAAAACATAACCTTTTTTTCTTTCCTAAACACCTACCAACTCTATGACTTAAGTCTGCACTCTGCAGATATCCTCGACAATGCCACAATTGACTGACAATATGCTCAAATTGGGCAACCAATTTAATCACAGACCACCCAGGTTCTTAAATCAACTTGTTTGGAGAGAAATCAGTAATCACATCCTGTTTAACACGAGACATCTGTTTTTGAATGGTCTGTAGAAAACTCCAGCATAGACATAATCTTGGAGATCTTCCACCTCCACTATATATAAATACACTCTGATTAGGTACATGTCCATGTTTGTCTTCTTTGGCCATGTGGGTTGAGATAATGGGTGTTTTTTTTGTTTTGTTGTTGTGATCCATCTTGTAGTACCGATGTATTGTCAGCAGCGCAGCCGGAGTCGCAGCAGCCTGTGGCCTCACAGACATCTGCACCGAGCATGCCGAGAACACCCCCAGCTCAAGAGGTGCCGTCACACAAACATGACACATATAGCAGTCTGAATGTTCCACTACATCTAACCATTGAGCTTACCAAGCTGGCCCCTTTTAGCTATAGTTGTTGTATGCAAAGACAAACACCAGTAAACATGTTAACATCAGGGGAAATATTTTCAGGCATATATATATATATATATATATATATATATATATATATATATATATATATATATATATACACAAAAGTTAGACCCAGAATTTTGTGGTTTTCAGCACATTTAATTAATGCTTTTTAGTTAATCATTCAGGCAGATTCTTGTGTTTTGACACTTCTGTATTTCTCTTAGGCTCCGACTCTAGCCGTAGGGCCAAAGTCCTGGGCTCAGGCCAGTGTTACACATGGAGTACAAGGAGATGGTGAGTTACTGTGCAATGATCATGCATATAGATAACTTATCAAAACTTCATTTTATGCTGGAACAATTTAAAATTAGTTAAACTATAGTTAGGCTACCCTGTTGAAAATAAGTGCTTAGCTACCTACAGATTGAAGCTATTCAATGGGGTAATACTGTATCAGTTTAAGTATATAACCTTTTTGAAATATATTACATAATTTCTTTGAACAATCTGAGGATTTGTTTGGCACAAAAGCAATGAGAATCTCAATTATAGTGACATTGAACTTACGCTGCTTGAAAGAGAGATGTTCTAGGAGAGTGTGTTTGATTATCGGTTTTGTCAGTAAATTGTGTTTTTCACAAGGGAAATGTAAAAAAAAATAAATAAAAAAGCATTTTTTACTGAACCTGTACTGTAGCTTACTTTAAAAATTTTCATTTGGTTAGTAGCTACTTTTAGTTAGTTACTTGCCAAAATGTTTTTTTGTCTTAAAGAGTTTTAAAATATAAAGTTGAAGTAGCTGTTGAAGTCCAAAATGTTCTTGGACTTTTGCTGTAAAACTTATTTTCTTATGTCAATCCTTTTGTGCCCCGGTATAGATGGATACCGGTTCATTTCTAATGAAGTACATCTTCTCATATTTCAAAGCTAACCACCTCCCTTTGGTCTCTTCACAGGTGGAAAGGGATCAAACCAACCATCGCCATTCTCTCGCGAGGAATTTCCCACCCTGCAGGCGGCTGGAGACCAGGACAAAGCTGGCAAAGAACAGGCCACTGCAGATCAGTGGTATGGGCCCGGACCAAGCCTCCGCCCCCAGAGTAAGCATTCTAGTTCTGCTCTCCTTTCAATAATTCTTGCTATTTCATGTGGTATGCATATTATATTTGTTATCTTCTAATATGTATTGATTCACAGATGTTCAGCAAACTCTTAATAAACAAGTTGCTTTCTTTTACAGACGTAACGAGTTGGCGGGATGGTGGGGGCCGGGCATTGGCACCCACCCTGGCTGGGGAGGGAGTTGCGGAGGGCGGTGCTGGGGGAACCATGGTGATGGAGGGTGCTGCTGGGGCCCTTTCCATCCCACACCAAAACGTGTCCTCCCATGGGCCGCCTAGAGCCCCCCCAACCAGCAACCCCGCACTTCCTCTCCCCCAGCCACCTATCGGCCCGCAGTTCCAGGCTTACAGAGGGATCATGCCTTCCTTCGTAAGTTTAAGCATTTCTGCCATTAATTGTTTAAATGAGGACAAGTGATTTCATACAAATGAATTGTGCTTAAGATTGTCTTTTTGTATCTTGCAAGTATGTCATGCATCTAATTTTTGCTCTTATGTTGGCTGTGCTGTAATTTGTTCTTTTTAGTGGCCATAGCCTACTTCAACCCTTTCTGTTTTGTCTGCATCTTTATCCCCAGATGTATCCACCATATCTGCCCTTCCCACCCCCATATGGTCCACAGGGACCGTACAGGTATCCACCCCCAAATGAGGCCCAGAGGTAAGTGATCATTATTGTTCATGTGCTCAATCAATTATAACTGCAATTTTACTAATATTCACCATCATATAGTTGCCATTTTTTAATCCTCCTCTGACTTATGTCTTTTCTCCTCTTGCCAGGTTTTCTCGTTCACAGGGTGGAGTAGGACCGGATGGGAGGCCTTCTGGAGGCCCCCGGGGTGAGGTGGTAAAACGCCCCTCCATTCTCAAACAGGATGACCTGAAGGAGCTGGATGAGCTGGACCATGATGGAGATGAGGGCTGGGCTGGTAAGTAGAAATCTCTTAATTCCACTAGCTTATTAGAGCTAAATAGGACATTTGAGCCAAGTAGAATGTTGTTGTTTTTTTTTGTGCATCCTCCATTTCTCGCTCCTCCATCCTCAAGCCCATGACCCGGAAACCGATCAAAGTCCATAATCATTAAGGACGTATCAATTCTCTAAATGCACAGGGAGGATGGAGGACAAAGAAGGCTTGAGCAAGGAAGCACAGATGCATCATATGTAGAAGACGTTTTTGTTTTTTTGCACCTGACGTACGCATAAATGCTTCTCCCCCATCACATCTGGCACAACAGTTTTATTTCATGTTTTACCTTTTGCGTATTAAACCATAATTTTCATACTTTAGAAGTGCATCTTGAATTATTAGGTTTTATCATGAAACTATCAGTGAATCAAGTTTTAACAACATAATAGAAAGTGCTCTGAGGTAATGCAAAGTCCACACTCTGAAGTGACATGTTAGTGAGCAAGGACATTCCATTTTACAAATATGTCTTGCTTTGGTTCCTCCATCCTTGTTTACTTTCCTTGCATCCTTTCTTTGTTTTCTAAGAGGGTGGAACTAGGATGCAAGGAAAGGAAATGAGGATGCTCATTTTAGATTTAGATTTAATTTAGTCTTTGCACAATGAGTGTTTTTTGTGTCATTCATGTTTCCCGACTTGAGTCTCATTTTAAAATATAGTAGACACTTTTGCTTGCAGCGAGGGTGATCCAGTTGATGGTTAGTTATCAGACTAAATCAGATTAGATAAATCAGACTATCAGTGTGCTCACACAACACACTTTCAGTATTTACAGCTTACACAGAAATAACAGACAATCTGTTCTCACCAGAAATGGCAAGAGCTGGTCCTTTATTAAACATCACTGTAACTAGGAAGTGCCTCCACCCATTTCAGTTTAAATATGGTCTTGATTCTTTACTATTCATATGGTATATTGCATTATATGTTTTTATCATATAGATACAATGTAAACACTCTAAATTGCTGGATGCGTTTTATTTTTTGTGTTGATGTATTTTATATTGAAACAGGAAGTTTGTGTGGGACATATTGGAGCCATTAGACTTTAGTTGATATATCAGCCTGGCAAAACCATGATTTGATACTTGCTATTGCTAGTCAGTGGCAGGTGATATTTTAGGTGGACATTCTCATTCTAGAAGGCATTTGATTGGACAAAAATGTGTATACGCCACCATCTGGGCGGTCCATCATCAGTATTTTTGATCATTTTTCCTGGAAGAGAGTGACTGAATTTCTTGCTTTGTTCTCAGGGGCACAGGAGGAAATTGACTACTCTGCCAAGTTGAAGTTCAGTGATGATGAAGGAGAGGATGACGGGGAAGAGGAAAGGACTGAAAACAAAAATGGACCCCGGTAAACAGAAATGTTCTCCATTCAGTCAATTTGTTTTAAACTGCTTTCCTTTTGACTGATTTTTGTGACACTTTTATTATTTACAAAAATGTGTTATTTACATTCTTCCTTACCAGGGAGGCAAGGGAGCAACAGAGATCCCAAGATGGACCTGCACCTGTTTCATGGTCCCGAGCATCTGACAGTGGAGGGAATTCACGGTGCACCCCTCCTTGCAGTCCTGACGATGGCTCTGCACCCCCCTCCAGCAAGCCAGGCTGGGCCGAGGAGGGAGGAAGTAGCTGGGGCAGTCAGACAAATGCAGGATCTTATCAGGTATGAAACTCATCGCCCACACACGGGTGCAAACCTTCAGTGTACCACTGGCCTCTGCCGACTAATGTGCAGTCACTGTGAGGACGGGAACATGCTTGTAGTGGTTCCTGGATGACTCGCTGATTGATGCGTGTACCCATATGCAGGGGCGTAGACCTGGACTAGGTGGCCCAAGGGAGCAGCCCTCCCCCCCACCAGGGCCACTTCTTGGACAGGGGCCCTACTCCTACTACCACCAGGTATATGGGGAAAGGGTCCAAGATATAGGACAACAGCGAGAACGAGGACTAACAGAAGCATGTTGGTGATAATGGAGTTTACATTGGTGAGCTTTAGTTTTACATATGTAACCCTCCTTCTATCAACAGGACCAGCCTTCGAACCATTTGGCAATTTCAGGCCCCAACCTGGCCCCTCAGAAGCCTCCCAGCGGTGCCCAAGCACAGCAGCAGGCAGAGTCAGTGCCAGGTGGGCAGACCCCCCCTCCTCCTGGCACCTTGCAACCCCAGCAACAGGGCGAGGATGAGGACGAGACATGGCGGCAAAGACGAAAGCAATCATCGTCAGAGATCTCTGCCGCGGTAGAGCGTGCCCGCCGTCGGCGTGAAGAAGAGGAACGGAGGATGCAGGAGGAACGCCGTGCTGCCTGCGCAGAGAAGCTTAAGAGACTTGATGAAAAACAGCAGCAGCAACAGAGCATGAAACCCAGTTCTCCCAGTGATGCTCCTGCCAGCAGCCCAAGTCCCTCCTTGTCTGCGCCAGCCTCGTCTCCTAATGTCAGTCTGCCATCGTCACCCTGCATGGACCCAGAAGAACCTCCTCTGTCATCCGCTCAGACAAGCAGTGCAACATTGGTGCTGAACATAAATAATAGACAGAGGGCTGGCAGCAACAGTAGTCATGACTCTAACACTGGTTAGTTCTCCATAATTTTCTGTTCCAGAAACATGTCCAGTAAAGTAAGATGTTGAGCAGTCGTATGAGTGTTGTATGACATTACATATGTAGAGGTTGGCCGATATGGGTTTTTTACTTGGGGGTGGGGGGGGACAATCTTTCAAAATTAGATTTTGTGAGTTTTAGACTGTAGATAGCAGTTTATCCTGGTTTCTGTTTAGTCTTCATTTTAGTAATTTTTTGAACATAAAGAAATTGTAATACATTAGGAAGAAGGAAATAACAACAGTGCACAAAGTAGATTTTATCACATTTTCTTACAAAAAGAATGAAACTAATTGCACATACAGTGCACAGTAAATGTGACATTTACTCATAGCGCACGTGAAGCACTTTTACTTTGAAGTTGCTCTCACATGCTAGTAGTGCGGATTCAGTGAGCAACAATCTACTGACCGCTTCCAGTTTACTCAGCCCGGATTGCCTGCTTGGACTATCACAGACTGACCGTTGCACTACATTCGTTAGAGCGATTTTTGATCCATGCTTTTATAAAACATGCTCAAGAGGAATATATACGAGCACTTCACAGGAAGAAAATGAATTTGTGCAAGTTTCATGAGGTATGTAAATTAAATATGTTTAAATAAGACATTTTCATACGATATATGATAGATGTTTTATTGATGTTTGCCTTTATCATTTGACAAGACGGTTAACAGTTACAGGAAACTGCTGAAAGAGAGAGGGAAAATGAAACATGAGGTTTGTTAATTAAATCTGTTTAAATGAGAGATCCGCATGTATGACGATGTTTTATGATAGAAGTTTTAGAGAGGGAAAATGAAACAACCGAGCACTTTAAACTTTTATGAGCATCTGTCTAAGACGAAACTGTTTAAATGAGACTGTGTTGTACACTTGACTATTCTTGTGATAACACGATGGCACAAAAGAAAAATAACTGTTATTGGTCATTTACATGTCGTCTCAGAAGGCTCCTTCATGTGCAAGCAGGTGATTTTGCTATCGCAGCTTGAGAAACGAATTAGCCAAATGGGAAAATGTATCGGCCCCTGTAATATCTCATTCGACCATATACATATGTTGATTTGATCATTTCCTCTTCATTCAGAATCTCAGCAGATTCTGCAGCCTCAAGTCACCCAGAATCAACAATCCCTGGATGTCCCAGTGCCTGGAGATGGCAAGGATGAACCTGTAGTAGGTGGGCCACACATTCGTGGCACTAGAGGTGGAGATGATCCCGTGAAGGTTGAGAATGTTGGTGGAACAGGACGGCAGGGAAGTGGTCCTCCCGGACAGGGCTTTTCCAAGTATCAGAAATCGCTTCCTCCTCGTTTTCAGAGGCAACAACAGGTCTGTGTGTTGTATCAAATGCATTCCAGACCAATTATATGCAATAAACTCTTCATTTATTTGTCAGTGTTTCAATTAATGAAATATACTGTACTTGATTAAAAATTTAATAATGTACTAATAATGTTTTAACACCGTGTGCACAAACAGCGCATGATATTGTTTCATACCCAAGCAGAAATATGAACATTCTTTCTTAACTTATTTGAAGCTCTCTATCCTCAGGTACTGAGATTATTTAAAGTCTGACAAATATGAGTACAAAGTGTGACGTTTATCATTGTATGAACAGGAGCAACTTCTCAAACAGCAGCAGCAGTGGCAGCAGCAACATAATCAGGTTGCCCAAAATCAGCTCCAGTCCCAGCCTCCGAATCTGCAGGGCCCCTCTCCGGGCACCACACAACAGTCTGGGCCCAAACAGCCAACCCTTTACCCCCCTGGTTCAATGGGACGTCCTCCACCTCTTCCCATGAACTTTGATCCCCGCTGGATGATGATGTCCTATATGGACCCTCGCATAATGCAGGGACGTCCCTCACCCATGGACTACTACCCTCCCAGCATGCATCCTTCAGGTTAGTAAAGAACTGAATGAAATCAACTTTAAATAGTAGACCAAAACCCGTGCTTGTCCAGAGACAATAAGGGCTTTTGTGTTTCAGGGATAATGAGTCGAGAGCGTTCTGATTCAGGTGGCTCTGGGTCAGATCCCTTTGATAGGCAGCAGCATGGTGGACCCCCTCACCCCCATCGTGGCACACCCCCCATGGATCCTAAGCTGACTTGGGGGCCAGATGTTTTTCCAGGGGGTACTGAGGATCGGGGACGTAGCTCCCCCCTACGGCAGAGAGCTGTAGAGGAAGAGGATGTCAAAGGCAAAGGTCAAAGGTAAGTAGCAGCTGTTCAAAACATAATTGTATATAAAATAAATAGGCAAAGATTTCCAAACTGTTCCTTTATAAAGTTGTAATATTTCTTTTGAGTTTTTATAAGCATAAAACAAATGTTTTCTTTTCTAAATGTTTCTAGAAGTGACACTCCTCCAGTGCGTATGCGAGAGGGAGGCACAGCTCATATTCAGCCCCCAAGTATGTCTTCCAGCTGTCCATCTGGCTCATCCAACCAAACCCCACCACCTTTGGCAATTCAGGTTGGGGGCCAGGGTACTGGCCACCATGGCCACCATCAGCCTTTTATGGGCGGGCGAGGAGGTTACTGTAACTTCCATGACAATGGATCCAGGATGGGCTCCCACCTGCAGCAAAGGGCCAGCAGTGGAGGGACACTTCATGGATTTAGCCATCAGGAGGGGGGTCAACAGAGCCAAATCTGGGGGACTGCTCATCCCCATTATGACCGTAATGGCCGTTCTGATCACTCTGCCTTGGAGAACAACTCGTATCTCCAACACCATGCTCCACCCCCTCATTTCTCCCTTCATCCTCACAAGCAGGAGAATGGTAGGGAGCGAGAAAAAGGAGGGGAGCCAAAAAAGAGTGGCCCTTCACCTCCACTCCATCAGCCGTCCCTCTCCTCCTCCTGCTCATCATCATCATCTTCCTCAGCCAGGGAAGATGGCAGTGGGAAGCAGTCCCTACATAATCAAGTCTCACCGCAGCATGAGCATCACACTGGATCCACTCATGTTCCAGGAAGGAAACAGGATAAAATGGGAAATACACACAATCAGCCCCCACAGCATTCTTTGCAGCAGCACCACCCTAAAGCCAACTCTCGCAGCCGGGAACACAAAACTGAGACACAGTGGGGTCCAAGGCCTGGTAGCAGTAGCGGGAGTGTTGGCTCATCCCATAACAGAAAGGTAGGCTCTGGAATGAGTGGAAATACTGGAGGGGAAGAATCCATAAATCAGGTGGCTGAGAACAAGTCCTCTGCCCAATCAGCAGATGGTGTCACAGTCAAGCGGGCAGGTCCTATTAAGAGACCAATTTTAAAAGAGATGAAAAGAGAGGGTGGTGAAGGAGAGGGAGGAGAAAAGACCACTGGAGGCTCTGGAAAAGACAAGGAACAAGATACTACTCAGACAACCACCAAACAAGAATCAGCTTCTGGGGCTCAAACGTCCTCCACACACAGTGGGAAAGATGATGCAGTCTTGTCAAATAAACCCAGAACTGGTGGAAAGGAGCGAGGTAACACTGGAGGTACAGGTAAAGGATCCAAAAATGGAGACAACTCCATACAAAATTCTGGGTATTCTGCTCCTCAATCCAGAAGGGAAAGGGAGCGTTCTTCTGAAAGAGGGAGCACGACTTACCATGCATCCTCATACAGAGGTGGGCGATCAAGCCGTGGCAGAGGAGAGTTCTACGGGCGAGGCAGAGGATACAGGGGCACTTACACGGGCAGTACCGGTGGTAGCAGTCGTGGGAAAACAGGTGGCAGAAGCAGCGGGGCCTACAGGCCAGCTGCCAACAGTGGCTACCACCACGGACCTTTTAATCAAGAATACAAGCGGGAGGCATCATCTGGCAGTGGTAGGCATGGACATGGAGGCCCTCAGCCAAATCCGGGACGTGCTAGAAACCGCAGCGAGACCCGAAGTGAAGGCTCTGAGTATGAAGAGGTGCCTAAGAGGAGGCGGCAGCGGGGTTCTGAGACCGGCAGTGAGAGTGCTGGTAGTGATCTTGCTCACTCTGACAAAGAGGACCGCAAACCTAACATCAAGACTGGCACTGGAGGAGAGAACCCATCAACAGGCCCTTCATCCTCTTCAGCTCCAACCAGAAACTCCCAGACTAGAGTATTCACACCAAGGGGAGTGCCATCAAGACGTGGTAGAGGTGGAGGTGGTGCTGGAGGAGGTCTTCATAGAAGTGTAGGCAATGCTGGAGTCTCTGGCGGACACAGATCTGGACCTGGCCCTCCTTCCCATGGCTGGTCTACAAAATCTGCAACTGTGCGAAAGCAACATACATCCTCCCAACCATCTTCTCCCAAAGACTCTGGTCGTGGAGCTAATAGCGAAAAGAAGAAAGCTGGTGACCAGAATCAGTCTCAGATTCAAAGTGCAAATTCCTCAGCACCTAATCCCTCTGTGCCTATTGTCCAACAGGGGTCCACTGAGAATGGAAGTGTTGGGGCTCAGCTGTCTTCTAGTAATGTTCCGTCAAATTCCACTGGCTCTACTACACAGACAATTCCTCTGTCTGCTTCAGATGGACGAAGTTTTCCTCCCAGAGGATTTGAACGCCCCCCTCGTCGTAGGCGCCATGGACGATCTCAGCATCAGCAGGACAAGCCTCCCAGATTCCGCAGGCTGAAGCAAGAGCGAGAGAATGCAGCCCGTATTAATGGAAGCAGTGAAATTATTGAAGTTGTAGCTGGACAACAGCAGAGGCCTGCTTCTCCATTGCAGAATTCCCAGCAAGAAACAAATAGCACTCCCAAAGCATCTGTCGCAAATGCAAACCATAATGTCTCCGCAACTTCTAATAATAATAATAATAGCGGCCACCATGGGGTTGGAAACCAAAATTTAAATAGTCACCACAACCACCATTACCAGGGCATCTCCCAGTCGCACCCTCAGCACCGTCATAACCATAACCCAGCAGGGGGCGCCAAATCTCCTGACGTCTCTAACCAGAACTCTGACCAGGCCAATGAGGAATGGGAAACAGCTTCCGAAAGCAGTGATTTCACCGAGTTTCGCGAGAGAGAAGGTGGAGGAGGTGGTAAATCCTATTCCTCCCACCACCACCATCACCATCATTCAACAGGAAGAGGTAGTGGAGGTGGCGAGAGAGAGATGACAGCTAAAGAATTGGCCACCAGCAAGAGAAGCTTCTCCAGTCAGCGCCCTGGAATGGAGAGGCAGAATAGAAGGGTGAATCCCAGTGGTGGTGGAGGAAGAGGCCACAGGGGTCCACCCAGTGGTGGTGGGCCTGTAGGTGGTGCTGGCAATGGTGGGCCCAATCGTGGTGAGAGACGTGGCAACTGGCCATCCCCTAAGAACAGGAAGTGATTTTTTTTATTTTTTTTTATTTGGAAATGTTTCAAATGCATCCCTCTTTCATTGGCCACTTATTTCTGTCAGTCCTCTTCCCCCCTAACATGTTAACACTTTATTGTAAAAGATTAGTTAACAAGACATGTACACATTCATTCTAGCTCCCTTAGTTTATTGCTTTTTTTTTTTTGTCCTTTTGTTGGAAATTCACACTCTGTGCCCTTTCACGCTCCCATAAATCCCAAGTTCTACGATGAGATTTGACATACTCAACCCCTTTTTAACGGAAGTATCTTTTGAGACTGAAAATAGTCAACCAGAAGACATCCATTTATTAATCCATTTGTAAGCACAATATGACATCAACATGATTAAGATGTGCTTAGTTCGTGTATGCTAGGCATGTTACATGTATTTGTAGAACTGTGGCTTGAAGCATATATGAAAGGCCAGGGTTGATATTATGTACTTGTGTATTCACATTGCATAATTTTGGATTGTGTATTCACTGTATTCTCCGTCAGGTTGGATCTTGGAAGTTCCTCTTTTAATGAGAACAAATGTATCATAGATTTGTTTTTCCCTCTTGTGTTTTGAATTCTTTCCCTTATCTTAAATTTTCATTTCAACCTCACCCCTCTTTTAAAGGTGAGGGTATATATTTTTTTTTTCTGCAAAGCAGGTCATTAAAATTAATTTTTAACTAAACCCCCCTTCATTTTTGGTTTTGAGCTCATCTTTTACTGCAGTGCTTGCCAACCCAGTACAATACTACTGCTCACATTCTAATTTCATGTCCACTGGTTCAGACCTACATGGTGTTTTTTTTTTTTGTTTTTTCCCCCTTGTTTTGAAATCAGGTCTTCACTGCTCATTGCTTTGGTTTACAAATAGTTTCATTAGCTATTCATTAGTTTCTGCCTCCGCATGGAATTGTAGTTTAATAGAGTACATTATACATGTTTATATAATTAGATGAAGTGATCTTAAGATCCTTTAAAGTTCCCATTCATGAATCACTTCATTTTAAGGCTTTGCTGTTTGACTCGGCCTTTAGTGTCACATCATTAAATTTGAATTTCTTTTTTTAAACATCTGTTACAGATTCTTTCTGTCTTGCACTTATTAAGCCAGTAAACTTCAAAACTCTCCTGTAGGATGAAGATTGTTCAGTGTTTTTTTGTTTTTTTGTTTTTTTTTTCTCCATATGACTAGCTGTATATTGGGCATCTTTTTGACTAGGTGTCATACTGCAGTTCCAGGTTATTTAACATGGAATGCAAGTATTGTGCTATTGTTATATTCACTTAACAGTTCTAGGACGTGTAGAGAACCGCTCTTTCACTACCCTCTGCATTGTAAATTACCTTTATTTTAAAAAAGAAAGTTTGACATAAGCTCCTCTTCCAGTCTGTATTTCCAAAGTTCCCCAAAACGTTTCTCTGAACTATGGGCAATTGTCTTGCTCGCATCTATGGACTGAGCTTCAATTTATCTTCTCAGTGAGATATGTCTATGCCAAGGAGTCTGTGCCCCTTTTTGAGTAGTGTTACAAAACAAGACATTGGTTCTGTGTGCAATATGCCTGATGTCAAACAAAACTTGCCCATCAACTATGGACATCTGCTCACGCTAGTGAACGGAGTCTGAGCCCAGGTTAACAAGAAACAACAAATGCTTGATGTCTAAATTGAAACCGATGAAAGCATTTTTTACTCATTTCGACCAGCATCTGTATTCAACTGGTGTAAGTTGGGGTTTGTTTGTTTTCTGGGAAGGCCTTGATCTGATCAGCTTCGGAATAATATGTAAGGCTTTTGAATGAAATGTATGTGTGAGTAGGGCATTTAAAAAGTATGTGTGAATTTATCTGATCTTTACATGTAATGTGCTCTCTTGGGTAGAACGCTTTGTGAAAGGGGAATATGAGTCCCAATTGCCCACTTTTTCAACACTATTAGGATGTTTATTTTATATAGGATATTTTCATTATATACATTCAAGTGTATACGTTAATCCAAATGAAGTGTAGTGGGAAAAAGTAAAATCGATATTTTTTCCTATCTTCTAAGAAAAATACAATAAAATGGGTTTATTTAACTTTTCTCAGACATTTTACGAAGCATGGTTTTATCCTCCGATACAGCTTGGTGGGTATATTCATTGGAAGCCATTCACATCAGCTTCCAGTGCTGTTTATCATCTCTCTTAAACTCTTAATCCATTGACGTGGTCACATTATATGTACCAATATTTGAATAAAAATGAATAGAAATGTGTATTCCTTGAAATACTCAAGAGATTGTATTATACTTCTAACCAGACCAAGGTACCTGAAGCTGTCACTGCTGTTCTAGCATTTATGGTTTATTATTGGAACCTTGATATACACACATGTATGCATCTGAATTTGTCTGCCCCAACTTACATTCCCACTCACAATCGTTGCCATTTTAAGTTCAAGGGAGCAATGTACAAGCAGAGAAGTGTCTTATTATAATAAAAAGTATACAAAGAAAAAAACCACGATCTGTGGTTTGACTTTATTTCACCATCAGTGTGATTGGGGGCATAGGGTGAGTGACTGCACACCAGAGATCCACATTGGCAATAGAATCAACAAACACGAACACTATTAATGTAAATGCAACACTAAAGGTTCACGCAGTAATTTTTTTTCCTCATTTAAAAAGTTTTACTTCTAAAGAAATGAATAGTAATTTTGAAACATATGTATAAAATCATGACCACTCAAATTAATCTCAGTAATTGCCCTGTTATTGGACACTTTCATTCATTGATTGAATTAGTCATGGCCAGTTATGAATAGTGAATTTCTACAATGGCATCGATTACTGGAAACTACTGTTTAAACGATGCAGCATCCAGGCCACTAGGTGTCAGTGTAAGTTAATGTAAGACACTTCGACATACTTCAAAAAATTACTGAGTACAGCTTTAAGTAAATGTTTGAGAGGGTGGCAACTTAAAGTAATGTTTTAACTTTCTTTTGGAATTGTGACGGTATCATACCAATTTCTGTAATTTTACATATATATGTGAGAAAGTAAAGTAAAACTGAGTACAGAGGAAAAACCTATGAAATAATTATTATAAATTATATGATATAAACAAATGAAATTATTAAAACAACGTTCCATATAAAACTTGTTTAATCTGAAACATGTTTAGTGAAAAAAAAACTGACTTGGAATAGTTTTTAATAAATTGCCAGTTTTTCATGTATGAAATTAATGCATGGCACCCAGGGACATTGCAACATCCGACCAAAACAAAGAAGTGGAATTATTTAAAATTCACCCGCGTTCACGTTTTTGTACAAGTTACTATGAATTTCTATTTTAGAAATGTGAGCTTACTAATTTATAAAGCATATTAATTAATATATGATGGGGATAAAACTGAAATGACCCAAAAACTACAATTCCCAACAACATAAGCAGTGTGAGCGGAAGTGTCCTACTTTATGATCACGTGCTCTCGAGCGCAACGCTCCAATCAGCGTTCAATTGTATCGCTGCAGCTAAGATCATCGACCCCGGGAGGTCCTTGAGGTAACACGAATAACTCTTTTGTCTCTATAATGAACAGAAAATACATACCGGTTTCAATAGTTATGCTTCTTTGGCTTATTCACAGTTAATTTTAAATGTTTAAACACTCGCCTGTCGACATATATCGGAGGCAGTCGGTGAATTTGTTGCGGCCTAGTGTGAAGCGTTAGCTAGCAACTCATTCTGCGTACACAAACAGCAGAATGGGCAGATTTCTTGACTAAACGTGTCATTTTAGCGTTAAATTGATTTTAGAAAATGTATGTTTTTATATTGAGCCCACACGTGTCTCATCAATCGTGTTTTTGAACGCTAAGACTAGAGAAGGTAACTAAAAGACTGTCTCAGCGTTTGTCAGGCCAGTCGGGTGAATTGTTTACGTGGAAAACACTCAGAGCCGCTGATTTATACTTTGTTCATTAATATATATATATATATATATTATAATTATCTAATACCTTTCAATGTTGTAATCTATGTCGTTAATCATTGCATGTCGCTGGTAAAGTGACTTTACCAGTTATTGAGTACTAATGGTAGTATTAATGAGAGTGTTGCAGTGTGAAGTCGTTAGTTCTGCTGTAATACTCAAAAATAACAGCAATTTTATGATGGATGTGCTTTCAATGCTAAAAAACACCCTGAAATGTACATTTTTTTTTTTTTTAATTCACTGACCTTTTAAAAGTGTTAAATATTTGGTTGTATTCTGATTTTCTCTTCTCATCTTCACAGTTTCCCAACATGAGTAGTTCAGAGGAGGTATCGTGGATTTCTTGGTTTTGTGGTCTGAGGGGAAATGAGTTCTTCTGTGAGGTATGTGTTAGTATCTGAACGCCTCTTATAGCACAGTTCTATCATAATTATCTATACAGGGCACAACCTTAAGGTTTCTTTTTTTTTTTACTGATGGCCAAAAAAATACTTGTTTTTTTCTACTTGCCCTTCCATATGTGCCAGAAACAATATTTATACTTTTCATTACATTATACATTTTCTTTACAATTAACTACATTTGCTGGAAAACAATGGCATAAGATGCAAAACATTACTAATTAATTTTAAACCCAATCTTTCTGATTCCTCCAAAACTATCACAAATCATTCTCACAATTTCAAGAGAAAAAAACCCTTATCCGTGTTTGGTAGGCACATTTACCTTTCGCATGGTGAAAAACAGTCATCTCAATGGGAATTTACGCAATCGTGAATTTTGCGCAATGGACATCCTGTGGCGAAGAATTCCCCCTTGCAGATTTTGCGTGGAGTTCAAGTTTGGTGAACTTTGACAGGCGAATTTCCCACGTTGAACAATGGGAAGAAGCTTGGTTTGGCCGTGACCTATGTGTGGGCAGTGCTGCTTTATTCGGATCCCCAGTTGCATCCACAAAGTGGTTGTTAGACTTTCTAGTCTTCATGCACAGCTACACTGAATATTCACAATCCACACTGATATTTTATCGATGAGTTTCTTTTTGACTTCACTCTCCCAGAGTATGAAATGCAGCATTAAAAAGAGTCTGCTTCACAATTCGTTTTTTGCTGATTTCACGCGCACACAACATACGCCAACGCCGCCTTCGCCCGTGGAATTTCGCAGTGCAAAGGAAAATGTGACCGTGCCTTTAGCCAGCTAAATAACTTTACCTTGATGCTAGTTAAATCGGCAGAATTTGGAATAACAATGTTCAGGACGTCACAGAAATCCAAATGTTTCGGTTTGCAAGTCATCAAGACATTAATAAGATCAATGAGTATAACATTCAGCGACAGTGTGGCACTGGCCTGATAGGGCATCAGCTGGCCCAAACCTCTCTTATACTGGGCCAGCGGGCCATTCTTATTGTTGAGCTCTGCTCAATTGGGCCATAACTGCATCTGTATCACCTAAAAATGCTAAGTTGTCTGTCTTGCTAAAAGCAAGGCAGAGATCCTAAGCCTCCTTAGGTTTTTGGAGAGCAGTAGATATCTTTTAGATCCGTTTCCACCTGGTATTATGATGAGTCTTGGGTGATCGGATCACGTGGTCAGGTGAGACACATCGCTGGTTACATCTGGTCGCTCAAATGCATCTCCTGTGACCACTTGTATTCAGGTTTGGAGGGGAGGGTCTCTGTTTCATGACGACATACATCAATCACTATGTCAGTGTATGAAGACAAAGCGCAACAGTGGTTGAAATTTAATTTAAGCACAAACGCAACATGTCAAGCAGAATTATCCGTTTAGTGTATTACCTGTATTAAAGGATCTTCTGGTGTTCCTGCTTGTCATCTGTGTTGAAATCAGACACACTAAAGAAGATCCGTGTAGCTCTCGTGATTTTGTATGCATCTGCTTTTTAAAAATTTCCGATCAGACGGTTATTTCCTTTTAAAGCCGCTCGTAAACGGCAAAGTTTAAGCTCTTGTTTTAGCGCAGCAGTTGATTGACAGGTGAGGGGTGGCGCTTTGCTGCTGGGATGCATTCAGGACAGATTAGTGTTTACACCTCAAATGCAATCTGGTCACATGCGTTTTTGACCACATTCATATGTGTGTTTTGTGATCTGATCATAAAATATTTTAGACCCCGTTTAGATCTGTATTTAGGCCTGACCACATGTGATCGGATCACCCAAAACACATCATAATACCAGGAGGAAACGGGTCATAGTATATCAACTTTACTTTTGGTCCAATGTTTATGCTAAACATTTTCTTTTTTCTCTCCAAACAGGTAGATGAAGACTACATTCAGGACAAGTTTAATCTTACAGGGCTCAATGAGCAAGTTCCCCATTACAGACAAGCACTGGACATGATTCTGGATCTTGAACCTGGTCAGTTTGTCTAGTTTGTGTTTTCTAGTTTCCATAATAAGTAGATTTTCCCTCAAGGTGCATCCATAAAACACAGAAAAGACATCCTGTATTGTGATGGGGCAGTTGTGTTGTGTATGTCTAAATGTCTCTCTGTCTGTGACAGATGAGGAGTTGGAGGACAACCCCAATCAGAGTGACCTGATTGAGCAGGCTGCTGAGATGCTCTATGGACTGATCCATGCGCGGTATATCCTCACTAACCGCGGTATTGCCCAGATGGTATGTCTTGGCATTCCCGACATCATTTTGTTGACAAGTTTTAGGATTTTTAAAATTTTATTCAATTTTTTTTAAATACATGCTTACGATGTTGTTGGTTTTTTTTTTCTTCAGCTGGAGAAGTATCAACAGGGGGACTTTGGCTATTGCCCACGTGTTTACTGTGAGAATCAGCCAATGCTGCCTATTGGTAGGTGTCCTGCTGTGCTTGTGTGTAATTATAAAATTTTGGTTCTTGGTTCTCAATATGGCGATGCATTTATTATGTACACTAATTAAATTAGACTGCTATGAATGTTTGGAACAGCTGTGGTAAGGGAGATTGACAAATAGGGTTGTCCTAGACAATAAAAATTGGAAATCTTTTAAAAATCAAGTTAAAACTCATGTCAAATTTGTAGAAATGTAATCTTTGTGTCCAAGTTGGTTTCATAGATTTTTTTTAAAGACATACATTTATTTGGTAGCAAATGCTATAATGACTTAAAATGTTGTGCTTTAACCATCAAGAAAGATATATTAAAATGCATTTCTTGCTCCTTGAATACATGTGAGTGTACCACTTTATCATTTCAAAAAAGTTTGAAAATGTATTTTTCATTAATATACATGCATATACTCACTGAGCACTTTATTTGGAACACCTGTACATCTACTTATTTATACAATTATTTAATCAGCCAATCATGCAGATACGGGTCAGGAGCTTCAGTTAATGTTCACATCAACCATCAGAATGGGGAATCAATGTGATCTCAGTGATTTGGACCGTGGCATGATTGTTGGTGCCAGATGGGCTGGTTTGAGTATCTCTGTAACTGCTGGGATTTTCATGCACAACAGTCCCTAGAATTTACTCAGAATGGTGCCAAAAACAAAAAACAGCCAGTGAGCGGCAGTTCTGTGGACAGAAACACCTTGTTGATGAGAGAGGTCAACGGAGAATGGCCAGACCGGTTCGAACTGACAGAAAGGCTATGGTAACTCAGATAACCACTCAAGAGCACGTCGGGTTCCACTTCTGTCAGCCAAGAATGGAAAGCTGACCAACACTGGACATTTGAAGACTGGAAAAACATAGCCTGGTCTGATGACTCTCTATTTCTGCTGAGGTACACAGATGCTTGGGTCAGAATTTGGCGCCAACAGCATGAATCCATGGACCCAACCTGCCTTGAGTCAACAGTCCAGGCTGGTGGCGGTGGTATAATGGTGTGGGGAATGTTTTCTTGGCACCTCTTGGCCTGTTAATACCAATCAATCATCGTTTGAATGCAACAGCCTATTTGAGTATTATTGCTGACCATGTGCATCCCTTCATGGCCACAATTTACCCATCTTCTAATGGGCACTTCCAGCATGATAATGCACCATGTCACAAAGCAAAATTAGTCTCAAACTGGTTTCATGAACATAAGGAGTTCACTGTTTGTCAGTGACCTTCCCAGTCACCGGATCTGAATCCAACAGAACACATTTGGGATGTGGTAGAACGGGAGATTGGCAGCATGAATGTGCAGCTGACGAATCATTCATGTCAGCATGGACTAGAATCTCAAAGGAATGTTTCCAAGATCTTGTGGAATCACCACGAAGAATTTAGTCTATTTGTATTACACCAGTATTAGTGTTCCTAATAAAGTGTTCAGTGAGTGTATATAATTTTTTTGTTTTGTTTTTTTTTTATATACAGTTATCATGAATTTAGCCATAAATATCAATATATTTTCTTAGGGTTACTCCAGGTAGGGTTACTTAGGATTTGACCTGAACAAAATGTTTTTTGTTTTTTTCCCTTAAATATGGGAAAATATCTGATTTTTTACAACTTCGCACAGTCATGAGGGTCTGAAGGGGTCCTCTCCGTTTTATGAGGGTGCTTATCGCATAACAGAAAGGCTGCCTGCGTGTTGGCAACATCACCTGACTTTGATTTAGTGGACAAAACTTTTTAATTTTAAAACAAAAACTGTCTCACACCACTTAAACATTTCTGACTTTATCTACATGTTCATCATAGTAGTGTGAATTGCATTTTTAATGTATGTTTTTATAACTAAATAGATCAGAAAAAAAACCATCACCCCATTGACCCGTAGTCCAGTAAGTTTATATGCAGCCATTGTGTGGTTTATGAGGCTAATGTCTGTTTCCCTCATCAGGGCTCTCTGACATACCTGGAGAAGCCATGGTGAAGCTTTACTGCCCTAAGTGTATGGATGTGTACACGCCAAAGTCATCCAGGCACCATCACACTGATGGAGCCTATTTTGGTACTGGCTTTCCCCACATGCTCTTCATGGTGCATCCTGAGTACCGGCCAAAGAGGCCTGCCAACCAATTTGTGCCCAGGTTAGTCTTTTCTTAATATGTCATGTGCAACTCAATGTTGATTTACAGCTATCTCTAAAGTGAATCAGTTGAGTCATATAGACTGTTAAACGGATAGATCGCCCAAAAATGAAAAGTCATTTTCTCACCTTTATGTTGTGCCAAATCATGTGACTTACCGTTGGAAAACAAATGGAGATGTTGGGCAGAATGACAGCCTCAGTCACCATTCACTTTAATTGTATACAAAAAAAAGATGTAATCAAAGTGAGAGACTGAGAATTCCATACAGCCTAACTTCCACAGAAGATCAAAAGTCATACAGGCTTGGAACAACACAAGGGTGAGGAAATTATAATTCACTTCTGGGCGAACTATCCCTTTCAAGGTTGAGTTTCTTATTATGTGCTTCTCAAAACCACCATTCTCCTATTGCAGGCTCTATGGTTTTAAGATTCATCCAATGGCTTACCAGCTACAGCTGCAGGCAGCCTCCAGCTTCAAGAGTCCAGTCAAAGCGATCCGCTAATAACCTGAAGAGGGCATGAGGGGGTGGGATTGGGATCGGGTGGGTGGTAGTCTGTCTGTCTACATGGCCCCACTCTTCTCTTACGTTTTTGTTCTAGATTCAACCAAGACAAATGTCTAAATATGGAGAGAGTCGGATTGTAAAACAGACTTTGCAGAGAACAGAAACCTTACCTCTGAAACACTGTACAGAAAATGAGGTTTTCCTTGTAAAAAATTTTTTTCAGTTCTTAACCTCTACATGGAAGTTATAATTAAGAAAGATACATGAATCTTGCTCACTCTTTGGTCATGTTTATTTCAGTTTGTGTAATATTACCATACAAAACTGTCATGACTGTATGGATACTACAGAGATATTTCATTATTCAATCCCCTCCTCGATTAGACCAGATCATTGGCTTTCTTTGAAACCGCTGTTGCATGTTAAAGGCAGTATGTTTGATATTTGTTTTAAGCTCTAAATAATATTATTGGGATTGTCTATGACTGTTTTTTTGTTGACAGATTGCAAGTTTTCAGTGCATGTATTAGTAGAAATGGCCAGAAATGGAAAGACACAAGTACAATCAGGAAACTCTCTCTGTCTTTATCTGATAAAGTATTTTGTTTTAATCAGTAGTGCACTTCACTTCAGAACAATGCCAACCTCCTATGTTCCTTCAGTGTCAAGATTACTTACGAGATTTTAAAAAATTGACTACAGAGCCACAGTTAGGATTTTTTTTTACTATTTGTAATGGGCCCAAGTTTTTTTTTTTATGTGTGTGTGTAAAGCATTTCATATGTTAGAGAGGCATACGAGTAGAATATATAAATCAATTTGGATGCATTGAAGTTTTTGTGAGTGATTTGTTTTTGTTGGTCCTTAATGTTTTTCCCTTTACAGCTGTTGAGAAACCAGGGTTCAGAATTCAAAATAAATGTCTTTTCCTATAACTGGTGTGAGAGTCCCTCACGTACTTGGGTGAATCAGAAGCCTTTCAAATCAGCCTTTCTCAAAGTGTTTTAAAACTCTAGTAGACGTTAACATATTTGTTGCTCGTGGTAGCTTTAGAGTTAAAGAATGTGAAAAAGTATATGATAAAAGTTACTATCAACATGAGTTTGTGTATATTTTAAAAGTTCAATTAATTTTGAGTTTGTTTGAACCTGACTACTGCTATTACAATATCAATTGCTGGAAAAAGATGAGACACATTCAGATTCATAGAAACGTCAATTATATACTATTGTACTAAATACTTTTATTATAAATGTGCTACATCCACAAATGTCAACAAAATATTCACCCATCTGTCCACTATCTAGTTTAATAATAATAATAAAAAAAGTTTACTTGATTCTTTATGGGTTTATGTTTGTTCTATTCTCATGTTTAAATTGAAGTGATTTGTTTGTAATTATAAATTCAGTGTTAATTTTGTTTTTTTATTATTATAGTTGAGAATCTCTTCACAAGCAGTTGTTCCATCTGAGGAGCATGTGCATTGATGGTTATTTAGACTAGAACAAACAAAATGGAAAGGTAATGGAGTATGGAGCAGTACTCTGAGTCTGAAGAAGGATATGTTCAAGACTTCAGCTGCAGTCGCGTATGGTCTCGAGAAGCAATTTCTGACTATATTAAGGCTATAGATAATACCCCAGGCTTGTTTTGTGCCATATGCTGGTTTCCAAACATCATTTAAACATCTTGCTACAGTCTTTTAAAACATTTTAATTAGTGGAAAGTTTAAAGGGATAGTTCACCCAAAAATGAAAATTCTAACCCTCATGCCATCCCATATATGTATGACTTACTTTCTTCTGCAGAACACAAACGAAGATTTTTAGAAGAATATTTCAGCTCTGTAGGTCCATACAATGCAAGTGAATGGTGACCAAAACTTTGAAGCTCCAAAAATCACATAAAGGCAGCATAAAAGTAATCCATACGACTCCAGTGGTTTAATCCATGTCTTCAGAAGCAAAATAATAGGTGTGGATGGGACACAGATCAATATTTAAGAACTTTTTTTTTTTTTTTTACTATAAATCTCCACTTTCACATTCTTTGTCCATATCACCACCTACTGGCAGGGAGGATAATTTATAGTAAAAAAGTACTTAAATATTTATCTGTTTTTCACCCACACATATATATCACTTCTGAAGATATAGATTTAACCACTGGAGTCGTATGGATTACTTTTATGCTGCCTTTATGTGCTTTTTGGAGCTTCAAAGTTCTGGTCACCATTCACTTGCATTGTATGGACCTACAGAGCTGAGATATTTTTATAAAAATCTTAATTTGTGTTCTGCAGAAGGAAGAAAGTCAAACACGGATGGCATGAGGGAGAATGATTCATTTTTAAGTGAACTATCCCTTTAAGTTCCATATTTGCCTGAGCCATAAAACAAAGATAAAGCCAAAGTCAATTGTCCTTTAAATAAATTAAAATCTCTTAATTCAGTATTTCCTGCTCAGCAATAAGAACCAAAGTCAGCTGAACAGGTGTGTTTAGATGTCAATCAAATTACCGACATACTAAATCTTAAGGCATACATAATAGGGAGGCAATCCTAAAATGACAAGAAATCAGTTTAAACTGTATTCAGCTTGCACCCAAACTCCTCATAAATAGTCAATAAATAAACACCCCCAACATCAAAATCAAATAAAAATCAAATCATTAAACAGTCAAGCAATTTTCAGCCCATCTATCATCATAGAAATAGTAAATAAATCTTTGAAAGTCTTCATAGAAAATATGACAGCAAGACCACTGGCTTGCAAGAGATGAGTTAAAAGATGCCATTCCTAATGATCAGTTCAGTAGCAAATTAGGAGTAAGAAATGGCAATTGTAAAAGTTAATAATTTGGTAATAAGACAGTTATCTACTAAATTAAATCTTACTGTGAGGTATGAATATTGATCTATGACAAACAACAGTGATAACTGCAGACTGACCAGTAGTTGCCCAGAGGTAAAGTAATATAAGCACAGTTAAGATGATCTTACAACAAATAAATGAATATCAACAGAGAGATCAACAACAAAGTGATTAAGCAGTACAACAGAACTCAACACTGTAGGTTAGTAATCTGCTTTTGCTAATCTTTGCAATTACAATATTGAGATCACTGTATAGCTAAGGGTCAAACGAGAGCAGAGAAATTAGAAAACAAGTGGTGATAAAGTTGATGAAAGAGATCAAAAATAAACTGATGTTTGCACGTCATTCAAATGTTACCTGTTCTCCGAGCTCTGTATACTTGGGCTCCAATTTTTTACAGTGGCCGCACCACGGTGCATAAAACTCTATAAGCACGTCTTTCTCTGGGTCATTCATGATCTCTACAAACGTATCTGCCACAACCACCTGCCCATGTTCATGCTTGAAGTGACCGTAAATGAAGACAAAGTGAAATTAATCTCTACAAATGAATAGGTTTGCTGACACTAACCTTGACTGGTCCATTGTTTTTGGCAGGCACAGGCTCAGATTTGAAGTTTCAGTCACTCAGCAAAATAGTCTTCCAGACAACTCTCTAATGACTTTCCATCTTGTCTGAGTAGAGTTCATATTTACAGTTCAAATCAGACATAATTAATGAACACTGACCTACAATTCCCTTTTAACAAATCAAAGTGCTTTGCATGTGTTGGATTATTCTGGGGTAACACTTAACAAATAATATTATAATAATTACTCATATTATATATTATCAATTAATATTAATATACAATTTATAAAATGTATAATTAATATTAATGTTGAATAAAATAGAGTAATATTTTCTTTACAATATTCTTGCTGTTAAAAGGTGCACTCAGTAATTTTTACCTCATTAGGAGTAAAACTTTTTTAATGAAATGAAAAGTAATTTTGAAACCCATGTATGAAATCATGACCAGTTACATGGGACTAAGACTCTAGTCATATCTGTTATGTTATAAAAGCTGTTTTATTCTACATGGAGAGGGTCCACACATGGAGGCTGCCATGTTTGAATCACATGACCAGCTGAATACTACTCTCTTAATCTCAGTAACCCTTCTGTTATTTGACACTTTCACTCATTGATTAAAGTAATCATGGCTGACTGTGAATATTTAATTTCTGGGCTGTCGGATGTCCCTCAAAGTCCATATCCTTGATGCTCATCTTGATAAATTCAAGGAGAACATGGGAGTGTACTCGGAGGAACAAGGCGGGCACTTCCATCAGGATATACTGGACTTTGAACACTGCTACCAAGGACAGTATAATGAGAACATGATAGGAGACTACATTTGGGGCTCATTCATGAAAGTGATTTACAGTATAATTGTAAATCTCGAAAAACTACTCACTTCTAAATCTTTTGTAGTCATTTTTGTATTACTTTAGTATAAATATATGTTAATTTGGATTCAAAAGTTGTTTTTTCTGACTTTATGTGAACGAAAAGACACAAATTCGCCCGTTTTCTCATTGGAAATAGGTCAGTTTCAAAATATCACTCTCCTGGTCACAAAAGCAAAGTTTGTGGGGAATAATAGCCATTTTCTATACTTCTGAGGCATAAGCAATTAGGAAATAACACGTACTACCCAGGAACAAAAATTGTGTTACATAGTGAATAAGTTGAAAATTTAAATATGTTGTTTTGGGTGTTAATACCTTACAGAGGCATGCCCTAAATAATCAGTTTCTTCAGAATTAATTCAATAATTAATTGAATTAATTATTGCATAATCTCTTCTCTGTAAATCAGGATGAGGACGGTGTGAAGCAGGGCTGGTTTTAGACATTAAGGGGCCGTGGGCAAAATCTATATCTATAATAGGTGTGTTTGACTTTATGTAGGCCTGCGCAGACTGATCGGTGACTGACTAGAAGTAATGCATATTAGTTAGAATTTTTTTCCCCCTCATTTCTCTTTTTGTCTTTATTTTTTTAGAATGGTGGAAGAAAAATGTTACCTATTTTTATTAATTACTGTGGAATGGCATGCAACAAAGTGATACAGTCAAACAGTACTCTTTCAAAGATTCAATGCCATAAACTTGCTGCAAATCTAATAAAAAATCTAATAGTTTTCAACCAGTTTTTCCTCAAAAGATGCACACTGTAGCAGCCTGGTAACTTCTAAACAAAACTTTGTCACCTGATGAACTGATAAAATGTTGCATTGGAGCCAGCCAATCAGAATGGATTGTCTGCCAGCTTTTGCCATTTTTGCTGCAATATGCATCGTGCTTGCCGTGAATGATCTGTGGGTATCATGGGCATGCTCTCTGAGACTGTTTAGTGTTTTACAAGTACAGCAACTAAAACATAAGGAAGTGCAAAATAATCAATCCCATATCCAGAACACATTTTGATTTAGTGACTTATTCTTTTATAACTATTGATATTAATGTGAAGATAAATTATAGCAATTTCTAAAACTCCAACACACCAAAGAATATGCATTTTCTTACTTCCTGCTGTAATAAACACTAATATACTAAATATAAAAAATTTTGACAAATGTTTTTAAACAATAATTGTACTGGTTTTAGAATAGATCACTGAAAACCGTCTGTCGACACTAATATGATTAGCCTATTAAGCCCCGTCCACATATGCGGCAACTTTATCGATTGATGTCACTAGTCTCTGTACTGTGAAGTTGCTATTGGGAGTTCCTACTTCTGCTGCTCTAACGTTATTGGTGGACTGCACGTCTGGCCATATCTTTAGAAAATCTGATCACAGATGAGACACATTGCCAGTAAAACTAAGATAGTATTCTAATTTGACAAGGAATCAGTTTTCTTGTAGCTAAAAATAATATATAAACTACAGCAGTGCTCATAGCCTTAAATCATTAACCGGATGATGAAAGATCTATTAATGTACGAAATCTATGAATCAAACTCACTCAGACTGCCAACAGTTTCTAAAACAGCAGTTTTCTTGTCCCTAAAAATGAACATTCTGCAGCATAGTGTTTTAATATGAACTGCAGCAGTGCTCATTGCATCATATCATTAACTAGATGAATGATCCATACATTTTTATTATATCCATGTATATGGTTACAGACAAATCATATAGAACAGTGAAATCACTCTCAGAAACTTTACCATCTCCTCTGTCCAGGCTGCACTCGACTCCAGCATCTCACAGGAGACGGATGACTTGAGCTCCACTGACACCTACTTCTCTCCTATTGGTTGTCGCTGCCAAAAGTCACTCCTCATTTGCATAAAGTTACACTTTTCAAGTCACTGGACACGCCCACATGTAGTCGCCAGAGGCTGCTGTCGCTCGTGTCGCCCGGAAGTTGCCAGCTCTCATTGAAAATGAATGAGATGATGTCGCTTTGTCCCTAGAAGTCGCTGCGTGTGTGAATGGGGCTTTAGAGGAATGCATCACATGGTGTTTCTCTAAGAAACATGTTGAATTCAGTGTTTCTGAGTCAAAGCTCACCATCTTTAAGCTCATTCTCTTTAAGTAAGGCATGTAGATACTTACAGACTTGTGGGCAAACAGAATAATATCTTGCTTATTATTTGATTCCTTCTCAGTTTCTGTTGCTCTTGTTTGTATTGCGTGCAGTGCATGAAATTGTGGTTCGCGGCTCTTGAGCGCGGCCGCACGTTCAGCGCAAAGGGAATGTTACCTTGACTCTGAAAACCCACAGTGCTTGAGATTTTGCGATAGCAAAGTAGACACCAGACTGCAATGCTGGTAATAGGCGTCATTTATGGATTTTACAAGCGCTAGAAATTAAACTTATCGCACATGTGTGGATTGGTTAAAATTAATTTTCTCATTTAAATTTGTAATTGCAAGCAAAACTGTCGCACTGTACAGCCCTGGCTAACTACCAAGTTCACATGTCTTTTGGAGGCCCCGGGGCAATGCGGAGGCCCTAGGCAATTGCCTAGTCTGCCTTAAAGGAATAGTTCACCCAAAAATAAAAAATTCTCTCATCATTTAGATGGTTCTAGAAAGTGTAATCGAGCTTGAAATCATGATTGCCAAGGAGACAGCTGATGTCAAGATTTATAGTGAAAAAGGAGTTATATTTTGGTCTGTTCTCACCCAAAAGCGATTGGATCACTTTAGAAGACATTGATTAAACCTAGAGTCTGATGGATTACCTTTATACTGCCTTTAAGTCCTTTTTGGAGCTTTAAAGTTCGTGCCACCATTCACTTGCATTGTATGGACCTACAGAGCTGAAATATTCTTCTAAAAATCTTCGTTTGAGTTCAGTAGAAGAAAGAACGTCATACGCATCTGGGATGGCATGATGATGAGTAAAGTATGAGAGAATTTTCATTTTAGGGTGAACATTCCTTTAATGCCTAGTGGACACTACATGACTCAAGCTCGTCTACTTTGATGCTTTGAGTCGGCGACTGGTCTGTGACGAGAAGTCTCAGATCTCACGACGAAAGGTCTTGTTGTGTGCACACTCTTGCAACAGGCCAAGATTAGTCCCAGATGCTGCAACAATTTTCAAAACTGTTGTATTGTATTGTCGTCATGTGTGCGCACCGTCCCGACAAGTGAAAGACAGACAACGAGCCACAGCTAATGAAATACAGAGAGAGCACAAGAGAAGGGCAAGGTATTAGGAAGCAGAAGATAAAAAATTATTAGAATATAATAAAATGAAACTTCACCCACATCTCCCTACCCTCTGTCTTCACGAGGACCCTACTGTTCTTCTAGGCGTTTATAATTTTTTTCCCCAAATGAACTGCATTTTTGAGGGCCTAAACATACTCGAAAACTCATGAAACTTTGCACACGCATCAGAAGTGGCGAAAATGTACATCTGATATGGGTTTCAGAATGAGGCGTGGCAAAATGGCTCGATAGCACCACCTACAAACTTTCAACGATGTGCGCTTTATGCTACGTTTCACCTACATGTACAATAATTGGTACACTTGTGTAACATGCCAATACCTACAAAAAAGTCTCTTAGAACCATGTCCTAAACTCAACAGGAAGTCAGCCATTGTGATTTTTCTCTTCAATTTTTGCTCAGTTTTTGCCATTTCAAAGGCCTTGGCGATGCTAAATTGCGAAGATTTTGAGTTTTCTGTGAACGGCGTGTCCGTGGCGGCCTGACAAAGTTTGATGTTTCACCATGAAACAGGAAGTTGTTATAACTCAAACATAAAATGTCCAATCTGCTCCAAACTGTACATGTTTTATAAGAGTACCGGCCTGAACACTTCTATATGCCAATATTCAGTTATAGTCATAGCGCCACCTACTGGCAACAGGAAATGACTTGTTTTACACTGTGATACACTCTTAACAACATTTAAGTGCTAAAAAATGCTAAAAAAAAAATTGGAGTGACATTCCCCTGGCACAGCAGCCTCAATGTGCACCAGGGTGCGAGGGCCCGTTCATCGCTGCTTGCAGCTTTAATTTTAATCTGTTTTTCTTAAATGTTTCCTTTTGCAAATAGCAAAATGGGCGCAAGCCGTTCTTTCATGTTTATTGAAAGAGGAGAGCAAGATTTGGGTTGCAGGAGACAAAAAAGAATTTGAAAATAAAATCATCCACATCTCCTGTTTTTATTTTATTTTTTCTTTGCAAATGGTGCCACTAAAGCACGAAAACAGGCGAGAGCTGTTCTTTCATGTTTTTTGACATGTATCAAGAATAAACTGTTTGTGAATGAATTTCGTTATCTTAAATTTAAGATGCATTTTTGGCGATCCGTTTGAAATGGGACGACACTAAAGTCAGCTGAAACGGCCATTTTTTCACCAGTTCCATGCGGATTTCAAGGGAATAAGCATACAATCGTAAATTTTTAAAAAGGCGAATGCATGAACATGTACAATAGGACACAGATATCAGCAGCACGCACACTAGAAGCTCAATTACAGGTACTGCATTAAATTAACTCGAAATTCTGCTCTAAATGTCATTTTTAGGAATATTAAGAGAAACTGTGCTCTGGTTTTTAGCACTTTCTTTCTCGTCTTTGACTTTTTTGTGCTTTATCATTTAGTAAAACACAGATGTAATGACTGATGTATGTCCTCAAGAAATCAGAGACTCTCTCCTCGAAATCCGAACACAACTGGTCAAAAGTGATGTTGGTGTAACGGTGATGTCTCGCTTGTACATTTCTGATCGGATCATCCAAAGCGCATCTTAATACCAGGTGTACACATGGTCTCAGTCGGGGACGAATGGTCTTGTAGTTGATACACTACAGTCGTCGAAGTGTTCGCACCAGCACAATGAGTCAAAGGACGCCGACTGCAAGTCGTGTAGTGTAAACTTGGCTTAAGCTAGCGGCAGCCCTGGTGTGAAGTGTTTATGCTTATGTGAACTCCTCTCTCATGGTATAATTTGTGTCCTGTTCATGTCCTGATGGTGACAAACGGCAGCTCGGTTCCATCTGATGCGCCCAGACCAAACTCATCTTCAAGCTCCTCCATGAAGTCATTACGGTTAGCCACAGAGAACAACAGACCACGATAACTGAACTTCGAAGTAACCTTCAACACTCTTCATGTAATCAAAACAGAAAGAGACATAGAGACAATAAAGGAAAAGTGCCTATGACCTACAACCACAAGACAGAAGACAAAGAGACATCAGTCACCTTTTGGGTAAATCCAGGTCTAGAACATTCCAAACTCTATACATCATTAACTAGATTTGTACTTTTTCTGAAGAAATTGTGAGTAGTATTTGTAAAAATCACTGCCTCGATGCTAGGGTTTTATGGGTGCTTTGTCGGGGTGCAATACAGTTTTTCTGAGTAGATTTTAGTGTTGCTATCAAAGTCCCTTCTAAGGCAAGTCAGTTCACTCGGTGGCAATCTTTGAAACGCTCCCAGGCAGCTATTTTCTATGGGTACAAGAAACATAAAAGTACAGTTCCTATCTACTTGAATGGGGAAAGAGTGATATCTCCAAAATGGTTGGTCAAGTTTACGATCGAGTACTCAGCAGTAAAATCTGACAACAATGGTATCATAAATTGTGCTTCTTTAGCTTAGATCACACTAATGAACGCTATGTTTCAGGCTGGTCCAGCTAATGCACATTCTCGAGTTGGTGGACCGGCGATGATTTACCTGTAAGGCAGGTCTTTCTTTTCTACATCTGCTATATTAAGTGTTCCAATTTCTCCCATTCATTTTAATACAAGTGTTCTGTCTTGGGGCTAAATAGTTAATAGTCTGGCTGCAATGTGGGCTCTTTTGCCTTGGGCAGCAAGAAACCACCCAGAATACCCTAGCAACTGACTATTTAGCCCCAAGATGGAGTACTATAGATAGACAGACATCCATCCATCCATCCATCCATCCTTCCTTCCTTCCTTCCTTCCTTCCTCAAATGCAGTACATACTCTGACAATAAGTGATTTCAGACGCAGCCACTGTGTCTGACAAGCTTACCTGTTTCTCCAGTAGTTAGATCCTTTGGGGTTGCGAAGGAAATCCAAGTCGTAATACGCAGTCAAGAAATCCCTTTTCCTCAATGTTTCCTGGTTCTCCTTGGTCAGGTGGGGACAGAGTCCAAAACTACAGAGGAAAAACAACCATCATCCATTCTCTGTATATATTTTAAGGCTAACACGCTGTCTACATCAGATGCTAGCGGCACACTGCGTTTAAAGCAAATCGCTCCGATTATAGTCAATGATGCTGTCTACACTGAATGCGTCCATTGTGTGGCACTGAACGTGGACGAATGCCCAATTCTACCTCTGACGTGCTCAAGCTACTCCAGATACTTTATTATCCCATCCGTCTGAAATAAAATTATATCACATTTCATATTTTGTCATCAATTTTATTTGTTATGTATTTAAATATCTTCTAACCGCTACATCAAAGCCAGATCCTGATGTTTCTGGTCTCTAGTGTAATAATTTAAATCACCTTATGTTTCTAACCATTTGCAGTTGTTAAAATAATCACATTATATTAATAATTTTACAGTATATTTTTATACCAATGGATTTCCCTTGAGCTCATGACTGATTGGTCCATGTCATTTCAGAACGTTCACTTTGTCGCTTTCAGTGTAGACACGCCTCAAGCTGCTGTGACACGTCTTATCACGTCATTGGTTGTGTTCGGTGTAGACGGTGTAATTCACACTGGTTGTTGGGGTTTTGTTGGATTAGTGCATTAACCTTGTTGATTTCTGCCTGGTCAGAAATTTTAATCCAACAGCCAACTTTAGAATGTTTGAATTGTTGGTGTTTCTTGGTGTTTGTTGGTTCAGGGTGAATCAGCCTTTATGTGAGTGTAGAGCGCAAGTGTCTGCGTTCAAAGGGAGAACGTCTACTCACATTTTGTCTCTGAAGCAGCGTCGCAGCCCTGTGATGGACATTGGTCCTTTTTGGTGCATGACTCTCTCTTCAAACTTACTACTCAGTCTTGGGGGTCTGAACAGAAGTACAGATCTGCAGAGAATGCGAGAGTGCTCTTGTGTAATCACTGTAACTCAAGTTATTGTAACTCTCATCCTTGATAGGATGGGTTATTTTTTTCTACTGGTGCAACACTTTTCCCTAACTTTCAATTAATTTTCTTTTCAATGTTCACTATTCCGAATGGCAACAGGCTACATTTATCATTCCCCCTTGCTTACTCATATTTGACTTCATATTTGTGTTCCAGCTGAAGGTCTGTGGTGTGAGCAAAGCAGAAACTGTCCCTCATTAAACTGGCTCCTTTAAGAAACTCGGCCAGTTGAGATCTGTCACTGCCTGAGAAGAACCCTGAGGGGATGAATAGAGAAATGGAAGAGAGGTGCTAAACACATTTATTATACAATATGTGCTCATCCATATCTATACTGGATTATGCTGCACACAGACAACATGAAAAATAAACGTCCTTGCTAAATTATCTGTAATTTTGCTTATGCATTCAGCATATGAAGTTCTCATGTCTCAAGTCATACTTAGTGTTTTGGATGTTTTCTCTCTACTACAGAAATCATAATAAGCTAATAAACTAATCAAAAGTTGTGTCCCAAATGACACACTATACACTATGCACTCAGCCATGTAGTGTATAAATTTTCTATTCTTTTTTTTTCTCTCTAATTTGGAATGCCCAATTCCCAATGCGCTCTAAGTCCTCGTGGTGGCGTAGTGACTCACCTCAATCCGTGTGGCAGAGGACAAATCTCAGCTGCCTCCACTTCTGAGACAGTCAATCTGCACATCTTATCACGTGGCTTGTTAAGCGCGTTACCGCGGAGACATAGCGCGGGTGGAGGCTTCATGCTATTCTCCGCATCATCCACACACAACTCACCATGCGCCCCACCGAGAGCAAGAACCACACATTATAGCGACCACAAGGAGGTTACCCCATGTAACTCTACCCTCCCTAGCAACTGGGCCAATTTGGTTTCTTAGGAGACCTGGCTGGAGTCACTCAGTAGTGTATGAATTTTCAAAGTGTAGTATCGTCCCAAATGGAACACGTAATGTTTTTTTTTATTTTTTATTACAAGGAAGCAGAAGTGACGTTTTTATAACGCATGCAATGTGTTGATGCTAGATTTAGCGCATGAGCCAACCTCAGTTTAACACATGTATCTCAAACAATGTACATATTAACACAGTTTGGGGTGATGGTAAAGCACTCACATTTGTAAGGTGCTGTCTTCACAGAAGTTTTGCTAGTTGCTACATTCTCCATTTTTTACAATTGTTATGTCAGACCATCAACGCAGACAGGTAATTCCGCCCCTTTTACTACGTACAGCAAGCCATGTGTGCTGAGTACATGAAGTGATCGCTATTCAGCAGCACAGAGTCTGGCCCTGCCTGCTTCTTCATATAGTCCACAATTCCATCTGCAGACACGGTCAAATTTTAAGATTTTATCCACAACTGTCATAAGAAAAATTTATTTGTATTTAGACTGTATTTGAGAGGTCATGAATGCATGAGCATTCAGGAGTCCATAAAATTCCTACATGCAGATCAAGGCCCATCATACAATGAGGATTCCTGTCGATTCCAAAATATTTTGAGCATTGGGTATCCAGTGACCCCATAGTGCTTACAGATCTCTGTATTAGTGGTACAGTCCACCTGCAAAAAATGTCATTCATCCTTAAACCATGAGAAGAATGTGCATTTGTTCTGGCAATGCTGAACAATTTAGTCAAACAATATATCCTTGTCTTTTTATGCCCCTAGAAATGATTTAGGTCAGTGGTTCCCAACCCTGTTCCTGGAGGCCCCCCAACACTACACATTTTAGATATCGCCCTAATCAGTCACATCCAATTCAGCTCATCAGCTCATTAGTGGAGACTCCAAGAACTGAACTGAGTGTGTCAGAAAAGGGAGATATATAAAATGTGCAGTGTTTGGGGGGGGGGGTTGGGGGGGAGGGGAACAGGGTTGGGAACCACTGATCTAGGTGAATGATCTTTGAAATGCTCTCAATAACCACGGAATTTTTTTTGACTCATCCCTCTGTAAAAATAAACAAACATCATTCAGTGTTAAAGTAATGCAAAAGTATAACTAGAAGACTTTGTGTGCTCAAATATTATAAGTGTCAACATGAGAGCAGTGTGAAAGGATTACTTACTAATCTTGTGTCGTAACATAAGATCCCGCAAGGATACAAGCTGGTTGTCTGCATTAATTGTCATAAAATGTGATCTCATTTTCATCACAGTCACAAGTATAGACAAACACAATGTGCTTAAGCTAACAACACACAAACAATTATAATCTTTCATGTCTTTTTTGAATGCATTCCTTTTTACATTCACAATGCTGTGGAAAAAGTAAGTGAACCCTTGGATTTAATAACTTGTCGATCCTCCTTTGGCAACAATAACCTCAACCAAGCATTTCTTGTAGCTGGGATTAGACCTGCACAATGTTCAGAAGGAATTTAGGACCATTCTTCCTTACAGAACTGTTTCAGCTCAGCCATATTCTTATGATATCCGGTGTGAACGGCTCTCTTGAGGTCATTCCACAGCATCTCTATTGGGTTAAGGTCTGGGCTCTGACTGGGTCACTCCAAAAGGTGGATTTTCTTTTTTTGAAGCCATTCTGTAGTGGATTTACTTCGATGTTTCGGGTCATTGTCCAGCTGCATCACCCAACGTCTACTGAGCTTCAGTTGGCGCACAGCCACCCTGATATTATTCTGTAGGATATGTTGATAAACTTGGGAATTCATTTTTCCCTCAATGATGGCAAGCCGTTCAGGCCGTCCAGGCCCTGAAGCAGCAAAGCAGCCCCAAATCATGATGCTCAACACTTCTCATGTTGGTATGCGGTGCACTATTTATGCCATATGTAATGCGTGTTCTTCCCAAACAATGAAACTTTAGTTTCATCAGTCCACAAAACATTTTCCAGGTAGCGTTGTGGAGTGTCAATGTGGTCTTAGGCAAATTTAAGGCACGCAGCAATGTTTTTGTTGGAAAGTAGCGGCTCCCTTCGTGATGTCCCGCAATGAACACCATGCCTGTTTAATGTTTCTGTATGGTAGATTCATGAACAGATATGTTAACCAGTTCCTATATCTTTAGCTGTCACTCAAGAGTTCTTTTTTTTACCTCAATGAGCATTCTGCGGTGTGCCCTTTGAGTCATCTTGGCTGGACGGCCACTTCTAGGGAGAGTAGCCACAGAACTAAATCATCTCCATTTATACACAATTTGTCTAACTGTGGACAGATGAATATCTAAGCTCTTCAAGATAACTTTGTAACCCTTTCCAGATTTATGCAAAGCAACAATTCTTGATTGTAGGTCTTCTGAGATATTTTTTTTTTTGCGAGGCATGTTCCATGTCCGCGGATGCTTCTTATGAATAGCAAACTCAAAATGTCTGAGTGCTTTTTATAAGTCAAAGTAGCTCTAACCCACACCTCCAATCTCGTTTCATTAATTGGATGCCAGGTTTGCCAACTCCTGATGCTAATTAGCTTTTGTTGATGTCATTAGCCTAGGGGTTCACATACACTGGGGTCCAACCTACACTGTGATTGTTTGAATGATGTATTCAATATGTACAAGAACAATACAATAATTTGAGTGTTAGTAGTTAAAACAGATTTGTTCATTATCTAAATTTAGATGAAGATCAAACCAGATTTTAAGACATATACATAAATGCAGGTAATTCAAAAAGATTCACATACTTTTTATTGCCACTGTATGTGGCACATAACCAGATGTTCATCAGCTGAGGACAGTAGTACACTTACTAAAAGGCAGATTTAGACAACTTTACAGCTGATTTAACAAATATCTTTGTATGGAAAAATAATATAAGCACATTTCTGCTTCCCCCATACACTTACATTGTCAGTGCATTACTGTAAATAGGATTTTTGTTTGTTTTTAGAAATTAAGGGATGAGTCTAAATTATGTATGCAACTGATGCTGTTGATAGAGCATGGTTTGAACCAAAACGTTCCTTTAAGAGTGATACACACAACATTATACATGAAGCTTGCATCTCCTAAAACATTCACCTTGGCTTGAGTTACTGTTCCCTTCAGTCATGTAGCAGCACTTTCAAACTCTGGGGAAAGTTTCTTACAATGGCCACACCTAGAAACAAACTACAGGGCTCCAATAATCTCCACACCGGTTGGTTTCCACCAATATTTGCGCCTGAATGATAAAAGCGTGTCACCGAAGATGATGACTGGTTAGTAATTTCACAAGTGAGGAGATGTAAAGCGGTCATTTGTGGATTACTCTGTCAATCAAAGCACATCCCGCCGTGTGTTTCTCTTGAGAGATCCATGCACAGCGGTGTATTTATGACAGTAAACATCAAAATAATTTATTTGTGACATTCCTTTACATACAAAGGGATATGACCATCCCTTATAAATTATTGACATAAAACTACATGAAAAATTAGCAGTACACAATAAAATTTAAAATACAAAACCACATAGGTTTCTTTGTTATGGCAAAAATAGTATTTTACATAAAAACATACGCAACCTCTCCACTTATGTCAGATGTCACCGAATGTGCAAATGCTTAAATGCAAAATTGCAAATCTGTCTGGCTTCAAAATTAAGAGTCCTTCACCTCTGAGTTCATGAGAGAGTCTGAAACAGCTCAATCCAATTTTTGTATTCTTTCATATAAATATATTTTGACCCAGGGATCACAGATTTCATAATACTACATGGTATTTCCTTTGTTCATGTACTTCACACAAAAACATTTACAGTGGTGTCCATCTTTCTATCTCCTATTCAGGAGGCAGGTCCGGCCTGCACTCGTTTACTATCACAAATCTTATTGCTCCACACAATCATATTTTCTGTCTGGTTCATTTTCTGTTGTACTGGACTGGTCTTCCATGTCCGATTGGCTTGTGTGAGGTAACTTGCTGGATTTATGGTACAACTTAATAAGGTCTTGAAAGCGTTCCAAAACCTATGAAGAAAGAAAAAATTTGGTTGTTTTCCAACTGCAATTAAAAACACTGACATAACTGCAATTTTAGTTAATTGAATTAAGGATAAATTCAATTATCATCTAACCCAAGGTTATTGCACACTGCTCACGGTCATGTTCAAGATTTCAAACTGTGTTAATAACTGCGTATTAATAAGAGTGCCATGGTTATCCAGCTTTTTATTTATTTCAAACGGTGTATTTAGAGCCTGTGCATGTGAATTGAGAGTGCTCACACCTCCTTGGTGGTTTTGTTGCCAAGCTGTGCTGCAATGGCACGAAAAGTGGCCTTCTTGGCTCCTCTCTGTCGACAGGTGGTCAGTATTACACGGTCTGCCTCCCTTTTTCATCACACAGACAAAATACAGAAAAACACTTAATAAAAATCATGAATATACATCTCAATGTGTGTGATACACAAACAATTTTAGTCATTTTAAAATCTATATCAATAACAAAAAAATCAAATATATCAAAAAATGAAGTGTTCTGTAGTGTCAGACCAAAGCTCTGCTCCAAACTTAGTGAGCTACATATGCACGCAGTATTTTAAGGCATCACTGCCGCTCCTGACACAAAGTCTGCTCCAAAAGGTAAGCAACTTAATTATGCTGTCTCTGAAGACACCACATTTTAGCCAAATAATATCTTTCATGAAAAATCAAACAAAACAAAACATGATGGCGTATGAAGCGAGAGAAATGCTGATAATTGTAAATATAATTCAACCAAAAATGATCAATAAAATAGTTAAATATAATGAAAAATATACTACTTTACCCAATATTTGTGTGATATGTATATTAATGCTTTTTAGGACCAATTCCAGAAAGGTGCCCAGCTTTGTGCCAAACTGGCTGATTAGCAACACTTTAATGCCAAACTTCAACTTATATTAATTGCGAGTCTAGTCTCCTGTGTGTCGCACTGAGTTACTGCCTACGTAAAGCATTCCAAATCAGTCACGAACGCATTCTTGTATTAAAAAAAGCTAGACGTCGAGTCACAAACAGTGCAAACGGAGTGTGTAAAAAAATAAAACACACAAAAAAAGCACTGTGTAAAATAAAATAAAAAATAAATAAAAAAGCGCAGACGGACACAAAACTGTACTTTGTGTAAAATAAAAATGTGTAAAATTTGTAAAAATGTTTTTTAATAAAACAGCACAGATGGACACAAAACTGTACTTTGTGTAAAATAAAAATGTGTACTTTTTTTTTTTTTTATAGTAAAAAAACAGCACAAATGGTCACAAAACTATGCTTTGTTCAAAATAAAAATCAGTGTAATAAACAAAACCCTGAGTAAATAACAGCAGACGGACACAAAACTGCACTTTGTGTAAAATAAAAAAACAGTGTAAAATGTGTACAAAATATAGTAAAAAAATTAGTAAAAAAACAGCACCGACGGACACAAAACTGCACTTTGTGTAAAATAAAAACAGTTACATTTGTTAAAAAAGGAAAAAAAACAGCAGAGACAGACATAAAACTGCACTCTCTGTAAAATAAAAAAAGTATTACATTGGTAAATAAACAAATACATCTAAAAAAAAATTTAAAAAAAAACGTGCAGGAGGACACAAAAATGTGTAGTACAGTGTTTCTAACCTTGTCCAGAGGACGACTTTTTTCCCATTTGGTGAGTGTAAGATATTCTTGGCACAGACTGAATTTTCCATGCATTTAAATGAAGACGGCTGATTATCCACTGAAGAAGAACCTTCATCTACCTCACTGTCCAACTCTGTGGCCACATTACTTCTTCTTGCATTGTGCTTTTTGACTTCTGTCTTCTGAGAGAGGATTAAATCATGTGAGATAAAGCCAAATTAAAATGAATCTTCAGAGTGTATATGCAAACAGAACTAGTAGGACATATGCTTAAGAAGAGTTTAATGGACTCTTCATTTGATACCTGGACATGTTTGTCTCTCATTCTCCTATGTTTAATAGCAGTTTTGTGGGGTTCTACTTTCCTCTCTGGTGAGAGAGTTCTGATTGGTGGACATGACTGGCTCCCCTTCAAGCCCTGAATAGTTTCCACACTGGACAGATGATCTGCATTCTGTTCAGAGTGCAACTGCACTTGAGGGTAAAGCTGCTTAAAAAATACCCAGAATTCCTCCAGCAAGTCAGTGTGATCACAGAACAGCGATGATATTTGAGCTTTCATCTAAAAAAATAAATAAATAAACAGAAGAGACGCTTGCATGCCACAATATAAAGTGCACATGACCTGCACTAAACAGATGTTAAAGGACAGATTTTAAGGGCCCCTTTTTGAGTACCTCTCTGGAGCCAGCAAGATCCCATGATGGAGCCCCTTGCAGAATGTGCACAACCTTTGTGTAAAGGGCTGATTGTTCTCCAAAAGTGCGTTCCAGCTGGCGTAGAAACCGTTTGCTTCGTTCAAATGCCTGCTGCTCTGCCAGCTAAAGTAAGATATAAAAAATAGCATTATATCAGTTCCTTAGATGATGACTAAGCAAGTTTTACTCTACACAAGAGATATTTACTGCAGATGAAAACTAGTCAATTGCATATTCACTACAGAATTTTCCATGACTATAAAGGGATAGTTAATCCAAAAATGAAAATTCTTTCAACTATTACTCACCCTCATGCCATCCCAGACGTGTATGATTTTCTTCAGCAGAACACAAACAAAGATTTTTAGAAGAATTTCTCAGATCTTTTGGTCCTTTCAAGGCAAGTGAATGGGTGCCAAAATTTTGAAGCTCCAAAAACCACATAAAGTCAGCATAAAAGTAATCCAAAAGACTCCAGTGGTTTAATACATTTCTTCAGAAGTGATATGATAGGTGTGGGTGAGAAACAGATCAAAATATAAGTCCATTTTTGCTAGAAATTCTTCTCCCTGCCCAGTAGGGGTCGTATGCATGAAGAATGTGAATCACCAAAAACACAAGAAGAAGAATGTGAAAGTTAAAATGGAGATTGACTGAGCAGGGAGGACAATATATAGTAAAGATTTACTAAAATATTGATCTGTTTCTCAACCACACCAATCAATTCGCATCTGAGGACATGGATTTAACCTCTGGAGTCATATGGATTACTTTTATACTGACTTTTAGAGATTTTTAGTGTTCTGCTTAAAAATGACATATCTGGGATGGCATAAGGGTGAGTAAATGATAAGAGAATTTTCATTTTTGGGTGAACTATCCCTTTAAATAGTTTATCAATTTCCATGACTTTTCCAGGCATGGAAATCACAGTTTTATTTCCAAGTTTTCCATGACCATGATTAAAGCTGCACTACGTAATGTTGTGCTCTCTAGCGACATCTGTGGTCGAAACTTAAAATTTCAAGCAATTTGCAGAAGAACACTTTACGTCAGTCGTGTTCTGACACTGCTCTTCTGGCGGATGAATTTCCTAATTAACTGGACATCACCTGTGTGTGATCATGACTGCAGCTTGAGTCATAACGTGCTATTTTCATGTTGATATTATGTTATACGTTTAAACATTTGATTTGAGATATTACTTGCTTTAAGATAAACAACACTCTTATTTACATATTTGAATTAATTTTACACTTAAATTGCTTTTCTGACACTACACTCAAAGCACTTTTAAAAAGAGAAGAGGGGACTATCCTAAACCACCACTAGTAAATCTTAATATGATTATTCAAGTGTTTTATCTACTAATAATGTTTGAAAATGAACTACAATTTTCAATTTAAGAGGTTAAACTCGTGATATGGCTGATACGAGTTCAATAGATTTGATTATTCTTATACTATATTGTCCATCCTCAGTTACTAAAATAGCATGTCTGTGCAATGCACACAATAATACATAAACTGAAAACATAAAACGAGGATTCAGTAATGATGGGGATAAAATATACTTTATTAAACGTAAAAATAATATGCTTAAATACGCAATATAACAATTACAAGAAGTTAATTTCTTAAGTCATACATATTAAACATGTCACAGTAACTTCACCGGACAACGTAGACACATCACGATTGGTTAACACACGAGTAATGTTCGATTCATAAAAGCATGATAAGAAATATAAGCTTCAACAACCCTACCAGAAAACATCCAAGCATTATAGCAGGTAAACAACTTCGCCAAAAGGATAACAGAAAAACATCCATCTAGACTGCAACGATGCTGTCCTGAACTGTGTGAGTGTTACTGAACTGAGTTAAACAGCGTAGTTAGTTTCTCCAGTCGGAACACGAGACAGCCGGCATTTCTTTCCTGTGTGAAACTAAATGTCCTGTCACTTACGTCAGCGAGAGATACTCTGCATTTTGAACCATAACTGGCCAGTCACCTTGTTTTGTGTAGTTGTCAAAATCAATTCTCGCTTGCATTTGGCACTTGGTGAGTGTTAACTATGACCCTGTATACTAGGCATGAAAATCTACCTCTATGCTTGTGCACTATATTTGGCTATATATATGAGAATAGAGTGCTAATTCTCACCAGGCCACACTCTCTGGCTTGGTCTGGATGCAAGAAGGCAGCAAAGTCTCGAAGCAGTTCAGGCCAGTCAGCCAACATGGGTTTAAGTCTTCTCAAGAGCTCCAGTGAGGTGCGACTCTCTGGATCTTTCTCAAACTCAGACAGAACACCCAAGAACTCTTTCAACTTCCCTGGTACTGCCTGCAGCACCTCATGCACCTGGAGACAGAAAGACAGCGTGGACTTTAAATGTTATGAATAGTTGTAAAGAGTGAAATATAAAGGAATCATAGTAGCTTGATTAAATGGAAATCTGTTGTGCACTGACAAATGGGCTTGAAGTCAATCTTTTAATGAACAGTTTTGGGACATTTCAGACTGAATAAGAACAAGGAGATCACAGAAGCTGAAAAAGTGTGCACATTAATCTTTTAAAATCCAAAAAGGCTGAATTAATATTTCTTGCCTTCTCCAGGTAAGCTTGGGCAAAAGCAACATCTTTAGCATCCCTGTGAGGATCATCATCGAGTGTGTCATTGTAAAGGACAAAAGCTCTCTCCACATCCATCTCCTGAGTGTAGGCACGATGAACACCTGTGAATTCAATGTATTTCTTGTGATAAAGAGATGTCAGCTAGATAACACAAGAGGGTATAATAGGGAGGGACAATCTCCGAAAGACATGTGAAGCCCATTTAAAAAATGACAAAACATGAAAAATAAAGAAATTAAAGCCTATTTTAGGACCATTAAGATTTTTTACATTGTGACATTATTTTCATGACAATTAAGCACATTCCACCCCCAAATTCTCAATACAGTAATGCAAAAAAGCCTTCTCAGATGTTTTCTGCATTAAAGGGATAGGTTACCCAAAAATGAAAAATCTGTCATTATTTACTCACCCTCATGTTGTTCCAAACCTGTACGACTTACTTTCTTCTGCAGAACACAAAAGGAGATTTTTTTATGTATACTGTGATACCTGGTTTCCATACAATTGTAGATGCTGACTTACTTTAAAGTAGTCCATGCAATATATTCCAAGGCTTCTGAAGCCTTACGATAGGTTTTGGTGAGAAACAAACCAAAATGTAAGTTATTTTACAGTGGAAATCTTGACTTCCACCATGGCTCTCTTTTGTGCGTTCATAAGTGCATGAGAGAGGCTTAAGGAGAGCTATGGTGGAAGTCAAGATTTCCATCCATTTCATTCTGTTTTTCACCAAAACCTATTGTATGCCTTCAGAAGACTTGGAATATAACGCAAGTAGAATATTGCTAAATGTGACAACATTTCATGGTTTCCTTCGTATTTAAAATGAGAAAAATCTCATTTTTTCAGTATAAAATACAAAATGTATGAACAGGAACTTAAGTTTGTATAATAGGGGAGATCAGGGCTAGTTGTCACACTTTTGCCAGTTGTCAATGATTATTTCTCAGGGCAGGTTTATTTTTGAAAGTCAGTTGCTGCATAGTCACATACCTTGAGGTCTTGCTACAAAAAAGTTATTAAATATTTTCACTGCTATTGCCCAGGAAAAGAGATACTGTTCACTGAACACTTATTGACTTCTGGTGACAACATGCCCCGGGGTAAGCATAAGTCTCAATGGAACTTGTAATTAAACCAGGTTTTATGTGAACATTTTCTAGTCATCCACAATCACAACCACCAAAAACACATTTAAACCTTTCGTTAAAAATCAGCCTACACAATATAATTGACCCTAGCCTGAATGTATGGCAGTGTGATTTTAATATGTTCACTTGTTTACCCAAGAGCTATTGCAAAAATATTCTGATTCTGAATTCACAAAATTATTGGTTTAGGAGAAGCTAGAACAGCAGAGTCCCTCTGTATAAGTTTAAGGATTCTGATTATGAATTCACAAAATTACATCACAAAGAACAAAAACAATCTCACCTGAAGCTCTGGCACAGACCCGACTTCTGAAACATGGTCTCCACCTATTTCCTCCTCCCCGGTCCATCTACTACTGCCCTTCCTTTCTTTTTCTTTCTGCTTCTCAAGTTTCCTCTCCAAAACCACCTCCATATCTCTGTCTTCCTCTTCTATACTGGCTGCTGGGCTCCCGGAGGATTCAGAAAGCATGAGGAACAGCTCTCTGAAGTCTTTCTCACCACCATCCTCTTCCACCTCATTCTCAACCATCCCACCATCATGGTTATTGAGTTCTTCCTCCTCTGTAATTTCTTGCAAACAATCAATGGAGGACAATGTCCCTTGAATGGAGGACATTTCCAGTGGACCTCCTTGTAGCCCATCTGTGCTGTTGTCTGAAGTTTTCTCATTCCTGTTCTGTTTCCCCTCTGGAGCCGAAACTTGTTTACAGTTTTGATCTACAACACGTTTGACTATCTGATGGCCAAGGTTGTTCCTTGCAAGCACATAGCCTGGAGGTAGCAGAAGAAACCGATTAAGAGGTTTTTGAGATCCAGATGTTTGTTTAGGAGAAGCTAGAAAAGCAGAGTCCCTTGGTATAAGTTTAAGGAGGGTGCCGTAGCGCTGACTAATGTGATCTTTAGCCAACGGGACGCTGGCTGGGGAAGTCTTCATGATGGGTGTGGGACAAATGATGGCTTTAGGAACTGGAGGTGGAGGTAGACTAATGATTAGTCCACCTTGACTTGATCCTGCTGGAATTGCTGTTACGACATTAGAGGCGACCAATGGTCCAGTTTGATTTACAGTTACGTGCCTTGAAGAAGGGGAACTCAACTGTGGTGCATTTGTAGCAGCTGTAGGTAAAGTGATGAGGACTTTCCCTTGGTTTGCAACAATTTGAGCTACCTTTGGAGCACCAGAGATGCCCATTGGCATTTCTACAGCATTTTTCACAGGTACAATCCTTAAAGAGTTCAATTCAGTGGTGACTGGAGCAGTTGGTAAAGTAACAACAACTCCACCATGGCTTTGTACCATTGGAGGAACCTTTGGGGCTATTATTGGTCTCTCAATGGGACAGTTAATGGCTCCATTTGCAGACGGGCAAGGATTAGGTTCTGTCCTCAGTGGAACGGTTTGAAATTGTGGGCCTGGACCCTGTGAGAGATGAGGAGGGTGGGAAAGCGATGGACTTGCGACTGTAGAAGCCTTCGGTAAGATGGGTGGCAACTGACTGAGGACTTCCTCTAGTTCCTTAGCTGACAGGGTTGGTTTTGAAGGCCTGCTGGATTCAGATGGCTTGTCTTTTTTCTTTTTGGAGGAAGCTTCAAGTGCCCGAGACAGGTCTTCAGGAAGGCGAGGAGGGTAACGGGTGCCTGGAGGGAATCTACAGTGGAGACCTGGAGGCTCATTGGCCTCCTCTGTTGGCGTAGTGCTTTTGGCAGAAGTGGTAGTTTGGAATTGCGAGTTGCCAGATGGCTGGTTATAGTTTCTTACATGCTCATTAATGATCTTAAGGTTTTTCTGTGGGAGATTGAAATGGTTAAATGTTACATATAAATTCTATGCTGATGACTTCAGTTGTTATGTGGTTGCTAGGGTGTTCTGGGTGGTTACTAGGCTGTTGCTCGTTTGTTATTACTTTGATAATAAACATTGGTGAGATAAGAGTTAATTTATTTGCTTGTCAAGCAAGAGAACATTTAGTAATTGCCGAAGACAAGAAGACAATTATTACCTTGAGCCAATCAGGCATAAGGCTTTTTTCTCTCTCCACTGGTGGACGCTGCTCACATGGACTGACTCTTTTACAGGCCAAAGGCATTGGGGGACATTTTCCTGCCATAAAGTATGTCTGAAACATGTGAAAAAATATTACAGGGGTAAATCTCAGATCAAACAAATATACTTACTTGCACATATGGATACAATGTTTACAAACAAACGCTTAGTGCCACTTCTGGGTTCTTTAGGCAATGTGAAAAACAGCTATTTTATATTAGAATGTCATGCAAATTGACCGAAAAGTGCTGTGTTTCGTGAAGAAGCACGAAGAGATTTGGGCTTCTTGAGATTTCCATTAGACAATCAAAAACAGCGGTTATTAAGGCTGACTGATGCCAAATATTATCACTTGTGTGGTCAAGTAATTCTGAGAAATAAAGATGCATTTGGTGGGTATTTTTAATTTTATATGTCACATTTCAGAGGCTTAAGAAGGATGCATTATACGCATTGTGCCTCTCTGAAAAATTCAAGTACTGAATCAAGTTAAAATGGTTTTGGAGCTGGTTTAATAAACACTTATGTAAATCTCTTCACTATAATCCATGGGTATTACATTATAATAACTTTCATTAAAATCAACAAATATTAATACATTATGCAATGTTTTACAGATCATTACAACCACAGCGCTGCCTACAATCATCACTCGAAGCTGCTGGTCTGAAGAACCCGGAAGCGTGTTTGCTTGTTGTGTGATGTCACACCTTGATAACACTTGGAAAGGGCTTTTGACATGCATCCCGGATGTGTGATTTTAAACGGACAAAGCTCCTAGCAGCAAGTAGATAGCGACATGTCATCTGCAGTGGGTGTAGGGTGCTTCTCAAGTGCTTATGACCCAGAACCACAAGACTAAAGAGGAAACGACAGAGAAAAATCACCTTTACTTGAGATTTCAATGTTCATGTTCAATTAACTGTTTCATTGGCATGTCCAAAATTAAAGGCTTATAACAACCAAAGAGGGTCAATTGTTTGGTATCATTTTAAAGAAAACTTTTCAAAAGGTTTAATGATATAGATCATGATAAATTATGAGACTCTCAGCCTAAGAAACTGATGAAAAATTAAAAAAAAATAAAAAACTTGAAGTGTAAACACAGGGTGAAATAACAGTTCATAAATAAGGTAAATCCATGTCACTTGTAACTGAGTAAAATTTTGTGTTGATATGACAAAGCAATCAAAAGTTATCGCATTACAAATATAATTCAACCTAGTGTCCAAAAATGTCTCAAAGTCTCCTAAAGCCTCTCCAAAGAAATAAAACATAATAATTGTACAACATCACTGAATCTGTGTTATGTACTTGGTGCCATCTCCTGGTAGCAATATGTAATTACAGCGAACGATCCTCTCTCCTCCCACATTTGGATGACTTTCACCTCTGGTTGTATTCTACTCTTTGAGAGCTTTCCAACGACATATGACACATGGCTATTTGATGAGTTTTACTGTAAAATTTGTAATTTGTACAGTGCAAAATAATTAATTATGAAAACAAAACCCTTCTGATTTGTCTGCAAATTTCAAAGCACTTGTTCAGTTTTAGTCATAATGCCTACATGCATTGTAAAATAGAGCTTTTTAGCTTTTAAACAATTCCTATTTTGTGTTCCTCAAGACTGTAGATATTTTGAAATTATATTTATTCTTGGTGGGCCAAGCTTAAAGGGTTAACTAAATGAATAAAGTATAATAAATAAGGTAGAGGCATGAGTATATTACTAGTCCTCTGCTGAGGTGAATGGTCCTCTGAATCTAGTGGGACGCAGTGGGACTGTAGGAAGTAGCTCTAGGTAGAGAAACACTGGCCGAGTCGCCATCAACCAGGTCAGATGAGCTGGAAACTGAGATCCTACACATTAAATAAAGCAAACAAAAAGAAGAAAGATCAACAGAATTGAATAAATCATAAAATAACTTCAGTGTGCAGCAGTGCATTTTTGTATTCCAATTTCAACATCAACCAGATAGTGTGTATATAGCAGGAACTCTTGATCTGTAGTGTAACTCAAACTGAAACTGAATGCATCTGGCTTGTTTTTAATAAAAGAGAAGAAGTGAATGCATGTGAGGACTGGAGCCTTAGATAAACTACCAGGGAAGCATGGACTGGGAGCAGAATGGTCTCGTCTGGGTGACTGCTCTAGTTCCTCCAATAGAGAAATTGCACCCTGAAGATTAGAGGCACTGAAGATGCTGCTGAAGCCAGGCTGTACTGGACCATGGGATTGCTCCCCACGCTGAGCAAACATCTGAAGCTCCAACTAAAAGAGAAAGAGAAAGAGAGAGAGAGAGAGAGAGAGAGAGAGAAGAGAGGGAAAGTTCACATTAACATTGCATGTACAAAAACCATGCAATTACATTCGGAGGCATTTCTCGATGCAATATGCGTTACGTCTTACCAAGAACTGTTTGCTTGTTGAAGCCTCTGTCTCCAGACCCTTGACAGAACTGCTCAACATGTTCACCTGTGTGAGGAGCTGCACATGCTGCAGGAAGGAGCAAACAAAACATTTTATCCCACAACAACAGTATAAATGCAATGCTGAGACCAGGGGCTTGAGACTTTGTTTTGGATCTAGAATGGGGTGAAATTTTTGACAAAATAAAATATTGGTGGAATAGGCAGAAATAAGCAGTTACACACATCACAGAGCCAACAGTCTGGTTACAGAAGTAAAAATCCACAGAGAAATTGATTAACAATAACTTATAAACATTTGAAGACAGACATACCGTGAGCTCTGAGGTTGTTAATAGATGGTATATGCTTCTATTTAAGCCATTTTCTGCGTTATTTCAAAATAATATTAATAAAAAAAAAAGTGTCAATCAATATATTTTATTTTAATCGTGATTAATCAAATAATTTTTTGTAGTTAATCGCGATTAATCGCAGATTTTGAAAGTGCTGAAATTTCACTCTAAATATACTTATTTTCCTATCAAAATGCATTTATTTCCATCTTAGGAAAGAAAACAATCATTATGTAACAATATGATGCTTTATTTTTTTTATTTTTTTTTTCTCCTCTTTTCTCCCCAATTTGGAATGCCCAATTCCCAATGCGTTTTAAGTCCTCGTGGTGGCGTAGTGACTCACCTCAATCCGGGTGGCAGAGGACGAATCTCAGTTGCCTCCGCATCTGAGACCGTCAATCCATGCGTCTTATCACGTGGTTTGTTGCGCACGTTACCGCAGAGACGTAGCGTGTGGAGGCCCACGCTATTCTCCACGTCACCCACGCACAACTCACCACACGCCCCACCGAGAGCGAGAACCACACATTATAGTGACCACGAGGAGGTTACCCAAGTGTAAACAAAATGTAATGACAGCAACACAAACATTTTAATAAACATGTAATAAACATTATAATAAGCAAATATCTCATTTACTCTAGGTCATGTCTCTGATCCTATTTATTTTCTTAATAAAAGTCCCTGGTCAGTTAAATAAAATTTCTCTGTTGCCACTTGTTCTGCTCTACATTGACCAAATGATTAATAAAGCATTGATGCTTTTAGTGTTACTGCTGACGGCGTCTGATGAAAGCAGTGGGTGGAGTCTGACCTGCTGGATCTGCTGCTGTAGCTGGAGTTTCTGAGCTGCACTGAGTATCATAGGAGTTAAGGAGCTTGTGGGGCGCTGAGGGCAGGGCAGGGGTACGGTCACTCCTTTACTCTCCAGCAGAGCCTTATGCTTCCTCAGAGCTGCCAGCTGCTCGCGAACTGTACGATAGCGCTGTTTCATCACATCTGCCAGTGGGTCCTCATATCTACACACAGGAAACATTTCACTAAAAAGTCTGTGCTGCAATTGTGTCATCTCTGTATATGTGATGACAGTTCTGCCATGTGCTTTTTAAATTTTACGGATGGTTGTACTGAATATTTTCCAGAATGGCAGGTGGCTCCTGTGGAGGATTCTCATCTTCATCTTTTTCCTCCTCTTCCTCATGGCATTCTTCATCCTGACCCCCTAACTCATCCTGAAACTACCGGTGACAGAGGAAAAACTATAGACACATGTTTTAAGAGTTAACAATGTCAGAATGTAGCCCAATATAAATCTAAAGCCTTACTGCATCAAAAAGTTCATCCATTAAGTCATTCACTTCCTTCTCTGAAGAACAAGGAAGAAAAGCGATTAATATCAAAAGGTATAGGAGAGAGACACACTGTATTGAGGCACACAGAAGTGCATCTTGTGCTGTAAAATGAACTCACTGGTGATGCGCACTGCCTTGTCATTTCTGTAGTCCTCCACATCAGGTTCATCAATGTCAGCCAGAAAGTTATACTCGGGGTCATCTTCATCATCACCCTCCTCTGGCAGGGAGTAAGAATGCGGAAGAGTATTTGAGAAACACATTTGGGGAAAGTACATGATTTGACGGCACTGTTAAATATATTTGAGACCCAGTCTATACCTTCATTCTCCATATCTGAAATCATGAGTCCTTGCAGCCAATGCGTCCATTCTCGATCCTCGAGGGCGGAGCCAAACTCATACATGTCTGGAGTGAAGTCAGGAGCACGTAACTCCGCCTCCAGACGGCCTAGAGGGACATCTCTCAGCGGGCGCTTGGATCGTGTTCGTAATGATATCAGGCTCTCATCTCCGTTAGTGCTACTAAGACTCTAGACGCCAAAGAGAGATACAATTTAAAGAAAAATTAGATCTATGTATAACATTTATCTACATTAAATCCCTGTAATACCAAATTTACTCTATAAATGTATGCTTGTGTATGTAGATTAACTTGTTTTTGTGTTATCTTCACTTTATTAATAAAAAATGAGATGCTTAAAATAATATAAACTGCAGGAGTGAGTTAAGATGCACCTGATATGGCTCTATGCAGTCAGTGCTGATGGCCAGCTCCTCATCCACAGCATGGAGTTTCTCTAAGAAGCTGCAATCCGGTGGGGCCCTGGAGGGGGCCGGAGGTGGTGGTGGGGGCCCCATTGGAGCAACGGCCACTGTCAAGTGCCTGGATCTGCGGAGGCTCTGTTGAAATAACAAGTACATTAGATATGTTTGTGTTTAGTAATTAGTTTGTGAGGGTCTATGCAAGTGTTCTAAGGCTGGCCAAATATATTTATGATATATTCAATATGATTTTTGCTGCTAATATAAAAATGGTGCAACATTATGGTTCAATACAAGTTAAGCGCAATCGACAGCATTTGTGCTATAATGCTGATTAGCACAAAAAATAATTTCGACTTGTCTGTCCTTTTCTTACAGTGAGGCAATGCAAGTGAATGTGGTCAATTTGTGGAGGGTTTAAAGGCAGAAATGTGAAGCTTATAATTTAATAAAAGCACTTACATTAATTCTTCTGATAAAACTCATGTATTATTTGAGCTGTAAAGTTGTTTTAATCGTAATTTTTACAGTCGTTTTAGGGTTTGTTGCATTACATCGTCATGGCAACCAAGTTGAAAAATTGGCTATAACTTTACACAGAAAAGGTTAGTAAGTGATTTTATCAAACTAAAATCATGTTTGCACGCATACCATTTATGTTTTGTGGCTATACTTTTGAAACAGTGAGTATTTTAACATTTACAGATTGGCCACATTCACTTTCATTGTAAGTGCCTCACTGGAACCCCGAGTTCTGCTTTTTTTTTTTTTTTCTTAAAAGGAGGGTCAAGTTGAAATAAAATTTTGGTAATCAACATTATGCCACAATTGCTGTCGATTGAGCTTAACTTGTATTGAACCCGGAATATTCCTTTAATCCTCTTTTTATTTGACCTTTCAGTTTCTTAAATCAAATCAAAATCAAATCAAATCACTTTTATTGTCACACAGCCATATACACAAGTGCAATGGTGTGTGAAATTCTTGGGTGCAGTTCCAATCAACATAGCAGCCGTGACAGTGATGAGACATATACCAATTTACAATAACATCAGATTAACACAGCACAATTTAAACATCTGATATACACATAATTACACTCAACAATATACAAATAATAACATACACTGTACAGTATACAATACCCCGGTTTTTTTTTTTTTTTTTTACCATATAGATACACATTATTCAATAAAATTAAAAATAAAAATATATATATTAAAAAAAAAAAGTATAAATATATATGTATATAGAATGTACAGTATTGTACTGTATTGACATTCAGGCTGTCGGTTGATAGTCAGTTGTTAAGAGAGAATATAATAATAATAATATAATTTATGACAGTCCGGTGTGAGATATAAGAGTAAGGGTAATAAAGTGCAGTGCTGATGTATTTTGATTGTGGGAGATCAAGAGTTCAGAAGTCTGATTGCTTGGGGGAAGAAGCTATCATGGAGTCGGCTGGTGCGGGTCCTGATGCTGCGATACCGCCTGCCTGATAGTAGCAGTGAGAACAGCCCATGCCTCGGGTGGCTGGAGTCTCTGATGATCCTCCGAGCTTTTTTCACACACCGCCTTGTATATATTTCCTGGAGGGAGGGAAGCTCACCTCCGATGATGTGTCTGGCAGTTCGCACCACCCTTTGCAGTGCTTTGCGGTTGTGGGCAGTGCTATTGCCGTACCAGGCGGAGATAAAGCCAGTCAGGATGCTCTCCACAGTGCAGGTGTAGAACCGTGTGAGGATGTGGCGGTTCATTCCAAACTTCCTCAGCTGTCTCAGGAAGAAGAGGCGCTGATGAGCCTTCTTCACAACGACTTCAGTGTGGATGGACCACACTGAGTTCCTCAGTGATGTGGACACCCAGGAACTTGAAGCTGCTGACTCTCTCCACCGGTGCTCCATTGATGGTGATGGGACTGTGTTCTGTCTTTTCTTCTGAAGTCCACCGCAAGTTCCTTTGTCTTACTGACGTTGAGGGAGAGGTTGTGCTCCTGACACCAGTGTGTCAGAGTGTGCACCTCCTCTCTGTAGGCTGTTTCATCATTGTCAGTGATCAGACCTACCACCGTCGTGTCATCAGCAAACTTAATGATGGCATTGGAGCTATGTGTTGCCACACAGTCATGTGTGTACAAGGAATACAGTAGTGGGCTGAGAACACAGCCCTGCGGGGCTCCAGTGTTGAGGGTCAGTGATGAGGAGATGTTGCTGCCTATTCTAACCACCTGGCGTCTGCTTGACAGGAAGTCCAGGATCCAGCTGCACAGCGAGCTGTTTAAGCCCAGAGCCCGGAGTTTCTCATCTAGCTTGGAGGGCACTATGGTGTTGAATGCTGAGCTGTAGTCTACAAACAGCATTCTCACATAAGTGTTCCTTTTTTCCAGGTGGGAGAGAGCAGTGTGTAGTGTAGATGCAATGGCATCATCAGTGGAGCGGTTGTTGCGGTAAGCAAACTGCAGCGGGTCAAGAGAAAGTGGCAATACAGAGCAGATGTAATCTCTGATTAGTCTCTCAAAACATTTGCTGATGATGGGGGTCAGAGCAACAGGACGCCAGTCATTTAAGCAAGTTATTTTTGATTGTTTTGGAACAGGCACAATGGTGGATGTTTTAAAGCATGTGGGGACTACAGACAAAGAGAGGGAAAGGTTGAAAATGTCCGTAAAAACACCAGCCAGCTGGTTCGCGCACGCTCTGATGACGCGGCCCGGAATGCCGTCTGGACCTGCGGCTTTGCGTATATTCACCCGTCGGAAGGATCGGGTTACATCCGCTACAGAGACGGAGAGTGAACTAACCTCTGTAGCTTCGGCCGTGAGAGCTCTCTCCGCGAGGGCGGTGTTATTTCCCTCGAAACGAGCATAAAAAGTATTTAGCTCATCCGGTAGAGAGGCAGCGGTGTTCATGGCGGAGTTTTTATAAATATGAAACTGAGATTTTTACAGTCTTTTACTTAATGCATGAAACATTTTGAATATCCTTGGGAACACAGGCTTTTTGGTTTCTCTGATTGAAAAAGATCACCCTTTTCAGTTATTTCAGAGCAAATATCGAAATATATAAATCAGGGCTGTCGATTTAAAGCATTAATCAGTGTGAATAATTATATAAAAAATAAGGCGTTAAAAAAAATAATGCAATTAATCATGTCTTCGGTCCGTAATTACGAATATTTTTCCCATCGGAGCAATTCAAGCTTGAAGTACCACCTGTTTTCTCCAAGGGGCAGTAAGCAAAACTCCAGCTGTATAGGCAACACGCAGCTATACAGAACAAACCACACTTGTCAACAGCAGACAACACAATATAAAAATGCATTCTTGTGTACAAACACAGTTTGATGGAGTGCAAATCCATAGGCAGGACTCTCAAAACGTGTTTTTTACTTTTTTTTTTTGTTTTGCTCCCGTTTTTCCCCAATTTGGAATGCCTAATTCCCAATGTGCTCTAAGTCCTTGTGGTGGTGTAGTGACTCGCCTCAATCCGGGTGGCGGACGACGAATCTCAGTTGCCTCCGCGTCTGAGACCATCAATCCACGCATTTTATCACGTGGCTTGTTGAGTATGTTACCGCAGAGACCTAGTGCGTGTGGAGGCTCATGCTATTCTCCACGGCATCCACTCAAGACGTGTTTATCTAAGTTTCAAACTACGATTAACTTGACACAGCGGCCTATAAACGTTACGTTTATGAAGCAACGCAACCAAAGTGAGACGCACTAAAAGTGTCCGTCTGATGCAGGTGTACATTGAGGCGCCCTTAGAAAAGTCCTTAAAATAAATCTCGGACTGATTGACGAATTCAATTGCAAAACGGATTGCTGTGAAATTTAGGCCAATGATTGGCTTATGTTCAATATGGAAATAAACAATATATTGCATTATAAGGCCACTTTTTGTATAGTCTTATCAATGATATACTCCTCTGCCACAATAATGTAGTTCATTTTAATTCTGAATTATAATTTGTTATAATATATATATATTATTATTTGTAATTGTTTAAATATAACAATTTATAATTATTACATCATTATATTAAATTATTTTTATTTGAGGGGCTTTCTCCGCAAATATTTATTTATGCGATGAATTAATCAGCATACCATGTAATTAATTTGATTAAAAATTGTAATCAACTGACAGCCCTAATATAAATATCTACAGGTGTTTTACCAGTCTGGAGTTGCCAGTCATATCCTCCTCATACTCTGAGTGTGATCTGTGTAGATTCACTCGACTGCCTCGTGGAGAGGATGCTGTGCTCTCCAAGTCACTTTCCAGAAAAGTCTACAAAACACACGAATAGTCTCTACAAACCCCAACAAATATTCAACCAATTTTTTTTAAACATTTTTTTCAAAAAATTGCGAAGAACTATTCTCTACAACCTCCTCAGCCGTTTCATCCTCATCCTCTTCATCAGGCTGATACTCTTCATCAGAGGAGTCTTCCTCTTCTAAAGGAATATCCACAAACTGGGTTCCCTTCTGTAAATGCATACCAACATTTAATAATACATTCCACAAAGTCTGGTCAATTTCTCATAAATACTGCTTAACAGCTTATATACTTTAACTTTAGGAGTTACCTTCACCTCAGTCTGCTTCTTAATTGGCGAAATGTTCCAAGCAGGAATGACCTACAAAATAATGTTATTGATTACTGTATGAATCACTCCTTATGCAACAATTTGTGCATGTAACAGCTAATCTAAGTAAATAGCCAACAACTAAGAGGTGACTTTCAGTAAAATGAGTCACATTTTATTAGATTAAAATCAACATAAAGGCAGTACAAAAATACTATCATGATATTTAAATACTTTACAATTTAAATATAATATTTATTTTTTTTTTTCACATTGCAATATTTGAATATAATATTTTTCACATTACTAGATGGGAATGCAAAAAAACCAACAAAAAACAAAACAAAAATACAAATAAAATAGGATTTATTTTTTTTATGCAAAATGTAATTTCTTATTTTCTTATATATCTTTTGATTTTGGGGAGTAATATGACCCTGACATGTTCTTGACAGGTTTTGTGACATCCTTAGGTCCATTCATTTAATAAACTGCAACAAATAAATAATAGATACATGGTAAATTAAGGAATTCAATGCACATTTCACATCAAAGCTACAAACTTACAACTCCTTTCTCCACAACCTCTTTCAGTTTAGAGCGAGTCATCTTGGGCTCCTGAGAGAGAGAGAGAGAGGTGTGAGCAAACAGCTGTCAATCACTATCTATCAGAACAGATGATAACAGGACGTTGATACTCACAAACACAGAAATTGGTTCAGTTTCATTGATGGCAGCTTTCATCATGGCCACAACATGCTCATTGGTAATGACTTCCTGCAGACAGAAAGAGCAATATGACAACAATGATATTGAGCAAAGAAAAATCATTATGAAAAGCCTCATATCTCTGAGGAAATATCGTTACCAAGTGTCTTGTAGAAAGAGGGCATATACATTTGTATAAAGGTAGATGAAGTAGTTGAAAGCAGTCCACACTCACATGAATGATACTTCGAACGTTCGCTGAGGTCAGTTTATGTTGTCGAGATTTATTCTCCAGTTCTCTGTCCAGCTCTCGGTCGATCTCCAAATCTGGCTGGATTTCATCGTCACCTTCCTCTTGCTGACTGTCTTCCTCATCACACATTTCCCTCTTCCTCCTCATAGCTTTCCTTCTGCCCACCAGTCGAGTGCCACCCTGCTCTTTATCTGAAAGAGAGAACGGGTTTTGCTAAGAGCTACTGCTCTGTGTAGTTTTCATTGTGTCTTTTTTCAATTACATGAACAAGTAAACACAATATTTACTCAATATTAAAGGGATAGTTTACCCAAAAATGAAAATTCTCTCATCATTTACTCACCCTTATGCCATCCCGGATGTGTATGACTTTCTTTCTTCTGCAGAACATAAATGAAGTTTTTTAAGGTCCAAAAAGCACATAAATACAGCATAAAAGTAAATCATAAGACTCCAGTGGTTTAATCCATGTCTTCTGAAGCGATATGATAGGTTTGGGTGAGAAACAGATCAATATTTAAGTCCTTTTTAACTATAAATCTCCACTTTCACTTTCAGCCACCTACTGGTTGGGAATGGTAAAAGGTGGAAATTTATAGTAAAAAAAGGACTTAAATATTGATCTGTTTCTCACCAACCTATCATATCGCTTCAGAAGATATTGATTTAACCACTGGAGTCTTATGGATTACTTTTAAGTTGTCTTTATGTGCTTTTTGCATTTTATGAACCTGCAGAGCTGAAATATTCTTCAAAAAATCTTTGTTTGTGTTCAGCAGAAGAAAGAAAGTCATACACATCTGGGATGGCATGAGAGTGAGTAAATGATGAGAGAAATTAGATTTTTGGTTGAACCATCCCTTTAACTTAAAACTACTGGAAAACAGAAAACAAAGTTCAAACTTCTGTAAATCGGCCGGTTCATTGGCCGATTCTGATAAGATGAACAGAATAACAACCGATTAACTGACCAGGTCAATAATAAAAGTATTTTAAGAACTCACCAAACGTGATGACCAATGCCTTCTCAACATCATCTTCAGATGTCTTGGAACATTCAGTATGCTGTTCTTGGCCTGGTAATGTTTATACAAATGTTTCAGACTATAATTTTACAAGCAGACATTCTAGAAAAAGGATACCACGATAATTATAAGTCTTTGACAAATATTACGCATTGGTTATAAATCTGGTTTTTTTTTTACAAAAAGGTCAGGGAAATGTGACAGTATCATGGTACAGTGATGGTAGCAGATGCAAATACAGATACTTGAATATATAGATTATAGTACTGAATAAACAACATATTCATGTGCCATAGATGTCGACCGATAGTGGATTTTTGCCAATACCGATACCTAAGGTGGTGGAAAAGGCTGATAGTTTTAAAAAAAAATCTTATGGCCGAAACATACTCTACGCAAGTATGTGAATGCAGATGCAGATGTGATCGCTTGGTCACCGCTTTGCCAACGTGTGGTCCAGCTGAACATGCTTAACATGCGTTCTTGTGTTACCATGACGGAAACAAAATCTCAGTACTCAAGGGGGCCATAGAGTTACCTTTAAACGTCTGTGCCATTAAACTAGATGTGTTATTATTCAGGTTAGTTACTTTAAATATATTTACTTTAACTTACTTGCTCAGCACTATTTTTTTTAAACAGTTGCTCTGCCATGACAGTGGTTGAGATGAAAGAGAAAATTTACCATAGAAGTGGACAGTTAACACTAATCTCGCTATAGCACCCATTGCGGCAACTTTGGGAATGCAATGCGTAGTTGTGTTAAGTAAGAATTGCGGTCTGACAAATTTCAGAACACAACAACGCGTGAAATCGAGCTTGTGCTGCAAGATGCATCTGTGTTCACGTATTTGCCTAGAGTATGTTTTTCCCCTTAGTCTTTAAATACTGTGACGGGTACAGATATAGAGATGACGAGAGTCCAAAATAAATAAAATCCCAGATGCAGTTTATTAATCAACCAAAATCCCAATAATAACCAGAAAAAAATTAAGATTTTGTCCATAATGTGGGACTTTTAACTACAAACAAGTCTGAAACAAACTAGGGACTCTTATTTTGCTATGACAGAGACTTGGCTCCATTACAACGCTCTACATTTAATTATTTACCAAATTAACCCTTTTAAAGCCTATATATTCACCAGATGAAGGGTTTTGTGTGTGTGTGTATATGTATATATATATATACATACAGCTCTGGAAAAAATGAAGGGACCACTGCAAAATTATCAGTTTCTCTAGATTTACTATTTACAGGTATGTGTTTGAGTAAAATGACATTTTTTGTATAATTCTATAAAGAACTGACAACATTTCTCCCAAATTCCAAATAAAAATATTGTCATTTAGAGCATTTATTTGCAGAAAATTACAACTGGTCAAAATAACAAAAAAGATGCAGTGTTTTCAGACCTTGAATAATGCAAAGAAAACAAGTTCATATTCATTTTTATACAACACAATACTAATGTTTTAAGTTAGGAAGAGTTCAGAAATCAATATTTGGTGGAATAACCCTGATTTTCAATCACAGCTTTCATGCTTCTTGGCATGCTCTCTACCAGTCTTTCACATTGTTGTTGGGTGACTTTATGCCATTCCTGGCACAAAAATTCAAGCAGCTCGGCTTTGTTTGATGGCTTGTTGCCATCCATCATCCTCTTGATCACATTCCAGTGGATTTCAATGGGGTTCAGGTCTGGAGATTGTGCTGGCCATGACAGAGTCTTGATCCAGTGAACCTCCATCCATACCTTGATTGACCTGGCTGTGTGGCATGGAGCATTGTCCTGCTGGAAAAATCAATCCTCAGAGTTGGGGAACATTGTCAGAGCAGAAGGAAGCAAGTTTTCTTCCAGGATAACCTTGTACGTGGCTTGATTCATGCGTCCTTCATAAAGATGAATCTGCCCGATTCCAGCCTTGCTGAAGTACCACCAGATCATCACCGATCCTCCACCTGGTCATCTAATGGTCAGATGGAGACCTGGAGAGGCCTTCAAGCCACAGTGTCTTGCACCCACTGTGAAATTTGGTGGAGGATCGATGATGATCTGGGGTATATTTTTATTTGGAATTTGGGAGAAATGTTGTCAGTAGTTTATAGAATAAAACAAAAATGTTCATTTTACACAAACACATACATATACTGTAAATAGTAAATCCAGAGAAACTGATAATTTTGCAGTGGTCCCTTAATTTGTTCCAGAGCTGTATGTGTGTGTGTGTATATATATATATATATATATATATATATATATATATCACCAGAGATTTAATTAGGAATAAGGTTTATTATTATTCACAAGATATGAAGTTGGAGACACAATGTACAGTATGTTGTCGGGGGACATTTCCATACAGTCGCACTTTTCTTTGTACGCCCTTGCTTCAATTTAGCATTGAAGAGAGGATAAAAATATAGATGAATATTGTCAATAACAAAAGATTTACATATAGCAAACTCCCACATGATTGTTTTTATTTCAACTCTAAAGGCCGCTGTGATACTATAGTACTAACTGTTCTAATTTAAAAATCTTCCAGCAGCGGTCACAGATTAAAAAGAAAACTATCGGCACCGATTAATCAGCCTATCTCTAATGTACCATGGTAGTTACATGATTCTCCAAGATACTTGAAATAATACTATGGTACTTTTCGGTATGTAATTGTTCATGGCAGGACACTCAAATGTAAATAGGCCTAAAATATATTAATAAAATTTTCAAAACATTTCTAACTACGTGATCTAACCTGTACATAGCAAATGATCTATTAAGCATATCCTTAGTCAGTGTGCGGCTACTGATTTGAAACTTTTTTTATTGTCAATGTGACGAGCTAATCAAAATAAAGGCTTTTTAATTTTTATGACCAGAAGTAGTGCCTTGGACTTTTTTTTGTATATGCATATATTCAGATGGTATTAGCTGATGTCATTAATGAAAGTTGTTATAAAGTGTTAACTCTCAACGAAAAACAACAACAACAACAAGCAGCTTCTGATTTATTCCAATATGAAAATGCACATAGGCAGTGACAGAATTGTGTCACCACAGGTCACTGTGTTTTGCTGAAGTCTTACCAGCAGTGTCTGACTGTGGGCTGGATACTCTGATCTTAGTGAAGCGTCTGTGTGATACTGTACTTTCTGAATCATCTCTGCTGTCTGCAGCTTTAACATCCTCTGGCTCTTCAGCCCTCTTCACTTTACCCTGAGGAAGGCCATTTTTCCTGTTCGTTAATCTCCGTTTGCGGGTTTGATCCATCTCACACTGCCATTCACACCTGTCGGGATTAAACATGATCAATTCAAATGATCAAATAGTGACACGTGCATGTCTTGTGCCTTATCAACTCCACTGGCCGGGGGAAAAACTTAAAGTTTAAAAAACGATAGTTAATAGTTCAACTATAACTTAGATATATATATAAAAAAACACACTATATTATTTTTTTGAAGTATCCGCTTTCTTGCTGTATTTGCAGGTGAAAGAGACAGCAGTGTACACTGAAATAATCGTGTTTGCTGGGACTGGAACATTACTGGAATAAATACTGTCATGACAATAGAGTATTCCGCATGTCATATTTAATCGTTCGAAAGGGTTCCTGTAAAAACATAAAGAATAATTTCAATTCTTTATACACACCCGCCAACATATGAAAGGCACAACAATAGTGCGTCACTTCCGGTTTACTCAACGAGGAGTGAGTGTCATAATAAAAGTCTTTAAAAATGTAAATCATTTGAGCCAACTTTAACTTTGTTTTTTTAACCTTTAGCTTAATTTTATAAAAGTGTTTCACACAAGCTCTGTTGTTTTCTCATTTGCATACAGGTCATATGATCAAAAAATATGAAAGAATGTATCTGAGTGGATTGGATTATAATAATTGGGTGTTTTTCTTCAACTACAAGCACTTTTATGATTTTTAATCAAACTAAGTGTATTCTTTTTCTTTTTGCTATGTGAAGATAAAACTATATAACAATAATATAAAAAACATCAAGCATTTTTCTAACGGTAGGGTTCCCATAGATAGTATAGCGGCATCTTTGATGGTAATAAAAACGAGTCTGTGAAGGATAAAATTGTCCTTGATCTTTTGACATATAAGAGGTTCCTGTGCAATAATAGTGTAAGTTTCAAAACTCAAAACTTTTTTTGAAAAAAAAAAAAAAAGAAAAAAAAAGTAGGCTATTTAAAACAGCAAAAGAATGGATGCTAGCAGCGTTAAATAATTGTCAGAAGAAGAGTTTTACTCTTGTACTATATAAATAGCCTACGTCTAAAACCTAGATATAATCATTAATAGTTTTGCAATATTTTTGAGGTTTTTTGTTCAAAGTCTATAACCGTGTGTAATTTAACATACATTTTGAGGAGGATGTTTAGGCTATTTACTGTGTACAATCTCTTGAAAAACATATTCTAACATTTACTTTCCTAATCTGTCACGGACGATCGACTGTCACTATGGCAAAGAAGATTTTATAGTTATAATGTCAGAAATTATAGTTTCGATGTCAGGAAGTGAGTGAAGTCACGTACATGCAATGGAACACAGAACGCCATAACTGCACCTGCTGCTTAAAGTCCCAATTAAGAATGACACAACGTTCTTTTTTGCTTTATGTGATGTCATGAAAGAATGTTTGTGTCCTGCAGAATATTCAGTGCGAGCCTGCATACCCTTAATAATGCATTTTGTCATTGCTTTGTAGGTTCACGTGAAGAGTATCGTGTATAAACATACATACGCACCACATCTCTGCGCACGAGCGCAAGGTATTTTGAATACGATTGAGAAAGTAGTTGGATTCAAACGTTTACATGGCTAATATTTTTATTTTAATCTGATTATATTAGGTCTACACCACCCCCCTTCAATTGGATGGAAATTTAATTTGGATCCAGCTCAATCGGATCATTTTTGTGTTTACATGAAGGCTTTTCAATCTGCTTGAGCTATAAGTTCTAAATATATATATATATATATATATATATATATATATATATATATATATATATATATATATATATATATATATATTCTAAACGGATTATTTGGTGGCATGTAAACGAGCCCATTGTGATGTCACACATGATGTAGGCACAGGGTGTGTTAGACTTCTCGATTTCGTTGAGATTTGCCAGCAGTCGGGGGAGGAGTTGAAAAGAGAGACGTGAAGCCAGACACTTTTGTGCTTCCTGTCGTCTGCTAAACCTACACTAGTAACGGCAGATCACGTGATGTTTGTTTTCTTTATTGCAGACAATAGTGGAATACAGATAGACAGAGGTTTGAATTTTAACCAGAAAAATAATAACCAGAAAAATTATTCACTTAAAAGGTTAGGCTATGTGCTGCTGTATGTATAAAATTACGCAGTGCGATTCTTCCATTAATAAATATTTATTTGATTATGGTAGCATTGAATTGAGTCTGCATTTGTAACATTCATTTTTAATTGCATCCATTCATGTTTAAATCAATAAGCATCCGATAAGTCTCGAAACAGTCCAGCATGAAGATGACTGAAAATAAATTCATCATCGTTCCTTGATCTTGTGAAAAAGACTCTCTCCACTGGATTTGATCTTAACTTCCAAAACTTTAATTCAACTAGATGACACAGGTGTGGGACCACTTTTAAGGCATATGCAGGTCCATACGGTTCCATTTTTTATTTTGTTTGTTTATTTATTTATTTTATTTTGCTGCATTAGCAAAGAGCTTTTATGACCTATTATTTAATTTGCTGTTATGCCCATAAAATAAATTGTGCATATTTGCTTGTTGTAGTATTGAGTCTCAAATATAATTATTAATATGAGTAGCCTCCTTGCATCTGTGTAAATAACAATAATTAACCATTTCTTCATCTGGAAGTTTTTGTATGGAGTGTGAACATTAACAGTTGGTAGTAGATAATTGCAATTTAATCAAATATTTAGTCTTGAATGCAGGGGTTAAATTAATCGTGTGATTGCTGTTATAAACATACATTCAATTAAAAATATAGGTGTCTAAATATGTATAAATTTATAGGCCTGTGTATGGTATTTCATATCATTTATGAATCTCTTTGACTGGGATTACTTTCATTTTAATGAATTTGTCTATCATTATTTTTTTAACTTAAATGCGAAAATAGTTATTTGATTTACATTAAATGACAAAAATAAATGTTTAATAATGATATCATATGTATTTTATGCATTTGATAAAAATCAAATGACAGCTGGGACAAGTTTATCTTCTTCTTGCATGAGGTAAGGTTTCACATTGCCTTTGAACGTGCTAAACTAGCCAATTAATTTACTATTTCAAAGTAAATGCACATTTTTAAGGGGTGTACAGCTTTGAAATAAACTAAGCAAAATTGCTACTGCATACTGATCTCAGAAATGAGTGAGCAGTTAATTCCACACCATATTTCACGATTTCAATGAATTAGAGACCACAGAACAATAGAGAAGCCTTACCCTGCAGTTCATTCACCCACCACCTATGACTTGGAAATATATAGAAAGACTTTATCAAAGACATCAAAGTCAGTATATTTGTCAAATTTGAGCATGTTTTTGTTTAAGGTGGTTTGAAGAATTATGAATTATTAATAAAAATCATGAGCACTCACATGAGATAAAGATTCATATTAGTAACCTTATAAAAGCAAACTCAACTTTAAACATATTTATAATTGCAATCCCCTTTTTTTAGATGATGTTTACTAAAGCTTAATTCAGGTCAACTATAGTTTGTTATAGCAATTGTCTAGGATTTGGTTGCCTTAAAATGAATTAAAATGATATACACTCTTTAACATAAGTTAACATGACAAAGCCCTCTATCTAGCTATTCTGGCATGACTGGTGTGACACAAATACACCATCATAACAACAAAAGTGCACATTCACGTTTATTTTAAGTTTACGACAGAAAAAATTCCTGCATTCTCTGGCTAAGACACAAAGTTTATACAGTTGTGCTCAAAGGTTTGCATACCCTGGCAGAAATTGTGAAATTTTGGCATTGATATTGAAAATATGACTGATCATGCAAAAAAAAAAAACTGTCTTTTATTTAAGGATAGTGATCATATGAAGCCATTTATCATCACATAGTTGTTTGGCTCCTTTTTAAATCGTAATGATAAAAGAAATCACCCAAATGAGCTTGATCAAAAGTTTACATACCCTTGAATGTTTGGCCGTGTTACAGACACACAAGGAGACACACACAATTAAAGTTTAATTTCCCACACCTGTGGCTTTTTAAATTGCAATTATTGCCTGTGTATAAATAGTCAATGAGTTTGTTAGCTCTCACGTAGATGCACTGAGCAGGCTAGATACTGAGCCATGGGGAGCAGAAAAGAACTGTCAAAAGACCTGCGTAACAAGGTAATGGAACTTTATAAAGATGGAAAAGGATATAAAAATATATCCAAAGCCTTGAAAATGCCAGTCAGTACTGTTCAATCACTTATTAAGAAGTGGAAAATTCGGGGATCTCTTGATACCAAGCCAAGGTCAGGTAGACCAAGAAAGATTTCAGCCACAACTGCCAGATGAATTGTTTGGGATACAAAGAAAAACCCACAGGTAACCTCAGGAGAAATACAGGCTGCTCTGGAAAAAGACGGTGTGGTTATTTCAAGGAGCACAATATGACGATACTTGAACAAAAATGAGCTGCATGGTCGAGTTGACAGAAAGACGCCTTTACTGCGCCATTGCCACAAAAAAGCCCTGTTACAATATGCCCGACAACACCTTGACACACCTCTCAGTTTCTGGCACACTGTAATTTGGAGTGATGAGACATAAATAGAGCTTTATGGTCACAACCATAAGCGCTATGTTTGGAGAGGGGTCAACAAGACCTATAGTGAAAAGAATACCATCCCCACTGTGAAGCATGGTGGTAGCTCACTGATGTTTTGGGGATGTGTGAGCTCTAAAGGCACGGAGAATCTCAGAAAATACTGGCAGACAATTTGCATTCTTCTGCACGAAAGCTGCGCATGGGACGCTCTTGGACTTTCCAGCACGACAATGACCCTCAGCACAAGGCCAAGTTGACCCTCCAGTGGTTACAGCAGAAAAAGGTGAAGGTTCTGGAGTAGCCATCACAGTCTCCTGACCTTAATTATCATCGAGCAACTCTGGGGAGATCTCAAACGTGCGGTTCATGCAAGACGACCAAAGACTTTGCATGACCTGGAGGCATTTTGCCAAGACGAATGGGCAGCTATACCACCTGCAAGAATTTGGGGCCTAATAGACAACTATTACAAAAGACTGCACGCTGTCATTGATGCTAAAGGGGGCAATACACAGTATTAAGAACTAAGGGAATGCAGACTTTTGAACAGGGGTCATTTCATTTTTTTCTTTGTTGCCATGTTTTGTTTTATGATTGTGCCATTCTGTTATAACCTACAGTTGAATATGAATCCCATAAGAAACAAAAGAAATGTTTTCTTTAAAAATGGTACATATATTACCAATTCTCCAAGGGTATGCAAACTTTTGAGCACAACTGTATGTATAGCCTATTGGCTTTAGTTTTGTGAGAGCCAAATGTTTGAAAATGTCCCCACAAATATAATAAAACATCAAAACAACAGCAATCTTTATGACAATTTATTGGATTACCTCAAATCGTGTGTATTTCAATGTCTTGGGTAACTGATGTTTGGGGCATAAGAAGCCCCATAAGTACAGCAGAAGCATATGTGACATCCTTTAAATTACTCAGAAATATCTCACTGAAAACCAATGTCACATCAGTGATCTGCTTGAGGAGATGCTTTGCAGGATTCCCTTCTGTAACCACCAAGAGTGATAATAAATTCATCAAGCATTTTGATGAACAACTAATCATTTACAGAGTTGAGTACAGTGAGGGTTAGTGAATCATCCATAGTGTGGATATTTAGTTTACATTGTTATTTTTCATTAATTTACAAATTATACATACAAAATGTATTTTAAATTGAAGCTCTTTAGCTTTATATTCTATATAATATAATAAAATATAATAATAATCATTTACTCACCCTGTTCGTTATCGTCTGACTTACAACTCAAGTGAATAAGTAGAGCTGCTAGTGCTGTCAAGGTCTAAAATCAAAACAAATCAATCAATCAATCAATCAAACAAACAAACAAACAAACATAGTGCAGGTATCATTGTAGTTTATATGACTTCATTCTAATTAACTGAAAATCATGGAATCTTTACTAGACTAGACACGTTGTCAGATTTATGAAATAGTCATTCTTTTGAGTCTACTCTTTTTAATGAATCTGTTAATACAGTTCAGCTCTGGGTGTGTTTCCCAAAGCATCTTAACTGAGCTCTTGAAAATTATTATAGATCTACAGGTGCTCTGGAGTAATGGTAGATTGCCAATTGCACTATAAATTGACGGACTCCCGCAAGACAACAATAAAATTACACTAAACATAATACAGTTAGAATGCTTACACTATGTGCGACTTTAATGAAATGAATCTTTATATTTTATTTTAATTTTAGCTGTAATATAGCTGTAATATATGTAATATATTATTGAATTTATAATCTAAACAGGATGTATATAAATTAATGTATATCATATTGAATTAATCAATATCACTAAATAATATCAAATACTTTATATCTAATCTAATAAATTAATTAAAATCTAATTATAAGTATTAAATAATATTAAATACATGAAAAAATATAAAATGAATGAATAGATAAATAATAGAAAATACATGAAGAGAGTAGCCTACACTATATACTTATACCTAGTTAGTGCAAGCAAAGTGTCGTGATGATAGCTGCAGACAACTGTGCAAATGAACTTCTGAGGGAGTGGAGAGATTATAGTCTATATCAATGAGTGTTGCCGTGTTAGTTTGTCAGAATGTCTTCCCATGCCTTTTACAGCCTCCTCTTATTCCTCTCTGACCCTCACCGTGTACACAATGTTCAAAATGTTTTGTCAAGTAGCCCATCAAACGTGGTTCATGTCGTAACATTTAAATTAACCAGTTTTGTCCTGACTATATTTGAATTAACCAACAAACAGAATTTTTAAAGATTGATATATCTCCGTAAGTGAACAATTTTCTGTTGACACTTTTTATTAAATATTATTCTTATGAAAAATACAAAATATTTAAACAAAATCTACAATATATTATACATTACCCATATTAAGTAATATAAATGAATATACACAAATAAATACATACAATTGCAGGGTTTGCATTGATAGTGGATAAAACTTTTAGTTTGACAAGGGAAGTCTTGGTGTTTACCCGCAATAAATATATGTAGAATCCTCGCCTTCACACCTGTACATGAAATTCCGTGTTTAGACGCTATAACGCGGACACACTGTATTGACGTCTTTATACGATATTTGTCTTTACATGTAATGTCTGTACACGTTACTCCTCAAGACGTTTTTGTCCATGGAAGGCCGGATGGACAAAAACGTTTAAAAATGTAAACTAAATATCCACACTATGGATGATTCACTAACCCTCACTGTACTCAACTCTGTAAATGATTCGTTGTTCATCAAAATGCTTGATGAATTTATTATCACTCTTGGTGGTTACAGAAGGGAATCCTGCAAAGCATCTCCTCAAGCAGATCACTGATGTGACATTGGTTTTCAGTGAGATATTTCTGAGTAATTTAAAGGATGTCACATATGCTTCTGCTGTACTTATGGGGCTTCTTATGCCCCAAACATCAGTTACCCAAGACGTTGAAATACACACGATTTGAGGTAATCCAATAAATTGTCATAAAGATTGCTGTTGTTTTGATGTTTTATTATATTTGTGGGGACATTTTCAAACATTTGGCTCTCACAAAACTAAAGCCAATAGGCTATACATATATGCTTTGTGTCTTAGCCAGAGAATGCAGGAATTTTTTCTGTCGTAAACTTAAAATAAGCGTGAATGTGCTCTTTCATTGTTATGATGGTGTATTTGTGTCACACCAGTCATGCCAGAATAGCTAGATAGAGGGCTTTGTCATGTTAAAGAGTGTATATCATCATTTTAATTCATTTTAAGGCAACCAAATCCTAGACAATTGCTATAACAAACTATAGTTGACCTGAATTAAGCTTTAGTAAACATCATCTAAAAAAAGGGGATTGCAATTATAAATATGTTTAAAGTTGAGTTCGCTTTTATAAGGTTACTAATATGAATCTTTATCTCATGTGAGTGCTCATGATTTTTATTAATAATTCATAATTCTTCAAACCACCTTAAACAAAAACATGCTCAAATTTGACAAATATACTGACTTTGATGTCTTTGATAAAGTCTTTCTATATATTTCCAAGTCATAGGTGGTGGGTGAATGAACTGCAGGGTAAGGCTTCTCTATTGTTCTGTGGTCTCTAATTCATTGAAATCGTGAAATATGGTGTGGAATTAACTGCTCACTCATTTCTGAGATCAATATGCAGTAGCAGTTTTGCTTAGTTTATTTCAAAGCTGTACACCCCTTAAAAATGTGCATTTACTTTGAAATAGTAAATTAATTGGCTAGTTTAGCATGTTCAAAGGCAATGTGAAACCTTACCTCATGCAAGAAGAAGATAAACTTGTCCCAGCTGTTATCTGATTTTTATCAAATGCATAAAATACATATGATATCATTATTAAACATTTATTTTTGTCATTTAATGTAAATCAAATAACTATTTTCGCATTTAAGTTAAAAAAATAATGATAGACAAATTCATTAAAATGAAAGTAATCCCAGTCAAAGAGATTCATAAATGATATGAAATACCATACACAGGCCTATAAATTTATACATATTTAGACACCTATATTTTTAATTGAATGTATGTTTATAACAGCAATCACACGATTAATTTAACCCCTGCATTCAAGACTAAATATTTGATTAAATTGCAATTATCTACTACCAACTGTTAATGTTCACACTCCATACAAAAACTTCCAGATGAAGAAATGGTTAATTATTGTTATTTACACAGATGCAAGGAGGCTACTCATATTAATAATTATATTTGAGACTCAATACTACAACAAGCAAATATGCACAATTTATTTTATGGGCATAACAGCAAATTAAATAATAGGTCATAAAAGCTCTTTGCTAATGCAGCAAAATAAAATAAATAAATAAACAAACAAAATAAAAAATGGAACCGTATGGACCTGCATATGCCTTAAAAGTGGTCCCACACCTGTGTCATCTAGTTGAATTAAAGTTTTGGAAGTTAAGATCAAATCCAGTGGAGAGAGTCTTTTTCACAAGATCAAGGAACGATGATGAATTTATTTTCAGTCATCTTCATGCTGGACTGTTTCGAGTCTTATCGGATGCTTATTGATTTAAACATGAATGGATGCAATTAAAAATGAATGTTACAAATGCAGACTCAATTCAATGCTACCATAATCAAATAAATATTTATTAATGGAAGAATCGCACTGCGTAATTTTATACATACACAAGTGAGCGCATTCTTGAAAAACGCGTTTGCAATTATTCATGAAATTTCGTAAAGCCGTGTTTCCACTATATATTTTGAAAGTTGTCCTTTATCTTGTTGGTAACACCCGTCATCATCACGTGACTTTAGATAGCGCTGGCATATATGGAAAGAGGAAATTACATAGGACAACAATGTCATGCACAGGGTTGGGATGGTTACTTTTGAAATGTATTCAACTACAGATTACATGCTGTAAAATGTCATTTGTAACGTATTTCGTTAGATTACTCAAGGTCAGTAACGTATTCTAAATACTTTGGATTACTTCTTCAGCACTGGTAGATTTTTTCACTTGTTTTGACTATAAAAACTCTGCCAGTACAGTAAGACAAAATACACATGTTAAAAATACATTCTCTGAAAAACCTAAATATCTTATGCAGTGTTGTTTCTAAAACAAGATAAATCAAACTGATCTTGTTTTAAGGATTTTTAGATATTTTTACATGAAAACAATACAAAAATCAAGAATAAGATTTTTGCCCTAATATCAAAGGTCTTACTAAAAAGAAATTATGATCTAACGTGAATTTTCTTGATAATAAAATATGATCATGCCTGGTAACGTGCTTGTAAAATGGCTAGAAATCGCATTTTAGCTTAGCATAAAGCTGACAATTTACACAAGGTTTATTTGTATTTCTTCTGCTCCAAACTTACTTCAAACTTACTTCTTTGTCTGCTTGTATGTAGTAATACATCATAAGAAAGTGTTTCACCGCTGTTCTAATGCACTTTGGATCGCACCATTTATATGTATAAATGTTTTCCATCTGAAAGGAATAAATATTAAATGAAACAAATGAAAATAAAATGCAAAGTAATCTCTTCAGTAATCAAAATACTTTTTGAATGTAACTGTATTCTAATTACCAATTATTTAAATTGTAACTGTAGTGGAATACAGTTACTTATATTTTGTATTTTAAATACGTAATCCCGTTACATGTAATTTGTTACTCCCCTACCCTGGTCATGCATGATGGCACATCATCTTCATACACATTATTCATTAGTCACATGGGGTAACCTCCTCGTGGTCACTATAATGTGGTTCTCGCTCTCGGTGCGGCGCGTGGTGAGTTGTGCGTGGATGTCGTGGAGAATAGCGTGGGCCTCCACACGCGCTATGTCTCCGCGGTAACACGCTCAACAAGCCATGTGATAAGATGTGCGGATTGACGGTCTCAGACGTGGAGGCAACTGAGAGTCGTCCTCCACCACCCGGATTGAGGCGAGTCACTACGCCACCACGAGGACCTAGAGAGCATTGGGAATTCCAAATTCCCAAATAAAAAAATAAAATAAAAAAATATTCGGGCTCGATTGGACAAAACATAGACATCTGTACACGAAATTACATGTTTAGGCACAATAACGCGTACACACGTTATGTCATCTGTACACGTTACGTGTCCTCAAATAAAAAGCTCTCCGGCCTTCCATATGAGTGAAGCGGCAGACGCAGATGGCGCGTTAACAAGACACAGACGTCACGTTCATACAGACGAGCGAGTGATGCGATGTGAAGGCACACGCAGATGTCACGTTAAAGAGATGCAGACGTCACGTTCAGTGAGACGAGTGCGTGATACAAAGTCATAATTTTGACCCCAAAGGCACGCCATACTAACCGACATGCACTGCTTCAAGTTCGGCGCCGATCAGTCTGTGCAGTGCTGCATGAAGTCTGCATCATTTGCATCTGACCACCTTCACAACAACACATCAGTGCCTACATTACCCTTAAGTTACTTCTGTAGCCCACCCAGTAGCGGTGAGCAGTGAGATGACAAGGAAAGAGAGCAGGTCAATCAAGAGCAGAGAGCCAGTCAGAACAGTGGCAGTTTATTGTCAAGTTTTAAAGGAGAAGCAGCAACCAAACCGAGGGCTGGTTGCACTAGCTGGATATAAAAAAGTTGGGCGTAACCCCTATGCCGGGCTTAGCTACGTCCAGCGTTGTAATAAATATTTACACCTGTTGCACCATCTAAAACTACGACTGTCCTACCGCAGTGATAGTTTCCAGGCCATTCACATTGCTATGGTAACAAACTTAAATTTACAGTTGAATAGATTAAAAATGACGTCAGACACCAGTCATGAAGGTAACATTGCCTCTTAAAAATAGTAGGATGATAAATTGTAATAGTAATAAACATGTTCCCACTGGGAGTATGGATAGCCTACACAAATTCATAAAGCAAGTTTTATTTTATTGAAGCTGCATTTTTTGCAGAGAATCCCAACCGGCTTTAAAACACGGCAACTGTACCTGCTCGAAAGACAAGAGACCCGGCAAAACTTTGCTTCACCCATAAAAAGACAATACATCAGAATGTGCAACAGAGGATCTCTCCGACCCTTCAACTTGTGCTGCCATGTCTTTGGAACATGTCGGGAAGGTCGCCAAACCTAATGGCTTTACTTTCTAAAGAAGGGGCTTGTAAAGCTAAATATTTGTTAAAGATGTAAGTATCCCCAAATAGAGAGAATGTGAGGATGACTTTAAATTGCACTACTGTAATGGGAGTTATTTCTCTCAGGGACTGATGAGGAGACCCTCTATTTAATAAAGCTGAGGACTGAAAACCATTTAGACTTCACTGGGAGGAGGTACAGTGCTAAAAATGCCTGGGCGTAAGTTAGTCTTATGCTGTTTATGAAAAGATATTGTAACACTTTGTGTAATGAGGTCTAATACCTCAATATAATCGAAGTTATTTACCTATTGATGTTATCTATCTATTGTTGGAAATCCCTAAATATACATAAATATCTGTGACAAACTTCTTTACATTGTGAGATTATTCTCTGAATCACATTTTTGTGTGCCTTGTAACATGTTTTGTGTTGTACAGTGACCTAGTGGAGAAAATGGGACTCAAAGACATTCAAAGCCAAGTCAGGGTGCCAAAAAAATGGGACAAACTGAAAAGACATTTTTATGTAATTCTGTACATATTTTAGCCTAATTGTTGCTCCTTGAAACCCATTTATGCTACTTCAGTATGCTCCCCATTGTTTATCTTCTAGGAGCTATGTTGTCCTCCAACGGGAACGGGGACAGACAGTGGAGAAGTCACTGCAGCTACATGGCCATGGTTTGCTGCAATGCATGAAGCTATTGGGAGGAGGCCATCTATAGAGCCTCCTGTCCTGATAGATTCATGTGTTGCACAACCCCATGGCATGTTCTTCAGCTGTGGCCTTGGACAGCTCATCACCAACTACAGCTGCTGTCCAGACGAGTGTGGATGAACCGGTGGACAAACCTGCTCCGTCTGGATCAACCAGCAACACTCGGGAAGATGAGCCATCCACTTCTAGTACCCCACATCCTAAAAGGGGAACAGTAGGGTGCTGCAATTTTTGGAGAGGGAGACCAAGGACAAAAGATTTCGTGCAATACACGAATTGATTACCACTACCACCAACAGGTTCCTTGATCTGTTTGAACCATTAAAAAGAGAAAATTAAATGTGATCCTTCAGTGTCCTTTTCAAACACACACACACACACGTTGTTTCTACATGGGGACTTTCCATAGACTTCTATGAATTTTATACAGCTCTAACGATGATTTCTATCCCCTAACCCTCAGAAACCTTTTTTACATCTTCAAAAAGAACATTGTTTAGTACATTTAATAAGCCATTTCCCTCATGGTGACCACTGGGTGGTCCCCACAATGTACAGTGCATCCGGAAAGTATTCACAGTGCTTCACTTTTTCCACATTTTGTTATGTTACAGCCTTATTCCAAAATGGATTTAATTCATTATTTTCCTCAAAATTCTACAAACAATACCCCATGATGACAACGTGAAAGAAGTTTGTTTGAAATCTTTGTAAATGTATTAAAAATAAAAAACTAAAAAAATCACATGTACCTAAGTATTCACAGCCTTTGCCATGACACTCAAAATTGAGCTCAGGTGCATCCTGTTTCCACTGATCATCCTTGAGATGTTTCTACAACTTGACTGGAGTCCACCTGTGGTAAATTCAGTTGATTGGACATGATTTGGAAAGGCACACACCTGTCTATATAAGGTCCCACAGTTAACAGTGCATGTCAGAGCACAAACCAAGCCATGAAGTCCACGGAATTGTCTGTAGACCTCCGAGACAGGATTGTATCGAGGCACAGATCTGGGGAAGGGTACAGAAAAATTTCTGCAGCATTGAAGGTCCCAATGAGCACAGTGGCCTCCATCATCCGTAAATGGAAACAAGTTTGGAACCACCAGGACTCTTCCTAGAGCTGGCCGCCTGGCCAAACTGAGTGATCGGGGGAGAAGGGCCTTAGTCAGGGAGGTGACCAAGAACCCGATGGTCACTCTGACAGAGCTCCAGCGTTTCTCTGTGGAGAGAGGAGAACCTTCCAGAAGAACAACCATCTCTGCAGCACTCCACAAATCAGGCCTGTATGGTAGAGTGGCCAGACGGAAGCCACTCCTCAGTAAAAGGCACATGACAGCCTGCCTGGAGTTTGCCAAAAGGCAAAGAGAAACAAAATTCTCTGGTCTGATGAAACAAAGATTGAACTCTTTGGCCTGAATGGCAAGCGTCATGTCTGGAGGAAAACAGGCACTGCTCATCACCTGGCCAATACCATCCCTACAGTGAAGCATGGTGATGGCAGCATCATCACGGTTCTACACCTGCACTGTAGAGAGCATCCTGACTGGCTGCATCTCCGCCTGGTACGGCAATAGCACTGCCCACAACCACAAAGCACTGCAAAGGGTGGTGCGAACTGCCAGACACATCATCGGAGGTGAGCTTCCCTCCCTCCAGGACTCCAGCCACCCGAGCCATGGGCTGTTCTCACTGCTACCATCAGGCAGGCGGTATCGCAGCATCAGGACCCGCACCAGCCGACTCCATGATAGCTTCTTCCCCCAAGCAATCAGACTTCTGAACTCTTGATCTCCCACGATCAAAATACATCAGCACTGCACTTTATTACCCTTACTCTTATATCTCACACCGGACTGTCATAAATTATATCATTATTATATTATATTCTCTCTTACCAACTGACTATCAACCGACAGCCTGAATGTCAATACAGTACAATACTGTACATTCTATATATACTATATATACTTTTTTATTTTTATTGAATAATGTGTATCTATATAGTGCGTATTGTATACTGTACAGTGTATGTTATTATTTGTATATTGTTGAGTGTAATTATGTGTATATCAGATGTTTAAATTGTGCTGTGTTAATTTGATGTTATTGTAAATTGGTATATGTCTCATCACTGTCACGACTGCTATGTTGATCGGAACTGCACCCAAGAATTTCACACACCATTGCACTTGTGTATATGGCTGTGTGACAATAAAGTGATTTGATTTGATTTGATTTGATGCTGTGGGGATGTTTTTCAGCAGCAGGAACTGGGAGACTAGTCAGGATCGAGGGAAAGATGAATGCAGCAATGTACAGAGACATCCTTGATGAAAACCTGCTCCAGAGCGCTCTGGACCTCAGACTGGGGCGAAGGTTCATCTTCCAACAGGACAAAGACCCTAAGCACACAGCCAAGATAACAAAGGAGTGGCTCTGGGACAACTCTGTGAATGTCCTTGAGTGGCCCAGCCAGAGCCCAGACTTGAACCCGATTGAACATCTCTGGAGAGATCTGAAAATGGCTGTGCACCGACGCTCCCCATCCAACCTGATGGAGCTTGAGAGGTCCTGCAAAGAAGAATAGGAGAAACTGCCCAAAAATAGGTGTGCCAAGCTTGTAGCATCATACTCAAAAAGACTTGAGGCTGTAATTGGTGCCAAAGGTGCTTCAACAAAGTACTGAGCAAAGGCTGTGAATACTTATGTACATGTGATTTTTTATTTTTTTTTAAATTTGCAAAGATTTCAAACAAACTTCTTTCACGTTGTCATTATGGGGTATTGTTTGTAAAATTTTGAGGAATATAATGAATTTAATCAATTTTGGAATAAGGCTGTAGCATAACAAAATGTGGAAAAAGTGAAGCGCTGTGAATACTTTCTATATGCACTGTAGGTGATTTCAGGTTTTACTATCCTTGTTTGGTCCCCACAATGGAGGTTAAATCTGTACACACACACACACTAATACATAGTCATTTTCTCCAAATCTATTATACATATTTTGTTCTGTGTATTACAAAATGAAGTGTTAGGCAAAATGTTAAGCATGGACAGACTTGGTCACCATTTGCATTCATTTTATGGAAAATGTAGGTATGCAATGAAAGTGACTAGTCCCGGAGTCTGTTAGTTATTCTGCCTAACATACCCCCCCTTTGATTGGATACATTTTGAACACTTAGCTTATTTGTGTAATTCAGGACACTGTAGGAAGTTGTAAGGTGTTTAGAGTTGCTATGGAAGAATTAATCTTTTTAGGATTGTCAGAAATTGGAAGGGGTTTGAATTTGAGTCTTATCAATACTTGAAAGGATTCTGTACAAGCATTTGAAGAACACACACAGTTTGACTGTTGTAATAAAATTATATTCATGGTTTAAGCTATAGACCGTGATAACGTGCTATTACTGGAAACCGTTTGGGGAAATGTTGCACGAAAGAAAATATATAGCAATTACAATACTTGTGTGTGAAACAGGTTACCATCTTAAAGCACACTAGAATAATTTAGAATCATAGACTGATACGAAAATGTATGACATATCATAACATTACTTTTATATATGTGTATGAAATATATGAAAGTAGTGTAACATTGAATGTGTGGGGTGAGGCTGAAATTGTATATACATATTTAGTGTGCATACAGCAAAGAGTGTAAAAAGGGCTACAAGAAACCATGTCAAAGAGAAAGTATTTCAATGACGATACAGACACAATCACATTGTGGGAAAAATAAACAATCATTTGAGTAAAAAAAACAACAACAAATAATCATGCTCATTTAATTCAGCAGGATACACCTGCAGAGCTGAGAGTTGTGCCGCCAGCTTATGTTGCCAGCCATTCCCACTTTGTTCCTCTCTCACTGGATGAGGTGGAGGCAAACTAATGTCAGCTACCGCTTCAATGATGTCGCCTGTTGTCAGACAGATGTTATGCAGGACAGCACAAGCCATGATGACTGTTGGAGCAAAGGTGTGGTCTACTTCAAGAGCCTTGAACAGCAAGCACCTCCAGTGTGTTTTCAGCATACCAAAGGCCCTCTCAATTATGTTGCAAGCCTTGGCATGGTGGCAATTGAAGAGAGCCTGTACCCTCCCTTGGACTGGCTCCTGGTATGGAGTAATGATGGCTATAGGATGGATCATGCAGGGGTAACCACCATCTCCCACAATGAAGTATCCTGGTGGAGGATACAGAACCTCTCTGTATATCAGAATTAGCTTTATTGCCAAGTATGCTTACACATACAAGAAATTTGTCTTGGTGACAGGAGCTTCCAGTGTACAACAATACAAAAACAGCAGCAAGATATAGATAATAATAAAAAATAATTAAATTGAATAAAAAATAAAGTATATATAGAAAACACAATAAGACTAATATATATTAGCCTGAGTGAAAAAAACTGTTCTGTGACTGACGGTTCTGGTGCTCAGAGCTCTGAGGCATTTCAAAATGAAAAATGAACAGTTCAAAAAGGTAGTGGGCAGGGTGAGTGGGGTCCAGAGTGATTTTCCCAGCCTTTTTCCTCACTCTGGAAGTGTATAGTTCTTGAAGGGAGTGCAGGGGGAAACCAGTAATCCTCTCAGCAGTCTGAACTGTCCTCTGTAGTCTTCTGATATCCGATTTCATAGCTGAACCAGTTGACAGTAATTGAAGTGCAGAGGACAGACTCAATGACTGCTGAGTAGAATTGAGTATGTCCTGATGTTCTTCAGGACTCTGGTGTCATGGACAGAACCAGGATACCCAACGAAGATGTTCAGGAACCTGCCTTTTCCATCACATACTGCCTGCATCTGGATGGATGGGAACAGCTTCCTGTTTATGTAGTCCTGGCCACTTAGTCCAGAGGGTGTCTTAATATGGACATGGCATCCATCTATGGCTCCCACACACATTGAAAAGACTGGCCTATTGGCTAGATGTTCAAACCCAAGGCCAACATAATTGGGCTCCAAAGCAGTGGGCAACTTGATAGACTGTTGCCGTAGAGCTGCAATTTTGTTGGTTCCTGTGTGAACAAGCCTGCACACAGAGGCTACAGGCACCTGAAATGCCCAAGACACCACACTGTATGACAGACCGTGTGCAAGCCAGTACAGTTATCAGGACTGTAATGTGGTGTCCCCAGCCATATGTGCCATCATGGGGCAGGATGCTTCTTAAGGTCTCCAAGGAGACTCAACTTGGCATGTAGTCCACCCCGAGGTCTTGCTCCCCAAAGTATTTTTGTAGCACCGGCACAGTAGCATTAATTTTGGTATAGACTGGTGCAGGAGTACTTTCAATATGTAATGTTAAAGACCTCATATTAATGTACATGAAGAGGTAGCATTCAACAATGAACACTATAAACAATAAATATTGTTCATGAAAATAAGTTACACAACAGCTTTAATTAAATCTGTTAGAGGGATGGCGTTTATTGTGTGGTTGCTTGCTTTTTTTTAACAGGACTATGTGTTGCGAAATAATACAGCTGTTCAATTTGTCATCAGAAATCAACAGCGCTCTGCAGTGATGCGTGAGCGAGACATTCCATTTCACAAATCCGTCTTGCTTTGATTCCTCCGTCCTCATTTCCTAAGAAGGTGGAGCTAAGAAACGAGGAAAAGAAGCAAGGAAAGGAAACGAGGATGCACAATTTAGGAAATGAGAAGCATCCCAAGAGAGAAGGACTGGAGTTGCTCCTCAAGAAACCATTGGCGGTCTTGAGGGGTCTTACTCCCAAAAGGAAGAACAGTACCCTAAAACTTTAACTATAAAAAGAAAGAGTGACTCGTACCTGTGTTTAATATAGGATACTGCCTTTTTTGGGAAAGAAAAGATTTAAAATGTCAAATAAAACAAGTATTTTAATTCAAAGCGGTACACATTGTTTTTTTTGTTCCTTTTTGGAGATCTAGCCAGAGACGTGTCACCACCGATATATATGTATCGGTGCGTATTTCACCCCTTTGGACAAAACTACAAATTATATGGATTATGGACATTTCCATGGTTCAACCCACTTACTCCCACTGGTTACATTTGTGTCTGAAATTTGAAGGGTCTAAAGAAGATTTGTTGGGGAACCAACAAATGAAAGTGCAGACTGATTTTGTGTAATAATTTTTTACTTGGGTGGTGCAAATGGTCCACTGTGTCTCTCTAGATGATGGTGTCCGTGTCAAAGATTCATAAAAGCAAGCAAGTAAAACCTGTCAAAATACACATACAACTACCATCTTTGCCACATATGTTAAAATGGTTGATTAGGAATTTATTTTAATAAGATTACCCTGGCTCATATGAATGTTAACACATTACCATAAGTTTACAATCATTAACATTAGTAAATGTATTAGGTATCGTGAACTAACAATAAACGATGTAATTTGTTTTTTTACAGCATTTATTAATCTTTTTAGTTAACAAAAATACAGTTGTTCAATATGTTGATGTTAGTTCATAGGGCATCAACTAATGTTAACATGTATACAACTTTTAATTAAAAAAAATGTATGTTTTAATTAACATTAACTAAGATTAATAAATGCTGTAAAAGCATTGATCATTGTTAGTTCATGTAAACTGTTAACAAATGAAAACTTATTGTAAAGTCTTACCAAAAATGTTAAGAAAAGGCATATAGTTTGTGTCATTGGGCTATCCATGGAGTAAAATAGACATGACCACTTAGCAGGGGAAAATTTGGGATTAAATGGGTTAAGTTTCAATGACTGTTCCAGGCCTTAAATAACTTTTTTTTTTTTTTAAAGGCAGACGCTATTTGCACCCTGGTGCAAATAATGGTATATGCTATTTACACCCCAGTGCAAATAGATACTATTTGTACCCATATTTAAATACTAACATACAGTATGGGCATCACTGCACCATGCTTATTGTGTTTATTTAGAGTCCCAAAGACACACTACATTAACCCCTACCCCTTAACCTAACCTAAACTTCAGAAATATAAGCTTGATTTTACCATGGTATTTTGTTGTAAATGCACAGTAACCACGGTTACTCTATTAACAACATATTACTGTACTAACACAATGGTTAATTGCACTAAAACTATGGTTTCTGCCAAAAAAACATGGTTACTACAGTATTCGTATTAGTAATACAGTGATGCAATCACCTTGACCAAATCTACTATTATTTTATGTAGTATTAAAAGGAAATATTTCGAGTGGAAACAGATAATCAGATGGGAAAAAGAGTGGGACTGAATGCGCATTCGAACCGCAGTCGCTAGGACAACAGTACACAATCATACATCATCTTTACACCCCACACCAAATAGCCGTACTGTGTGGTAGATGATATTTACACCGTGGTGCAAATAGACGCTGCGATTTTAAAATTGGTTTTCCATAACCATTTGAACCCTAATGCAGGGAAACGTCTCCAGTTACACATGTAACCTCGATTCCCTGAGATGAAGAGAACGAGACATTGCGCTGAAATGCTTTGGGGAATTCCTTCTCCCACAACCTAGTTGAAGCCCTTGTATCATAATGCCAATCTTATGATTGGTAATGGTGTTTGAACCCTGCCCCTTTAGGCGCACATTTGTCCTATATAAGCAGGTGCTCAATCACCATTTCTTCAGAATTTTCTGACTGAAGGACAAAAATGCATCGCTTGTACCTCGAAACTCTGAAGTAGTAGTGTGGCCAAGTTTTGCAATTTCTCATTCCCTTCATCTCAGGGAACTGAGGTTACATGTGTACCGGAGATGTTCCCTATAGATTCAGTTCACTCGACATTGCAGTGAAACACTTTGGGGAACGGCGTCCCATCATGCCGCACTACATGAAGCCATACCCCGAGAGATACACCAGGGTCTAATGAAGCCATACCCCCGAGAGATACACCAGGGTATAAACACTTGTAAAAGAATATGTATATGAGGTAACAGGACCCACCAGGCGGTGTATAGAATAATGAATAACCCCATATGGTGACAAACATATGGGAAATTAATCTTATGCTGGGGATATATACGAGTCATGGAATACACACAGTATACATAATATCGATTCATTATGCCCCCTGTGGTGTAAACACCTGAAAAAGAATAGGAAGACACAGGCCTACAGGACGGTGACTTATTAAAGACATATCTTCAAGTGTATGAATTAATGAATAACCCCACATGGTGAAAATCAGATGGAAGTTAATCTCAGCCTGGGAATCTATATGAACCATATTAATACACACAATCTAAATTTAACCCCTTCACAACCTTCGTACAGAAAGGAAATGTATTCCTTATTGGAAGTGCTTGTGACTTTTAAGGGGGGTAATTTGAACAACAGCCTATATACAGGTGGCTGTACCAAAATATTCATATATCTGGTAACCCGTCCGTAATAAAAGGGCCTGGGCTCACCTGCTGAGTGTTGGAACAATAAGCGCCCTAGATAGAGAGGACTTTGGAAGAGATGGACGTCACGCCACGTATTGTTTGTGACGACCAACCTGCTGCAAAGCATATGTCCTGCAAGGACACGCCATTTGTCCATGTCCATGAAGAGGCCATGCCTCTAGTTGAATGCGCTTTCACACCAATAGGGCATCTCACGCCCTGTGGTTAATAAGCGAGGGCACTTGCATCAATGATCCAGTGAGAGAACCTTTGCTTGGAGTCGGCTGCTCCTCGTCTGAATTAAACGGTGGGGGAGAGAAGGCTTGTAGGTGGACCACCTGAGCTCCGAAGGCCGTGGATAGAACCTTAGGCACATAGCCTTTCTGGGTTGATGGTGGCTTTTGAAAGACCAAGCCCAAACACCAGGCAAGAGCTATCGACCAACAGCGCCTGCATATCACCCACTTGTTCAACTGAGGCCAGAGCCAATAGGAGTGCGGTCTTAGAGAAAGCACACGCAACTTAACAAATTCCGATGGTTTGGGGGAGGGGGGTGGCGGCTCATGAGCACCTTCAGCACCAGGTTTAAATCCCAAGCTGGGGTTGTAGCAGGGCGAGGGAGGACATGTCTGCCTATGGAGGAGCCTCCGGGGTGTGGTATGCCGACATAGTTGCTACCTAATCGTTGATGTGGTGAGATCTGTGTCCAGCCGCTCTTGAAGGAATGCAAGGATCTCAGCTATGGAGCAGTTCACCACGTGAAGAGCACCAATTTGTAAACACACGGCACTTAGCACATAGAGGCGTCTCATGGACAGCGCTGTAGCTTGCAGAATGGCATTCACCCCAGTGGAGCACGTCATTTATGTAAGCTACCACTGTCATGTTGTCCTTTTGAAACAGAATGTAGTGATTCGCTACCTCGGAATGCAAAGCCTTCAAGGCTATGAGACAGCTAGTATTTCCAGATGTGCTAGGTGCTGAAGGCTGGTTGCCTGCCGCACAGTGTGCCTCAGCCTGCGCTGAATGCATCCATGACTACAATCTTTTGCCAGAAGACCTGACCCAGCATGATGCTGTTAAAAGGTTGCAGCTGCCCAAGGTGCTTGAGCAGCCAGAGAGCTGCAAGTTATGTCAATGCGCATGCGCCCTTGGCGCCAGGCGTGCCGCCAGCGTTGGATGTAAAAGACCTAACAGTGCGATGGCGGATAGTTTTCACCCAGTTTGACATTGCCATTTGTACAGCCTGCGCCACAGAGTAGTAAATTCCCGTACTTGCACAACAGAGCCTCTGATCGGGCTAATAATAGCACATCATAGAAATAGTTCAAAATGCGCACGGCGCTCAGCTTCAATGGAGCGAGTGCTGCATCAGTACACTTTGAGAGTGTGGAGAGCCAAGGATAGGACTCTGAATTAATAAGCTGTTCCCTCAAATGCGATTCTCAAAAACAGCCTAAGACGAAGTGCAACTCGTACATGAAAGTACATGTGCGTCCTTTAGATCTATTGATGCAAATCAGCCCAAATCAGCCAGATCTGTTTCTGAAATACCGTTTTGAATGGGTGCTTTGCAAGCGCACGATTCAAGTGTCTCGGATCTAAAATGGGCCAAAGGTCGCCATCTCACTCCGGAACGGAAGACATCGGCTGTAGAACCTTTGTGTGCACCGCAGTTCAGGAAAATCTCTATTGTGTTCTCTACGAGGAGATTGTGAGTTTCTGCGCGCAACATAGATGCATCCAGAGCCGGGACCATAGATGACCGAACACCGTAAGCGAGATAACGGGTGCGTCGGCTCGCTCGCTAGAGGAGATAGATTGCCACTCGCCACCGGGAAGCGGTTGTGCACAGAGTGTGTGGGTAAAAGAAGTGTGAGGGGCTTCTTTGAGTGCGTGCGCCTCGTGCAGTGCAACGAGTGCTTTTCTATTTATGAGAACACTTTATTTAAACACAACACACAGAAGCAACATTCTGTGCAATATTCCGATGAAGAGCCCGATGAACTCCGGCATGGAGGGGGAGAGAAATGAGAATGTTTGGGTCTCCTGAAGGCATCACGAGCATTTTCTCTTTTTTGTAAGAATCTTTGTGTATCATCCCGGAGAACTCTGCCGGGGAAAGAGCAGTGTGTGAATGTGTGAGTGCATCTCTTGCATCAAGCACTTTCTCTTTTGTGAGAACATTGGTTGTGTGAACACAACACACAGAAACACATTTGTGTATCATCCCAGAGAACTCTGCCGGGGAATGAGCAGCATATGAATGTGTGCGTCTCAATATTTGCGACTAGCACATTTCTGATTTTTATGAAAACAGTTTATGTGAATACAATACACAGATACAGCCTACGTGAAGCCTCCCGGTGAACACCAGTGGGGAGGGGAAGTGAACAGCATGTAAATGTGCGTGTCGAGCATGTGCAGCCCGAGCACATGCAACAATCACTTTCTCTATTGTGTGAGAAGATTGTTTATATAAAAATCACCACACAGAGACAACACACGTAATCTCCCAGAAAACTCCAGCGAGGAGGGGAAGTGAACAGCATGTAAATGCATGTGTGTTGAGAATGTGCAGTGCGAGCAGACGCAACCAGTGCTTTGTCTATTGATTGAGAAAATCATCATACAGAAATGTGGTGAACATCAGTTAAGATGGCATTCCAGGGACCAGTTTATGGCAGGGCCCCTCTCTAACTGCCGGTGTAGAAGATGATGTACCTCACCTTGATTGGATCCTTGGTGAATGAACATAAATGTTCAGCAACATCAGATAAGATGCTAAGACAACTGCCAGACACCTCTTACAGGGCAGGAAGGGGGACCTTCTGCACACACCAAACTTGTTCCTAAGGTTTAAGCAACAACTGCCATAAATTCCTTCAGGACCTCTCGGAGGCAGCAGCAGTGGAGGGCCACATAAATCTATTCTATAGATCTATAGGTTTAGAGGCCTTAAATTAATATAAACTGCAACACATCCACTCCAATTTCATGCAAAGCAGTTTATGTTAATGGTTATTGACTGTTAACACAACAGTTCACGGGACAGACCTATTAACAGATAAACGAATGCATGGATGATGACTTAACTGTTTCTTATCGTGTTTGGTCTCGATCTGTTCCATACGATGCCTTTAATAATTTGAAAGAGGTTTGGTAAAGAAATAATGCATGGATAAAACATTAAAGACACTGTTTTAACACTGTACTTTATGCAATGCAAATGAGACACTAGGGTGGGCAAAACCGTGGCCACTTCAGACACCAGTGGCCAATCGCACTCTAGGATCGGAAAGGTGCCAGATTTCAATCTCCTCATCAGAAAGGGATAAATATGTCCCCCGGATAGACACACCCTTGTCCTGTGTTTCCAACTCGACGGGGAAGGAGACATTAGCAGACACACCACATCCTGAGTTTCTGACCTGACTAGGAAAGAAGCTACAAGATAGTTGAGGTTAAGCTTTTGCGAGCAAAACCTTTTATATTGCTTTATCGCTATATTGCTGCACTCTAGCTGAAAAAGGGCCCCAGCATTGAGGAACCTTATCTGACCCTTACAGCCCCTCCTGCAGAGCATCCCAGTCCACAAAGGACCTCTGCATCAGCAGACATTGCCTGTCCCACACAGCTCCTCAGTGACGCAGCCAGCCTGCTAAGGACCCTGTGAAGATTCAACTGACCCAGGTGCCCAGTCCACTCTTTAAGGACCCTCTTGGCGCAACCGAAGTTCAGCATCCTCCAGCCCAGCATGGCAACGACTACTGGATCGCAACTCTGCGCACTTCCCACTGCACGCTACCTGCATAGCCAGTGGAAAAAGTCTCTATTGCCAAACTGATCACCCGACTATGTGGAACGTAAATATAAACTTACCAAACCTCTTTCTAGAGACCTTGGCATTAGTTTATACCTGCAGCATATGTTTTTCTAACTTGCTTAGATAACAGTTAAGTGGGGTCAGCTTGTTACAAATAATAGTTATATTATTTGTTTAATGATTAATAAGCAGTATTTATCACCATTTTGCCAGAACCATTAGGTGGTTTCCCATAAGGAGCATTCCCATACAATTCTCTGCCATTGCTACATTCAGTTCAACAGCATTGCATTTATCCATTCTGTGTTCAAATCTTTTATTTGTTTTATTGTTTAATTCAGTACTTTCCTTTTTGGTTATTAGTTTATTATCCTTTAGCAGTGCATATTCATTATTAATCGTTGTGGTATTTACTCTTGCATATCTATTGTTAATAAATTTCATTAATTTTATTACAACTGTGTCTTCATTGTGTTGATGATCAAAGACTCTACTAGTTGCCAGACTCTCACAAATCCTTAAGATAAATCAGCTGACCAACTCCCTCTAGTTTACATTAATTCTAAATTATCGAACAGCTCTTTTGGGAGTGTTCTTAAATTGTTAAGATAGTATTCTTAACTGGTGCCCCGTACTGAAAAGGGGGAGGGGTCATCTGATACACTCATAACCACACCTTAAGTGACAGGTGATCAAAAATCACTACAGAAACAACACACATGCAATCTCCCAGCGAACTCTGGTGAGGAGGGGAAGTAAATGTGAGTTTGTGTCGAACCCGTGCAGCGCACGCAGACACAAACAGTGCTTTCTCTATTTAGTGGTATAACACAACACATAAGAACACACTTGTCTACCATCCCGGCTTACCTGGCGGGGATGAGAAACGTGTGAATGTGTGCGTCTCGACAGCGAGCACATTTATGTTACTTGTGAGAACATTCTCTATTTGAACACAACACAGAAACTATTTGATGGCTCGGCTGTCTTTGGCAGAGCCGGAGCAGTAAGGGTAGGGTTCTCCGCCTGGCACTGATCTGAAATAGAGCCATCATACTGAGTCACCGGTGACTTTGTGTGATGCGCAATGCCATCTTGAGGCAACCACTAAATTTCGTGCCACATCCATGTCATGGCACGTATCAGCATGAGTCGATGGCTGGTTTTGAACTGCAGTCCTCTGACTCTAAGGCCAACACTTAATGAGGCGAGTTAACACACAAGCCGGATCTCCGGGAAGAATGGTGCTGCCCTTTGAGACACAGTCTTTTGATGGCAGCCGGCCACTCATCCAGGCGAGATATTTACAGCTCGACTGGAGGGGACCACTTTAAACCGAGCTCCTCAACCACCCACGAGTGGACACGAATTAGCTCTTATCAGTGGCATGCACCCGCTCCTCACCCTCACTGGGGGGAGAAGCTGCAACATCCTCCATGGACCATTCTCCCATGTCCAAAGTTGCAAGGGACATGGCATCATTATCACCACCAGACCCGCCGAATACAACAACACCGTGCTCATCTATAGAGGGCCAGAGGTCGTCACGTGCGTACTGCACTTGCAAGGACACTGTGTGGGAAGATGCATGGGAAGATGGGGTTCGTGGGGCTTGTGCCGGCATGAGATCCTCCTTGGGTTCTTCCATCTCTACCTCGCAGCCCTGCCGTGCTTCCTCATGTGGTCCCTTGAGACTTAACACAGAGGAAACGGTTGGGAGGGCGAAGAACCCGATTCTGGCAGTGAGGCGGAGAAACTCTTCACCGGAACACTAGAGGGGGTTGGTGAATCTTTCACTACAGGTGCTGAGAGTCAGGCGAAGAATGTCCTGATGCATCTGCAGGGAAATTCCGTCCGCTGGAAGGTGTCCGTCGACGGTGAAGAGAAGGATGTTCAGATGAGATGATTGTCATAGACAAGAGGAAATGTTATCGGTCTTGAAGGTAGAAAATTCTGAAGAAATGGTGATTGAGAGCCCGCTTATATAGGGCAAATGCACGCCTAAAGGGGCAGGGCTCAAACACCACTGCCAATCACAAGACTGACATTATGATTCAAGGGCTTCAACTAGGTCGTCAGAGAAGGAATTCTCCAAAGCGTTTCACCGCAATGTCGAGTGAACTGAATCAATAGGGAACATACATTTCCTAATCAAATCTTAAAAGCAAATACAGGATATATGAATATATAATTGAAAGCAAATTGTAATTATGTAGGATTCACTTAAATATGAATGGCAGAAACTATTTTTTTCAAAGGTAAATTTACTATAGAGATTATAGAGATTGCAGACTGGTTTTGTGCAGGAACAGCATAGATTTCTATGAAAATCAAAGGTTCAAACATGACCCGTCAAAAGTGTTAACGCCTTACATTATCAACTACAACGATGTACATCCAATAAGCTTAATCAATTCAGCTGTCAAAATCATTGTATCTTGCATCAATATTTGTGCTTAGAGGCATGTGCATTTCTTTGCATTTACAGACAAGTAGGCCCAGATGGAATAGGCAGGTTTTTTTCCATATTTTCACTGCTGATTTTGGGGGAAAATCTGCAGAATGCATTTAAATATGGTAAAATTTGTTCAACAGAGCTGACAGTACTTCACCTACGTTGCAGAGAACACCATGAATGCTTCTAATTCTATAGGCATTGGAAGGACAGAGAAGGAAAACACAAGGCTTTGTGAAACTGACACTCCATCATGCGACCAATAGTTGAGAACAAGAAGCTGGCTGAGAACATTTACCGCAAATCATTTTTGCCGCAACGCACTCTGATGTAGGCATTTGTTAATTAATGAAAATCTCAGGCCACATCCACAGTAATCCATTTTCATTTGAAAATGCATTGATTTAGCTACTTTTATGCCTCCCATCCATGCTGGAACACGTTTTCCTCAACCGAAAAACTTTCTAAAACAAAATGATAAACGCTAAGGTTGCCAACTTTTCGCCACATGAATACGGGATGCATGAGCTTCAATACAAGATGGGGGTCATCCTCAAGCATCTTGCCATCTAAAATATGGGACAACAGGCGTCTAGTATGGGACGTCCAAATTTTGGTCAGAATACAGGACGTCAAAGGTAAAATGGGACATTTGGCAACCCTAATAACCACATATTTTGGAAGTCAATTACGTTAGGAAACTGAAGACAGATTAGTGTGGATGTGGCCTAAGAGAGGCAGGTCCAGTTGTGCTTTCATGAAATTCAGTGTGTGCCCGCTTGAATTCAAACTGACATGGCTCATCCCACACCCTCCAAACGAGCTTACGCATTCATATCCGTCAAACCCTCCATCTGAGCTTGCCCTAGGCACAGTGCAATGAATGGAATAGAGAGCAGGTATCTCAAGACTAATTTTGTTATAAGTTGAAGTTCTTTTAACTTGACATGGCATCTTAAAAACGCGGCAGTCCTGCACGATGTGCCGAAAACACGGCGCGGCACAACAGTCAAAGACTTTCGTCTAGTGCATAGACATACATAGAAAAACTATTTAAAAAACAACACAGACAGATGTAAAAACACCTTCTGTGAAAGGTGAAACTTTTGGTAACAAAACCAAACTTTTTCCAGCCTTTTTATTAATATCATAGTCCTTTAACATAGTTACAATCTGTTTTATGAAAATAAGTCAGTAGAAAGAATTTTTTTTAAAAGTCCATCAACAAGTAGAGTCCTCCATTTGTACAGTCCAACTTTCTGCACCTCCGTGCATTCCAAACACAAGATAAAAATTTGCAGATGAGAAGTTTGTTTCCTTCTGTAAAGTCCCGGGCTCCACTCTGAAGAGCCACAGCATCCAAACAGGACAGACCGTCAATCTTTATTTACGATGGGCATGGGGAAGCTCTGTTCAACATCAGATAAAATGCTTGAACCTGATGTTACTAATCTGTTTTCCATATTTCCAAATGCAGTAAAATCTTTAATCAGTTTAAGATCCCTGTACTTCAAGTTACAGTCTGTAATCTGGGCTCACTATCGTTATCATGTGAATAATCTCTCTTTGAAGTACATTACCATGAAATTTTATGGTTGGGCCATTGAGAAGAGCAAGTATCCCTCCTGTTTAAGGCAGTCTGTCAGTCTATGCCAGTCTGGATCTAGTTTCTCCAGGTTTAGCCGCCCTTACTGCACCCATCCTTACACTTAACCAAATTCTCAGGCTTAAAATAGCCCGAGTCCAGTGGTTCAAGCTAGCTGGGACTCCCAGGCTCTAGCCAATGGCTTTTGAGTCCATAGAAAAAGAGTTCTGCCCCTACAATAGGAGAGTGTGTTTGGGCAGGCTGCTCCTGAGTGGCTGGAGTAGATGATTGGCAGGTAGTCTCCAGTGATGTCACAATCGTGGAGGGGGCGTGCTTTTGCTGGGGTGTGGTTGGCGTGGAGACCAGGCTTTGTCCTCTCAGTCACTGTCAGAACCTACGGCAGATGAGCCTTTCCGTTTCCTCTTGGGGGCTTTGGGTTTGGAGTCCTCTTCCTCCTGGAAATAAAATGATGATAATATGGGAGTTAGTCTAAAATCCTTTTTGAGGATGTGTTAATGGAAATATTATGCTGTGGTTGTGTATTTACCGAGGCAGTACTAGAGGCGCTCTCATCGTCATTGCAGACCTGTGGAGCTGCACCCTTGCGGGATCGCGGTGAGGACGCTGGGGCTTTGCGGCGAGATTTAGATGGCTTGGAGGAGGAATCCTCATATTCCTCAGCCAGTGAGAAAAGATCACTGAACCTGCCAGGACGTAGTAGCAGAGTTAGTCACATAAGAACAGGCAGAAATCAGTCTCTCCAAAATCACATTTCACTTTTTCATTTTGCATTTTAGAATATGATTCAAATCTTTTCTGAAATTACCTAGTGGTTGTTAGGTGTTACTTACAGGCCTAATTTAAAAGAGCCCACCCTGAAATCTCTATGGCATTCTGGTCACTAGTATTTCTATGGAAATCTATGGTATTTTTCACCCATTTTATCATTCGCCATGTGAAAATCACTTATACATGTAATAGCACAATAGAAACAAGCAGCACAATTTGAGGATTTATTCCGTTTCGTAGTGCTTGACAAGTTATCTGCAGAAGTTTCATACTTATGGTTAGGAGTTTGTTCCAATCCCGAAGTACTGTATAAGCAATTGTAACAGTGATGCTTGCCTTAAAGGAATAGTTCACCCAAAAATGAAAATTCTCTCATCATTCACTCACCGTTATGCCATCCCGGATGTATATGACTTTCTTTCTTCAGCAGAACACAAATGAAGATTTTTAGAAGAATATTTCAGCTCTGTAGGTCCAAACAATGCAAGTGAATGGGTGCTAATATATTGACGTTCCAAAAAGCACATAAAGGCAGCATAAAAGTAATCCATATGACTCTGGTGGTAAAAAAAAAAAAAAAAAGTCTTCAGAAGCGATATGATAGGTGTGAGTGAGAAACAGATAAATATTTAAGTACATTTTTGCTAGAAATTCTTCTCCCTGCCCAGTAGGGGTCGTATGCATGAAGAATGCGAATCACCAAAAACACAAGAATGTTTAAGTTAAAGTGGAGATTGAGCAGGGAGGAGAATATATAGCAAATATTGATCTGTTTCTCACCCACACCTACCAAATTGCATCTAAAGACATTTATTTAACCACTTTTATGCTGAACTATGTGATTTTTGGAGCTTCAAAATTTTGGCACCCATTCACTTGCAGTTTATGGACCAAAAGCTGAGAAATTCTTCTAAAAATCTTAATTTGTGTTCTGCTGAAGAAAGAAAGTCACACATCCGGGTGGCATAAGGGTTAGTAAATGATGAGAGAATTGTAATTTTTGGGTGAACTATTACTTTAATAAGGACCAATAAACATGTACCTCATTTTGTGGGCCTCATCACAGCTGGCCTGAACATGTTGCAGGGCCTGTAATATGGGCGTCTGGGAAAAGACTGACACAGAAACAAGAATACTTAAGGGATCAATGTGTAAATTAATAGTCACGTTTCCACTATCAGGCCAAATGAGGGCATGCTAGTGTGTGCCAGGCCCAGTTGCATTCCCACTGTCACTTCCGGGGCTTCATCGTGCCTCCTTGGGGACAACGGCCATGCACACTGGCCCACCGATTACCCCTGGGCCAAAGAAGGCCAACTGGGGATTAGGGCTGGGTGATAGAACGATGTAATCGGATATTGACGATGTCTTACAAATCTCCCAATGCTGATTTTGACACTCATTGACAGACGATGATCGACACTATCAGTAATTGGCAAAAAATGGATCTGGGAAGTCGGCAGATATATTAAACAGTAGCCCAGGGTGAGAGATTTGTACCCGCCATCCGCCCATTGCGACGAGTATGAATCCAGCTCCTTATTCGCAAGCTCTTTGTCCAAATGCAGGTATTTCATAAGCGGGTAAGTTTGCTCATCTACCCGCAACAGTGGTAAGCGACCTGTAAGACGTCTGAGTGACACATGACAATAAATGCTGTTAAACACAAAGACACCTGCTTGAAGAAACACACTTTATTATATTTTTAAGAACAGACAAAAGGTGTCAATGCCAGTGTCCGATGCGGTGTTTGTTTAAAGGCGTGCAGTGGGAGCGTCTCGTGGAACACGCGCATGTAAAGAGTTATCACTCTGTTTCAGTCATCTGAAAACTGTTTGCAAGAATAGTGTCAAGTATTAGAATGCTTCAAATGACCCAAGACCATCTCAGGATGTGCTTGAAGTTTAGTTCGCTTTATTTTCATGGATCAGTTTGTGCTTAACATGCATTGTGAACGCAACTGCAGGTTCCCTCAAGTATATCTTTGTATTAAAGGAAGTTCTTTTTAACATGGTGTTTAAAATGTGCCGGTCATGTGCAAGACGCTGAAGAAAAAGCAAGACGAGGTGCAAATATCAAAGACATTCGTCCAGCATGTGTTTACATAGGAAAACAGAACAGATGTGTGCAAAAACATGTTCGGTGTGAACGGCCCCTAACTCATCTGAGTGAGTGAGAGCACGTGCGCAAAACAAGTTCGGTAAGCCCAAACCCGAAGTCCTACTTGAAAAACTGACCTGAACCCGTCGGGTTTTCGGGTCCCGTTGGGCCCAGGTCGGGTTGCAGACCTCAAGCATGATGGCAAATGGGCCGTTGGAGACTGTAAATGTTTAGATTTGGAAAGGTGGTTATATAATATTTTTTGATCACTTTGTTATTTTAATTGCTTTTTTAGTTTCGTTTAAAGTGCAATGTGAATTTAGAAATACCTTTTGTTTAAGTTTTTCATGTTTCATTAAATTAATTTAATTTTTAAAGCAAAACCAATAAAACAAAAATATTCAGTGACCCTCGGGAGGAGGGTTGACAATATAATCGGATCTCGCGATATTTTTTTAAGGCGATTATCGATAAAATTCTTATTTACATTTTGCCTAGCCCTACTGAGGATTGAGGTGGGGTCAATGTCAAAAACTGAGTTTTGCTGAGTCAGGTCAGAGGTTTCAGCACCAAGATACTCATTTCCCAATCCTTCATTTCTAGATTACCTCAACAAATCAAAGGAGTATTGAAATCGTCAGTACTGGCCAGTAGACAAAATCAGGACTCTTCTGAATATTTGGGCTAATGAAAATGTGCAACTTCAGATCGACTGTGTCTGCCAAAACGAAGTCGTGATTAAGTATATTGTCGCAGAACTTAACAAGTTGGGTATCCAGAGCACAACGTTGCAGGTTCAGGGAAAACAAAACAAAAAAAATGTGAACACAGTACAGGTTCATGTTCATTTCGGGGGCTAGCTAGTCTCCAGAGTCTGATACCTCAGCTTGTGAAATGGGCAGGGTGTGTGACCTTGGCACCAGGGCGGCATATTAAGGGCAGGTTTTAGGGCAATGCTGCAGAGCTATTGGCCCGATGTGGGAAGGCAGTTCGATTTTGGTCATGTGGCTCGAGGTCTGAGGCTATTGGCCCTGGCTGACCAGTTGATAGCCCTGGCCGATAGTGGAAAAGCGGCTAATATGTACAGTGAAACGGACACAAGTCTGGCAAGGTAAACAGTGATGCATCTCCCAAGGACTGTGAGAAGTCTGAGATTTACTGCAGGAGGAACTCACAGTTGTTCTTGGTGTTACTGAGATTGAGTCTCAAGCTGTCTAGTTGTTCCAGCATCTGCTCCAGGGTCAGCTGAGCCAGTTTACTGCTGGAACTCCTCAAACTGTGGAACACAACACAAACAACAGATCATTGCTCATGCGTACATTATATATATAGTATATACAAATTTTACTTTGTGGGGCAATGGTATTTATACACATAGTGAAATGAGGACAGAAAATGATAGAGAGATGAGAAGGGAATAAGACTGATGGCGTTGCAAGCCGGACTCAAACCCGTGTCGCTAACATGAGCACCAAGGCACAAGGCCAAGTGCTAGGTCACAAGTACAGTTTTTTTTTTTTTAATGTAAAATAAAGCCTCTTGGCTATTTAAAAAAAGGCACAATCTGTTCAACATGTCCCACCCCAAATTGATTTTTCAGTAGGAAATACATCAACAGACCAAAAGAAAAAAAAAAAACTAAGCTAGTTGAGGCTCTTCTCAGAAAAGTGTAATACATTAGACACAAAACATTGTTTCTATGGCAAGGCGCACAAACAAACAGAGGATTGGCTCAACCAATGGCACGAGTTTGGGGTAGGACTGCGTTGTTTGGGAATTTTTTTTTTTTCTAATTCCAGAAATCGCAAACGTAAAGAGCGTGTGGTGAGATAAATGTGTAGTTACCTCTGTCGTTTCCGGGGCATGTTGTTGTTCTTGATGAGCAGGGCTTTGATGTGTTCTCCCAGAAGGTCATCATGTTTAGCCGCCCAGTGCCGCAGGATGCTGGTGGTGAACTGGTCCTCTTGGTGATAAGGTCGGCTCAGAACCATCTTCACCATCTCTTCACTGGGCCTTCAGCACAACACAGCAAGACAGTCAGTAACTAATCCAAACAGAGAACAAAGTAATACCCATCTGTCACGAGACTTACTTTTCTCTGCGCAACTGCAGCAGCAAGCAGGATAGAGCCTCTGGATGCTCTGTGAGCAGAGAGACAAGAGGATTACAGGAAATGTTAGAAGGATTGAGTATGTGACTGGGTAGATAGTGAGTATACTCAAAAAAAAGATTTTACTACAAATTACTACTCTGACTTTACTGATTACTTCATCGAAAAAGTAAACATTACTGATTACTTTTGTTCGAAAAGGTAATCACATTACTGATTACTTCCAAGTTATTTTCTAAAACACTTTTCACAGAAAAGCTTTTGTTTTTCCACTCAACGAATCAAAAATAATGTCTATATTTTCTCATTGATCATTACCTTGTTTGGGGATGCATGCACTACAGCCAAAATAACACAAACAGATTTTAATTTAAATTTATTTCATGTTTTATTCTACATATAGAATATTATTTTAGAAATATGTGTAACCCAAGTGAAGTAATTAAAAGTAATTAACTTCAGTAACTGTAATCTGATTACAAGAATTTGCAATGTAATGCGCTAAACTGTTTGTACTAAAAAAGTCATTAGATTACAGTAATCCATTACTTTGTAATTAGATTACACCCAACACTGGTATGCTTATGGAGGATGATGCTCACCCTTGTATTTGAGGTGCTGTAAAATGGGGATGATCGTCTCCAGAGGGATACTGTGTGCCAGGAAGAGCTGCCACGTGCTGTACTGCTCAAATGTCTCCCAGTCTAGAGACTGAACTATAACACACACACACACCCAGCACAATATTACATTTTACAAAGTTAAAGATGAAATTACCGTGAAATTACACTGCGGGCAATCTTTTGAGCAGCAGATTTCAATAATGGATGTGGGCAGTGCTGCACTTTTAATAATCTTCTAACAATGTTTGTTAATATTAATAAAAGTTATTGGTAACACTTAACAATAAAGTTCCATTCGTTAACATTAGTTAATGCATTAAGTATCATGAACTAACAAAGAACAATATACTTTATTTACAGCATTTATTAATCTTTGTTAATGGTAGTTAAATTATTGTGTTCATTGTTAGTTCATGTTAGTTCATAGTGCATTAACTAATGTTAACGAATGGAACTCTATTGTTAAGTGTTACCAATAACTTTTATTAATATTAACATTAACCGTAATTAATAAATGCTGTAAAGTATTCTTCATTGTTAGTTCATGTTAACTAATGGAACCTTTTTTGGACAGTGTTACAAAAGTTATTATTATTATTGGATATCTATGGTTTATGGTGAAGAAATATATGTACATTCCTTCTGAACTATCGACAAAAAAGTTTGAACTTAGTTTAATATGTTGGTATGATTATGTCTGACATGTAACATGTTGATGGACACACATCCTCACATGTTTAACAGTCTGAGAAATATGCATCTTTAATGCTAAAATCAGGGGTTCTCAAACAGAGAGGCTCTACATGAAATGAATAAGAATTTGAACTTGAATAAAGAACAATGAACTGTTAGAAAAGAATAATCAATAAAAGTGAATAATTATTTTGTATACACTTAATTATACGCTTCTAGAATGCAGTCAATTTTTGCCTATCAGTGTGAAGGATGAGCTTGCATTGTTCTGTAAAGCAGCTCATGCCACGGTTCAATATTGGTCAAGGACAGTCTGAGATCGTCTTTGACTTGTGCACGATTGCGGTATTTATTCTGCAGCACCGTCGACATAGAAAACCCTGCTTCGAACAAATATGTGGAGGTGAAAGGCAGAAGCAATTTTATAGCTGTGTCACACAGCTGAGGATACTCGACTATTAATGACACCCAAACGAGTAGAGGGAGCAAGTGTCAAATAGATGTTTTAACCTGCTGTCACTCACTAATTCGACAAGTTCTTTCTTTTCCAAAGTAAGATCTTTAGATGTGCAAATCAATGGATCTCGAACCCACAAAAAGAAATTGTAGTCCTCCTAGAAACATTGGACTAAGAGTGTGAAATTAACATTAACAACTAACAGTAGCCTAGTTTCCATCCACTTTTCACGTGCTTTTGTTATCGACAAAGTGAAAAATGCGTTACACAAATTTTGCGAAATTTACCGTCTTCTGCCTGTTTCCATTCAAATGGACTTTTATCGATAAATATGGTGTGCGTGATGACGTCATGCCTAAAAACACTTTGTCGCATAAGCTTTGGTTTATCGCAAAAGAAATCTACCCTGAGCCGTTTCCATACAGAAATGTGTGTATATCGCTAATTATGTACCTTTTGCATCCCAGATGTCCCTAATTTTTTTCCTCAAGTTTTGGTAAAATGGGGAAGAGTATTGAGACATTTCATTGAAATTAGCCAGCTTACTGTCATTTTAATTTCACAAATAAATGCAATCAGAAGACTGAATTGCAATCAAAATGGAGCAGTTGCCCTTCTGATAGGACTGTAATATTGGTCCTGATGCTGCGCTAATCGCAGGCTGCCACTGGTTTCAACCCGAAAGCGAATCGTCATGGCCCTGTTCAAGCTGGCAACCTGCACCAAGTAGTGGGGGAAACTTTCGGACTTAGTATAAGGACCATCCAACCATGTGTATATGCTGTGTGCATAACTATTAAAGAAAAACTGATGCGGTGTAATATCAGGGTTTACATATGATACATTCCTGATATTCAATAGGAACAATAGTTTTGAACAATCATCTAATCTAAAGCATTGCCATCACAGCTGCATAATGTCCTGCATATTTGTCCAGCAACTTTTAACGACCAACTGAACTTGATTATCATCTAAAATTAATTTTAGTGTCATAATGCAATTTACATTTTCTGAAGAAGCTCAGCAAATGTGATCCGAGGTAAAAAGGGTTAGATTTCAAATATTTAAACATTTTAAGATGTTCAAAAGCTCGTTTTCTGAAGGTGAACTGAGCATTGGACAAATAGTTCTGATAGTTTATAGTCTTGAAAAAAGTGTAGAACATTCTGAGAATATAATTCAGCCGACTTTAATGCTTTTTTCGTTTGGTAATTTTTGTATTTCTTTTTTATTTAATGCTTTTTTCATTTGGTAATTTATTTAATACAGGGAATTTTGCCAGCATTTTTTCAGAAGTAACTAAACAATAATTTTATAGAATTAGGCTATATGTTAGTGTTCCAAAAAAGCACACTGATGTTTTTCCTCCTAGTATTGTAATTATTTTTAATTTAAAACATCTTTGTGGACATAAATATGTTTTTTGTATTGTGGGCTAATTCCGTGACTGCTGTCTATTATTTTGAATGGTGTGGAAAAGCAACTTTAATAAATAAACGGATGTCTACCATGATTAAATTAATCGCAAAGAGTGGCCATTCATTTGTTCTCTGTGCACTTGTCGATGTGCATGATACAAGATATGTGTTGGCACTCCTGGAAGTGTCATGTTTGCAGCATCAGGTTTATATGCTGTTAAGATCAATCCATAATAACGTAGAATAAATTGGCTTTCAAGGAAGTATACCTTGTGATCATGATTAACACAGGCTAACGATTGGGGTAAACTCTGTCAAGTGACACTAAATGTTTGCGTTAATGCCAATTTTCTCAAAAAGAAAAAAAAAAAAAAAAAGTGTTTCCAAACCAGTTTTTCGTGACATTTGAAGTAGCGACATAAGAGTTTATGCGTTAGAGTTAAACGGAAAAATATTATGTCTACATTTGTGAAATTTTAGCATTTCCATCAGCTTTATTTTGATGCGCTAAAACTTTTTTTGCAAAAAATCATTGGATGGAAACGTAGTTAGTGTGAAGATGCCTGTAACATAAGAAACCGGCCTTAAACTTACTGAGAATGTTAAGGACTGAGTCCTTGCGGAACATCACCAGATTACCCATCATCACATGACACATCAGCTCCTGAAGCTGTGATGAGAAGAGAGACAGAAAACAAGAGGTGAACGGAGATTGGAATAACAAGTCTAGCACTGTGAATCTGAACATGATCAACAATAAAGGTGTTTATTTCATACCTGTGCAGAATCAATGACAGCCACGATCATGTTCAGAAGTTCTCCACTGCGCAGGGTCTCATCTGGAAACTGTATGAGAGCAATTGAAAGTGTTGCCGATCAATGTTGGTATAATGACCAAAACAAGGGTGTAAAGGGAATCTGTTGCAGGCAAAAGGTATTTGGAGTGATGTAACCATTGGTTACCTCTGAGTAGATGGAAGGGGTGAGATAGCACAGTAGCCTCACATCATCCTCTTGACAGGCCTTCATGTCCATCATCAAGCATGTGTGCAGGTCACCCAGAGCTGTGGCCTGAGCAAACAACTCGTACAGACTCATCTTTCCTGCTGCTGCTTTGCTGCAGGGATGCAAAAGCAAAAATGCACAGTCAACTATGAAAACAGTAGCCTTGCACTGTGATACAGCCAACAAATGAGGAAAAACTCTTCTAAGTAACACTAATAGAGTGTCCTGTAATACAGTGGTTCTCAAACCTGTCCTAAAGGCCCGTCAACACTACACATTTTTGATGTCTCCTCAAACACACCTGATTCAACTCATCAGCTCGTTAGTGGAGATTCCAATACTTAAATTGGGTGTGTCAGAAAAGGGCGACATGCAAAATATGCAGTGCTGGTGGGCCTCCAGGACCGGTTTGAGAACCACTGCTATAATACAGCCACCATTTTCCAAGTAGGACGTGTTCCAGGATGGTCCTGGACCAACATTTCTGTCAAACATAGACCTATCCCAACCCCTAACCATAACCTATCCCTAAAATCAGAGGGGAAATGATATGATTATAAGAATGGTATACAAGCCCCAAACCCTAGCCCTAAGACAAACCCAACATTAAGCCTAAACTCTGATTTGTTGACAGAAATGTTGTTCCAGGACCAACAAGGATGTTGAACCAGGAAAAAGTGCTACTTGGCAAAATCCACAGGCAGATCACATGAGCTCCACTGTCTTCTTTAGGGGCCAAGCACCGAAGGTGCAGAGGCACCTATAGTGTTAGTTAGATCTCTTATTATTCTTCTGCCATTGAAGTCTATGACAGCCCATAGAACCGTACATAGGAAAGATATTAAATTTGGCACACTGATAGAGGACAGTCTGAAATGTGACTCACCCAAATTTGGGGTCTCTTACTTATACCTTCTAGCACCACCAACTGTTCAAATTTTCACACACGTTTCGCGTAGTTCAATAGGTTGCGTCATTTTAAGCTCTGCACACTAGATTTTCCACCATTTTTAATTTTCTGAAAAACTTTTTTCGAACTCCTCCTGGTCCGTAAGTCTGATTTGGACCAAATTTGTCATGTATCATCTAGGGACAAAAAGTTATCAAAAGCTTTTTGATAGACTAAACCTTGCAACATTTTAACGTATTGACACGAAAGGATCCGAGGCTGTATCCCGGCAACGCTTTGGCATATTGACATGAAACATTGTATGAGTCAATGTCATCACACCTTGACAGCACCATATATAAATTTTTTTGGGGGACAGCGCCACCTATTGGTCAAAAGTTATATTGTATTTGTTTTATACCACATTTCTTACAATCTTACTCAGTGATGTGGAATCATACTACCCTACATGCAGTTGGTGTAATTGACCCCGTAATTAGGGGCCAAGCACAGTCTAGTGGTCAAAAGCTATATAAAAAAAAAATGGTTATACCTACAAATAACCTTCAAACAGCTTGATTTAAAATTATGATTTTGGTCTAGTTTAATTATTTGGCTATGCTTAGCTGCTACTCTGCTGTTTAAGTGCTTGGCCCTGGTTATTGCTTCTTGTAGCTATATTTCCTGTTGTTGCTCAATTGCATTTAGTTGAACTTTTTGCAATGTCACGAACGGCCTTTATCACGTTTCCTCAAATAGACATCTCTCTATCAATAATGAATGATATCCTGTAGCTTTGTCACAGCAAACTGCTGTCAGCGTAAATGCCCCATAACACAGAGAGCTCTTATTTGGACTAAACTCTAAATGTCTGGCCCCAACCTGGCTTTGAGGTAGTAGAGCAGATGGTAACCAATTTTTGGCTGTTTCTGGTAGAGTTCAGCGAGCAGGTCCAGCAGAACAGAAAAGCCACTGTTATCCTCCTGCATCTGACACAAGTTCCTGAAGATGAGACACACCGGCTTACAGACTGACTCCTCCAGTGACCTGCACACACACAGACAGTGAGATGGTTAAACAGGCTGTTTAAATACAAGTCAGCAACATCATTTGAGTAAAATAAACATCCAGATAAATGTATTTATTTGCAGTTTAGTCTTTATTGATGATAATAATAATGAAATGACAGATGGAGAGCAGTAGCAGGTCTGTTTTTGATTACTACATAACTGTCTGATTTATTATATTACAGATTTAACATTTTAGATTTTTTTCCTTAATATTATAAATATTATTTTCCATGTCATTCTACCCTGTGCGGTATTTTTTTTTCAAGGCCATAAAGGCAAAGAACATGACGCAGGCCAGATTCAACCCCACATCTCCCAGATAACCACCACTGCTCAATATGTCTGGAGCATGTGTGCTAACCAGTGCTGGGTAAGTTACTCAAATTACTTTTCTAAAATTATAATCAGATTACTTTAAAGATTACTTTTTATAAAGTAATAAAATTACTACTTTCAAATGACCTTCCAAAATACTTCACATAAAAGCTGCTGTCTGGGACGCATTCAGTATGCATTAGCATTTCACACCTTAAATGCAATGTGGTCACATGCGTTTTTGACTACCTCCTTATGTGGTTTCAGTGATCCGATCACAAATCATTTTGGCCCCAGTTTCTACTTGTATTTAGCACAGACCACTTGAGATCAGATCACCAAAAAAGCATCTTAATACCAGGTGGAAACATGGTCACAGAGTCAGACAGACACATTCTTACTCTTCTGTGATCTCCTCAGGCAACACATCTCCTCTGAAGTGACTCTTAAACAGCTCAGCCAGACAGGAAGCTAGAGTGGACATCTGCTCCGAATCAAAATCCTCCTGAAAGAGAACACACGACCAAAACTTGTATCATCAGCCATTTCTAAAAGCTCATCCTGCATGCTTTACCCAGAGCAAAGCTCACCTCTAAAATAAGATCCACGATTTCCTGCATGACCTCACATTGCGCCTCTGTGTCACTGATAGAGAGAGAGCAGAAAATGTGAGAATGTATCCTAATATAGTTTTAATACAGGTTTATTAATCATGTGCATCCGGACACACCTCCCTTTCTGCAGCTGCAGGACCCTCTCTTTTAGCGCTTCATCTAATTGGTCTACAAAAGGTGTAATGTCAGCGGGTTCATCAATGTAGGTCTCCTTGAGCTGGTGGAACCTAAATTCACGTTTTTTACCTTGGGATAAACAGGCAAAAGCAAGAGTTTATTTCATGATGGCAGTGACATTAACTGGAAACACAACTGGGTCAAGGGGATTATTTGAAGTCGAGCCACTGATCTAGATTCTTTTATGACTTTGAATAAATGAGTAGTGTACATGAGGACTTTACAATACAAGTTCCACTTAAACTGGAAATATGTTGTAAAACTGAGCCTTTCGTCTTTAATTGGTCGATCTCAAATAGATGTTGTGGTCAATTACCACTAAAATGGATTTTCGAATTCTCTCAATCTGTAAGAAACAAAGGAAAATTGTGTTTCCAGTAATGCACTTAGAATGGAAGTCTATTGGGCAAGGTATTCTGCAGGGTTTAAGAGATGAAATGTGAAACTTCAATACTTCATTACAAAAATGTTTGTTATTTGAGCTGTAAAGTTGTCTAAAGAATTCTTTTAGCTGTGGGATGGACCAGTGTTTCCCCTACATGCATTCAGCACACCACCGCTGCAGAATTGAGCACCGCTGCTGTAATGTCACATTAATATTTATTGTGCAATGTAATGCTTGTTAGCCCCAGTCAGTTGCACGCTTTCCACACTGCGCACAGTAGTGATGTTTCTTTTGTAAATTAATCAGTCTTTTTGTACAAATCTTTTAAGCAGACTAATTGTTCTCGTTCACCTCCATTCACTGACTCCTATTTCTTGTTCACTGAAGTCTCTCCCTTTTGAAGCCAGTGAGCTTGTTTGGTGCTTTTCATGCCTTTAAAGACTGACTTTAGCATGAGCCAATAGCATTTGAGTGTGGAGCTGGGAAGGAGCATACCACTGGTTTGACCCACTGAGGATCACAATCTACTGACCGACTGAAGGAGAGGAGGAGGTATGCCGTTCATTTACTTCGGTAATCTCAAACAACAAGGAGAGAAAGTGGCTGGATAAATTAGGAGTAAAAGTGACTGATGACATTACAATGAAAAATCCCTTATAATTAGAGCTGTCAGAATTAACACATTAACGTATTCGATTAATTTAAAAGTTTAATGCACTCATTTTTCTTAATCGCAATTAACGCATTTATCGTTAATACAGCATAAACACTGGTGGGAAGGGCGGAACCTTTATAATGTGTCCCGCCTGGAGTCATTACACTGATGCACACACCACAGCACCAGAGCCCCTCTACAAAGGAGAGCCTCAAGCTTAGCATACGCGGCGGTCCCATAGCGTTCTATGGGCAGAACTGTCTTAACACGCTAAAGTTTAATGTTACGCTCTCTCCAATGATAAGAGTTGCGGAGGTTATCTCATTAAATAAAAGAATATCTGACAGCGCTTCCCAGTCAGTGATTAAATAATGGAGAAAGGATCTCTTAGCACTATTTAATTTACAAAACAAGCCCAGGTGGGACTTGTGATAAAAATCAAGTATTTTTCAGCCTATGTAAGGCGCATGATGAGTTCAAAGCACCGCTCTCTGGACTCACCATGTTACCGCCCTGACATGAATCATGAATGCAGCTTCACGACTGCTGTAACAAAGCAGTCTACTGGCAGGTTAATATTGTGGAGGATGAGAGTTTAAGGGATTTAATGCCCGTTGCAGTGAATATGCAACCTATGTGGGGACTAGTTTTCAATGAGTCAAACTCCCACTTAGACTTTGGAAAACGTTTGATGTTACTTGTATAGGTGATATTTTAGTGCATTTCTATGTTTATATTGTGGAAGGCTTTGTTTGGAAAATGTTAATTAAGCATTATATTGCTACATATTGTTTTGTTTTCTTAATAAGATGGAAATAAATACATTTTGACAAAAAAATAAAAAAATAAAAAGAATTATATATAGTGTCAAATTTCAGCACTTTCAAAATCTGTGATTAACTGCGATTAATCACATAATTTTTTTTGTTGATCGCGATTAAAAGTTTTAATTGACTGACAGCACTACTTATAATTAATTTTAGGCTAATATTGTTTTCCTTTTTAACCCTAACCCTAACCCTAAACCTAACCCATGCATTGCAGTTCACAAAATTTCTCCAAGTAGATTTGTTGACATGCAAATTTCAATAAAGTATAATTAGACTTGTTTCGGTTGCTAACAACTCAGTGCTTTATCAATGGTTAAATTACTCACTCAAAACACATAAAAGACGTTCATTTGTTGTCACCTACTGGTTAAGATGTGATTTAAGTGTCACAGAACAAATCAGCGAATAGATCTGAATGACAGACAGAGAAACATCATCGAAAATGAATTCACTCCACTAAATAAATGTGACATTTATTGTAGAAATATGTTTTTGTGGTGTTTAATATAACTTTAAACTATAGAAGTAGTGAAATGACTGATCCATGTTCTATATTTCTTTGTTAATAAATGGAGAATAAAATGGAATGATTAGGACAGATGAAACATATTACCAATAAATAAACATTTAACACAATTACAATGGTTTGTCTGTATTCTTCAAGCAATTTTGGTTATTTATATAACTTTATAAATGCTTATTATAGAAAAAAATATTCTGAATTAATATCAGCAGGCTTGCTTCAATGATGTAAAAACATCATCTATTCAACAGAGTGGAATACATTTTATAGTGTCATTGGGGGCTGAGCCCCCCCTAAGATTGAAATCCTAGAATCGCCACTGGTTTATATAATCTATTTGTATTTATGTTTAAAAAACATAGTGCAAGTAATTTTCTGGGTTGAGGCATTTCACTATTTGACAGTTATTACTAGAGCTATCTGGTCTTCCCTTCAAGTGTCAAAAACTCCCAATAAATAAACACACATGACAAGGCGAACATGAATAACCCTTCTATAATGATTCTACGGTTGTTTTGAGCTGTTAACCAACAAGCGTAAATAGGGGCATTGCTGAAAAAATTCCAAGGGGAAACACTGGATGAACTTATTTTTATGACATAATTCCTTTGGGTGTAGTTTGCTTCATGTAAACAATGCTTTGTGTCTGTAACATTTCTTTCTGGTATCCTTGTACATATAATGTGGAAGTTAAAAGGTTTATCAGCTTTACATGATCTTGACAGTAGTTTTAGGCAGACAAGGTTAGTGAGTGATTTTCGTCACACTAATCTCATGGCGATACTTTTGAAATGGTTTCCGTTGCAAGTGCTTTACTGTAAATGCAATTTTTGATTGTTTTTACGAGTCAAAATTATTTTCTGTGGTAAAAACACTTGTGCTAAAAGTGCATCTTACCCTTGTTGTTCAACTCCTCCTCATCATCACTAAAGGTAGCATCTGTGTTGTCATAGCAACCGTCTTCTTTCTCCAGCACATGATTGTCCATGTCCAAGGGAGCAGATTCCTCCATTTTTACTACATGAGTAGAGTAAAAGTCTCCAGAATTAAAACATGTGAACCATCTGGTGTTTCTCCAGATTTTAAACAATTGTCAGCATTTCTTCAGCACTTTTAGCATTGGCCTTTTATTTTAAAGACATCTTGTAATGTCACATTTCAACATGTGACGAGCACAGTGGGTGGAGCTCTGACCTTCTGTGGGCAGGGACGGGGAACTGCAGAACTCTGGGAAGCGTTCCCTCAGCATGGACCGCAACTCACGGTCCAGTTTAGGGTTGTCAAACAGTGGTGCCAGGTGACTGAGAGAGGTAGAGATGTAGGGAATTATTATGTGATCAAATCGGACATATAATGTCAACAGGTTTCTGTGAGGGTTAGTTTAGTGCAAATATTAGCGTAGTATTAGAATCAATCCGTCAATAAGAGGTTCTCACTAATATGGCCTAAAAGGTCTGTGTGTGTGTGAAACTCACGCCAGAACTCTCTTCTCCATGATGAAGTTGAGAGAGTTGAAGACGCCCTGCCGCACTTGACCCTCAAGAGGTGGGAAAAAGTTTGGGATGATCTGAAGTAAAACAGTAGGGAAAGAGTGTTCCCTTAGACAATTTTATAAACAATCAATTCTATAAATTCTAAATCATATTCAGTTCCATCCCTCATTCTAACTTGGATGAAATGAACAAGCTCATAGATATATGGTGGATACTGAGAGACAGTTTCTTACCCGACACATAAAGTCTAGTAGCGTGGCTGTAATAGCAGGATGAGGCTTCATGGAGTGATGCATCACCAAAATAGCTGGTTCTAAAAAGAGAGAGCAAGATCAAAGGGAAATCAAAAACAGCATCAGTGAGGATTGTGTGTGTCTGTTTATGAAGTCACGGCTGAAAGACACACAAATGGGCTCCTGTCTCTCTTACCGATGTTCATGATGCTGTCTTTCTCTGGGTTGAAGAAGAGCCAGTCGTAGAACAAGGCCAGTTTGGCATTAGATGCGGCAACATTAGACTGGGGAAACAGAGACAGAATTAAAGCTATTACACGGATATAAATTTTAATGTAAACAATTCTAGAAGTAGCTATTTTAGGAAACGTGAACCTCTTCCATGTCTTGTTCTCTTAAAAGAGAACAAATGCATTACTAATTCATGATCAGTCATTATTTCTAATCAATAACAATTACTACTATCTGTTTACCGTGCAGGTAGTCAGCAGCCAGCCAATAATCGCCCAGCGTGGTAGAATGTCAGAGCTCAGCACCTCATTGGATGGATGTACCACACCACATATATAACGGATGAGGTCACAGCGCAGTGACTGGCTCTCGGCTGTTGACAGATACTGCCTCTGAAACCAGTCCTGATAGCGCTTCTGCTGCCCAAATCGAACCTACAGCCAGGATGAGTCAATTTAGTATGATGTGTAACTGGAGTGATTGCGCATCTCGTTTACATGGGCCACAAACTACAATGTGGTTTCATGTCATGTAGTATTAAAGTGTGTGTGTTTACCCGCGAGGTCATGAACAGTAGTTTGGTCTCCATGTCAGGTGTGAGGCGACAGGCCAGAAATTTGCGTGAGGTTCTAGAGGTGAGGAGCTGTAGTATACCTGCAAAAAAATTTTTTTTTCACATACAGTCATTTGATTACTGAATTTTAAACCTGCACATTTATTTTCACCACTAGGTTCACTATTAATCTGTATTACTGTATGAATTCCCAGACACACACACATACACACACCTGTGAACTGTGGGCTGAGGGTCTGAGGATTGTGCAGCAGGTCTCTCCACAGTAAATCCATTTCTGGAATACGAGCCACATTCTGTAACAGCCTGACCAGATCCCTTCCCATAATAAAACACTCCATGAACTGTTAAAAACACATTAATATCAATAAGCAATTAAATACAAAATTTAATTGCATTCACAAAACATTCAATTTCCGGAAAGCAACATATTTCTGAGTGGAACTGAATATTCAGTGGGGTATAATGTAGGACAGACTTGATTTTATGGGGATTTGTTTGGATGCAACATGTTAGGTTAGTATTATTATATTCTTTATGTCACATCAGCATCAAAGGCTATTTTCATAGTAAGATCAATGTAGTTAAGAAATCAAAAACAATAAATAAATAAAATTCTTATAAGGCCACATTCAGAGTAATACATTTTTGTTTGAAAACATCTTTTTCTCTACGCGTTGGCCTTTCGACCACTCAGATATGGCGTTTTTGACAGCGAAAACAGAGCTTTTCGAAAACGCTCTCCCAAGTGGATACATTTTAAAACACTTACTTCGCGTTGTAGTGTGGAGAGGGGAAACGGAGATATCTGAAAACAATGACGTATTTGTTGTCATGTGACGCAGTTGATTCATTCAACCCAAAACAATAACAATGCCAGCCCATGTTGTGCCTGCTATTAACATTGATAGCGTTGCTAAAGATAAATGTTACTTTGTACAACCTTCACATTGCATTCCTTCAAAGGCAACAGGAAGTTCACTCGGAATTGCTGTCTGACAATAAAAACACATGGACAACTGCGTTTCAGACCGTACATGGAACTGCGATTTAAAGGGATAGTTCACCCAAAAAGGAAAATCCTCTCATCATTTACTCACCCTCATGCCATCCCAGAATGTATGACTTCTTCATCAGAACACATTTGAAGAAAAATAGAAAAATATCTTAGCTCAGTAGGTCCTTAAAATGCAAGTGGATGGTGATCTGACTTTTGAAGCTCCAGAAAGAACAGACAGTCAGCATAAACATCATCTATACGACTCCACTGGTTAAATTAATGTCTTCTAAAGTGAAATGATCGCTTTTGCTGTGAAAAAGATCAATATTTAAGTACTTTTTAACTATTAATCATTGCTTCTGGTCACCAGCAGTAAGTGCGTGTGACGTAATCAAGTTGGCATGTTTATGCGAAAACAGAAGCACGTGCGACACGCCCGGAAGAGTGGGGCTGTTTACAACTGAGTAGGAGGAACGCTGTACAGAAGCTTTGTTGGTTTTATCTGTTTGTTTACTCACAATGAGGTGTTTGTGTGCTAAACCTGGATGTTTCAACTGAGATAAATTTGTGAGATTAGATCCATAACATGACAACACGAATACGTCACACGAGACCGTGTGAACTCTGCCCTCTCGTGAATGCGCATAGGGCTGCTGACCGGAAGTGAAGATTGATAGTAAAAAGTACTTAAATATTTACCTTTTTAGCAGCCAAAGCAATCGTTTCACTTGAGAAAACATTAACTTAACCAGTGGAGTCGTATAGATGATGTTTATGCTGACTGTCTGTTCTTTCTGGAGCTTCAAAAGGTCAGATCACCATCCACTTGCATTTTAAGGACCTACTGAGATATTTTTTTATTTTTCTTTAAATGTGTTCTGATGAAGAAAGAAAGTCATAGACACCTGGGATGGCATGAGGGTGAGTAAATGATGAGAGAATTTTCATTTTTAACTATTCCTTTAAGAGTGTTTTCATACGTTTCAGTGTGGACGAGCAACTTTTGGAAAATGCTGGTGGGACTTGGAAACTCTCCAGCGCAAGCTGGAGAGCGTTTTGAAAATGAAAACGCTGTTTTCAGATGTATTCGGATTAATGTAGACGTAGCCTAAGATCATTTAATTTGATATTTGATAGAAATTCTAAAGTTCAAAAAATCTTTTTAAAACATCTATAAAGAACTTTGAATAAAACAGGTTGTGATATTATTGTTTAATATTATTTTTCCCCTCCCACGTGGCCTTAATTACATTAGCAGAAATAGTTATTACATTTCGACAAAAGACTATGAAAACTGACATCTTTTTTTTCTTTAGCATCACAAGCAATAATGAATTGCAGACAATGAAAGAGCAAATATGTACAATTGTGATTTCCTGATCTTAATTTACTCAACATAAAGTTGAACGGATGAGCACTGGCAGTCTAACAATTCCTGCTGGTTCAGCTGAAGTCACAAGTTGAGTCCTAAAAAGACTCTCGGGAACTGCTGATCCAGATACAGATATTAAAATCCCGCTTTAGTATTCTTTACTGAACACTTCAACATTTAGACACTTCACTCCACCCTGCTCCAAGGAGAGCATCCTTCAAGTTAGTGTATCGTGAGTCACTCTCAATGAAAAGCATATGTTAGGTGCTTGTAAATCCACAAAACAAAGAGAGAGCTATAGGCACATTCAACATGCTCCTGACACATTGAGCCTTGGTGCTCCAGTGGGACACGTGGGTTCGAATTCAACCAATGTCAAGTCCTGATCTGGTTCATTAGATTGTTCTCCTCTACTTCTGGGTCACTTACCCTCTCTCTGAGCAGGCCGATGCAGAAGTCCACCTCTCTCTGTCTGAGGGACAGCAGGCTGGGGATCCCATGGTCCACAATGAGCCTCAGATATGTGTATACAGACATGGCCACTAACATTCCACTCTTAACCACCCACTCTCTGTACATCAAAGAAATTTGAATGAAGCAGTATATTAACACAACGTAGAAAAAAACAGAACATGGAACAACAAATTTTCCATTACAATGTCAATATTCACAATGCTACTATTTTGAAGTTTTTCCCCATTATAAATCATATTAACAGCACAATTTGAGTGAAAATGTGATTTAAAAAACAATTAACATGAATTTCTTTGTATTTGATGTGTCCCCCTTATGCTTTATTGACAGCATGCACTCGAGCTGGCACAGACTTCACAAGTTTGAGCCAAACCTGGTGATCCATGTTCTGCAGCATGATTTAAAAATATTCCAAAGAGCACCTTGTATGTTCCAATGGAAGCAAGGAAATCTTATAATGGGCAATGTCACAAATTTTCTTATTTGATTATTGACCTAGTAATAGTAATATTTCTACTTAACCCTTCTTTGTTTTAGTTTATTTTAGTGTACATTTAAAAACAAATACATTTTTCCAAATCCATAAAACTATGTTTAAATTACATGGAATTATGGGAACTACAATGTGGACTTTTGAAGCCCACTGTATGTAGCTACGTCGCACAAGGCAAGAGATTGATGTCACATGGTGTTTGATTCAGAACTCCTCTCACCTCTGGTCCACTAAGATCTCCAACACGCTCTCAGCCAACCACAGGTTTTTATTGGAAATATCTCCTCCTGCAGATTGGCGTAGGTTAGACACATGGTACAGGGATATGCTGTAAATATGTGTTATGATTTGCATGTTTGTGTAAACGCACCAGCAATCTGTTTCATAAGTGTCATGAGGACTCCATCCGCACCAATGACTCCACTCTTCACCAGCTCTCTAACCAACCATACCAGCTGCCCAAACACACACACGACAAGATATCACTTATAAATATCACAAAAACAACTGATCCTTTCACTACCACCAGAGTAAAAGACAACAAACGGGAGCCCACCTGCGTGCGACACACGTCCTGCAGTTTAAGGAACTTCTCCATGAGGATCTGGTTGATTTTTATGAGCACAACATTCATGCCATCCCGATTCACCAGCGTCAAGTCCCTGTAGCACTGCAGGACAGAATGTTATGTAAATAGTGCAGGGTTTCCACACCTTTTGACCAGTGAATTTCCATGACTTTTCCACAACGTTCAGGTTACTGGATAAAGATTTTTTACAAATCATTTACTGAGACGGCTGGGCCAGATTTCCATTTATTCCAGTTACCAATCATTGGAATTTCATATCAACAATCACACTTGTTAGTGAAATAATGTCTGAGATTTGAATTTTTACTCAACATAAGGACTCAAAGGTCATTATGTAGCCATTGAAATATTGTGATTGCGGAGCAAAAAAATAAACATGTACAGTACTGTGCAAAAGTTTTTGGCAGTTGTGAAAAATGTTGTATGAGGAGGATGTTTTCAAAAATAATACCAAGAATCATTTGTATTTATCAATTAACTTCATACAAACTTAACATACACTTGTGCGCAGTTTTGCAAGGTTGTTGGCAGAAAGGTTGTTCCAAGCATCTTGGAGAATTTGCCACAGTTCTATGTATTTATGCTGTCTCAATAGATTCTGTCAGACTGACTCATGATGTTGAGCTCTGGGCTCTGTGAAGGCCATACCATCTGTTGCAGGACAACTTGTTCTAATTCTATTGTATTCTATTTGGAAAGGAAATCTAACATTTATATTTTCTATTGACACACTAAAGCAGAATATATAAAATAACCATCTTAAGACAAATGTTTTTGTGTAACATCTAATGTGCCTTAGATTTTTTTGTATATAGTCAAATATAGAAATGTATAGAACTGAGTTTTCCAGGCCTGGAAATCAAAATTTTAAAATTCCCTTATATTGCCAGGTATTCCTTGACTGTGGGACTGACAGTTTCAGAGAAGAGGAGCTTCTGAAAGTGTGTTTTGTTGCCGTACCCTCTGTGCCTGCGAGGTCTCTGTGAGCAGAAGTGTGAAGAGACCCAAACATGCCTCCTCATGCTGCTGTGGACCCTTACACACCTAGACACACAAAGTCATCAGATGTTTTCAAACATCAAGTTCCAAGTGAAGCCAATTTATTTCAATTAGTTCAATTTAAATTAAAAACCCCAGACTGGGCATAAAATATAGAAAAGTGAATACTGTATCTATAAATAGAAAAGAGAATATAAAAAGGTACATTTTTTAATGTACAAAGAAATAAATATGAGATTAGAGAGAAAAAGTGTGCAGTTGGATTTGAATAAAGTATACAGTGCAAGACAAATGTGATGAGTGCATTGTTTGCAGTTAAGATATACACACTGAATTCTTTTTGAAATGTTATTTTTTGGGATGTCCTGATATCATTTTTGTGAGAACAAGTGTGAATACAGATACTTTCTTTTCGGTATTCCCGATACCTGTTTTTTTGTTTCCATATCAACAGTTTATTGCAACTGCATCATCAAAATGGTGTCTGAATAAATGAATACAACTGAATCAAATGTTAATTTTGCCCCTTAATAAAAAGGTTTTCGAATGATGTGGGCAGGTGGGCTTCATTACATTTATCGATGATTGGGAAGGTTAATGTTTTTTAAATGAATTGTATTCCAAAATTCAACTACCTACTACAATCTCTCCCTGTAGGTGTCCCCCTCTCTTATTTTAAGCAATTTGATAGTATAGCGAAGTCCTTCATTTGGAATGGTAAGCATCATTGGAATGGAAGTTACATTGCAACAAGTTACATAGGCCGATTAACAAAGGTGGGCTAGGCCTACCCAAGATTTTGTTTTATTATATTATTGTGCGTTCGGTCTCGGACATTTAGCTCATTGGTCACTTCCACCTGAGAGAGCCCCTCCCTGGTTTGGAATTGAACAGGAAGTTCTTGCCCCTATTTTACTATTACAAAGCCTTTCTATTAAACTAATTGGAGAAGTTAAGTCGCACCCCATTATCTCGCATCTGCACGCGCTATGGACAAAAGTGTCCAGAGTGTTTAATTCAGACATTTATTTAAATGTTGCCTCAAGCATATGGCTAAACCCAAAGTTGCATATTGGTGAGTCCCCTTTCTGTTGGTCAGAGTGGATTGAGAGTGGTGTTAATACACTTGGTGACACATATGAGAGTGGTGGGTTGAAATCGTTTGAAAATTTGGTCCAACATTTCAGGATTCCTAGATCTCAGTTCTTCAGGTACTTACAGCTGCGCCACCTGCTTTGTACTATTTTTGGGAGTAGCATAGACCCCCCTAAAAGGGCAGATACTCTAGAAGTGGTGATTACTGCTTTTGGGAAAGGTCATGAGGCATCAGTGTATTACTCCCTGTTAATTCTGAGTCTGGGGGATGGATGTTCAACTTCTCTCAAGAGATTATGGGAGAGAGATTTAAATTTGGTATTGGAGGAGGGAGTGTGGGCTAAGATTCTAAAAAAACATCAAGTCTACATCTAGAGATTCGAGGGTGCATCTGATGCAATTAAAGATTTTGAATCGATTATATTGGACCCTCCTCTAGATTGTATAGACTTGGTCTTAAAGACACACCCACCTACTGGCGATGCCAATCAGAAGACGGGGACACAACCCATGTTTTTTGGGGATGTGTTAAAATACAGGAATTTTAGTTAAAGATTCAGGGATTTATGTGTGATTTGTTGGACACAAGGTTTTCATTTTGCCCCAGACTCTGCATTTTGGGTGATGGGGAAGTCATACATTTTGGGGACAGCCACTTGAGAGGTTGGGTCCTGGCCGGAGTTATGGTGGCCAGGCGAATAATACTCAGGGGGTGGAAGACGGCTGGGGCACCCTCGTTTCGGGAGTGGTGTGGGGAGATGAGCGAGGTTGCGGCATTTGAGGAGGCAATCTTCAGAAGGTTAGGAAAGTGGGATTTGTTTAATAGGAAGTGGGGTGGATATTTGGATTTTTTGGAGGGTTCTCGGGGAGGGGCAGTGGAGAGGGATTTTTGATTTTTTTCTAATTTTTTGTTATAATTGTAAGAGACCACTGTAATGCAAGTTTGTGTCGGGTGGGGGGGATGTTCGGAGGGAAGGGTTTAATTTATATATCTGATTCTGTATTTTATATTGTGTCTATTGGTTTTTTATGAATGGAATCAATAAAAATGTTAATAACAAAAAAATTGAATTAAATGAAAATAAAAATACATTTTCATGTATTATTTTTATTATTTCAAACTTCAACGTAAACGCCCACTGTTATGATTGGCTAACATCGTGCAGACCCTCAAAAACAGCCATATTTGAAACTCAATCAGAAGAGAATGAATAAGCTCCACAACATTATAAAACTAAATTTCAGGGTTTACACATAGCGCACATCCAACACATTGCATCCAAATATCTTAAACTGTTCACTCAAGCACAGCAGCACCACAAACTATTAAACTATCAAACATTTGAAATATTCAGAATGAAACGGTTTTCTCACGGTTTTTCAATCGGGTCCAAGTGTTTTTAACTGCCCCATCCTTCAATAAAATTTCCTTTGCAAAGCTTGAATCGTATTATGACCGATTCACAAACAATCCACACTGATATGAGCCGAAAAAAAAGAAAAAGAAAATGCACACACATAGTCCAAAGCATGGTGATATGACGCACACACATAAGCGCAAATTGCCGGAAACACGTAGAGACCCAATGTTATTTTTTTTTACCACAAAAGGCTGCTATTTAATTAAATAAATATGTAGTCTATATGTGCCTTGCGCTACAAAGTGAAGTAGCGCTTTGCTCACTGTCCTCTGCTACAAACAGAGCTTGTGATGCTCATGATGGTGTCTTCCACGTATGAGCCAAGGAGCTCTAAAAGGTATGAGCAGCCACCACTGGCACAACACCGGCTCCATATATTCACTTGTATGCATGCGGCACATGCAAACAAATATTTATCTCATTAAATTGCCACCTTTGCGGTTTAATAATCACACTAGGGCATAACATGATTGTAATTTTTTGCGCTGAATGTTTACTGAATGACATTTGTACATCAGATGGTACTATATCGGTTTTTGGTTTTGGAGCATTTTTACATGAGTGCGGTATCGGACCCGATTCCGATACCAGTACCGGGACATCCCTAGTTATTTTTTGCCTTTTTGTCACTTTAATTAAAACAGAGAGTGGAGAAATCACAGGAAATGGTGGAGAAAAGTGGGGGAATGGGATCAGGACATGTTGCAGGCCAGATTTGAACTACACTTCCCACATGAGCACCAAGGCTCAATTTGTCGGAGCTGATAGAGTGCACTGATAGAGGCCTACTATTAACCAATGTTTCCATGTAGGCACTATACCTTCTAGTGGAAGGATGACAATTAATTAAAGCGTAGCTTAAAAATGTCATAAAAGTCCTTATTATTGTGAATATAGTCACAGAATATAGCCATGACTATATTCAAAATATAGAACAGCCTCTCATATCTTATTGCTTAATTATGACATGTTGTTTTCTTTAATGTCATGCTTTTCAACTGTATGATGTGGGTAAATCTAAAATAATCTTGCATTTATAAGGTATAAAGGGTATTTTCTGGAACTCTACACTATGAATAATAAGACCATAAGAGGGATAAGGAGTAATTTCTGATATATATGAATCACATAAATGTGTAGATGAATGTTGTGTGTTATTGTGGATGTCTTAAAAGTGGACGTGACTGATAAACACTCACATGGGCAGTAAGGGCATCATTGGCTTCTCGCTCTGACAGACCATTGGTTATAGACGTGGTGATGCTTACACACCTCTCAAGGCGCTGAAATAAATACAAACACACACCAACTGATGAGCACATTACCAAATATTTCAAAGATCTGCAAAAATATGCAATGTCAAAAATACAAACTAATACTACAGCTAAAATGCTCATGCTTTCATACAGAAATTGTCTTTCACATTAAGGACACTGTTGCATAAATATTTAAAAGGTCTATGGGCAAATCTACATGGTCCCTGACATTATGGGATATCTTTTAGTGCATTCAATACATGCTGACATCATGTGTCAGATCTCCACTCAACATCTGTTTACACTGCAGCCACAACACATCCCTTAATGTTTCATTGATCACTATCAGCTTACATAAAGCAAAATCCTCATGTTTTCATGCATACATAGTCTGATTTCACATTAAGGACCCGGTTGCATCCCCATTCAATAACTTTAGCAGCACATCTACAGTGTCATTGACACAATCAGCTGTTTCTTATTGCATTTCTTACTGTCTGCATACTGTCACATACTGTCTGAATGTGTCAGATCTGTTTACACTGCTGCCACAACTCATTTCTCATTTAGATTGCAAAGATCATAATCAGCTTTCAATTTACTCTCATTGTCAACTTCTCCATTCTGTATGTCCTTTTGTAATTTCATGACATTTCACCTTGTTTTTCAGACACAAAGGGTGTTATGGAGGAGGCACAGACACATATGTGTTTAGGGTCGCTCCCTACCTCTTCTAGCTCATCTTTGGCGTCCAGACTGGTGGACACCAGAAGGCGACCCTGTGCTTTACCCTTCGCCGGCGAGGGCTCCATCTCCTCCCGCCTCGCTGCGCCTACACGGTCAGGTGCTCACGGGGGTTAAGGGCGCTGTTTGAAACCCTTCTCTTAGAGTTTATGTGGGTCTGTTGGACCTATGTACAAGTTAACCCTCTCTCCGCCTAGTCGTAGGCGCCTACTGAGTGTTTACTACTCTTATTTGCCCCCCGCGCACGAGCACTCCAGTGTTTTCCACTGTGTCCGAATGTAACAATTCAACTTCCGCAGGGCATGGTGGCCTAGCGGAAGTGTTCCGAAAGCCGAGGGGAGGGCGGAGCGAAGCGACTATTTATACCAATCGTGAGCTGGTTATTTTGATCGACGTGGTATTTACCCAATCACGCCAGTGGCACTATCACCGAGACCCGTTAGACAAAAAGAAGCCCATGTAACTAACTTGTCTAGAATGCTGCCTCTTTGTAAACATGACATGTGGGTTAAAAAAAACACTCAAACAGCATTAGAGATGTGTTGTATCAAAAGAAACCTGTGTAAAAACGTACTGATGTAGTTTTAAATATGTTAATACGCATACATCATTGCATGAGGGCACTCTCTTTTTAAATATTATTGCACACAACATGCAATTTTTGTGTATTTATTAATATATGAACATAAAATAAGACAATTCAAAATTAATTATTTTATATATGATATAGTATAAATATATAGGTTGGACAACTGTACTTTTCCAAATATGTCAGGTTGGGGCAGGTTGTCACATGTGTTTTATTTGTAATAATTGTATGCAATTCAAATTGCAATTACTGTTTTCCAAAACTATGGTTTGATATTTGTTTGTACCTTTTTCATTTGTTCTGTTGCATGTACTATTTTTATTTTCATATTTGTTTGAAAGGGATAGTACACCCAAAAATTTAAATTTTCTCATCATTTACTCACCCTCATGCCATCCCAGATGTATATGACTTTCTTTCTACTGCTGAGACCTGAACAAAGATTTTTAGAAGAATATTTCAGCTCTGTTGGTCCATACAATGCAAGTGAATGAAGGCCAAAACTTTGAAGCTCCAAAAAGCAATTAAAGGCAGCATAATCCAAAATCATACATAATCCATCAGACTCCAGTGGTTTAATAAATGTCTTCTGAAGCGATCCAGTTGGTTTTGGGTGAGAACAGACAAAAATATTACTCCTTTTTCACTATAAATCTTGACAGCAGTCTCCTTTCAAGCTTGATTACACTTCCTATAGCACCATCTAATGCTCCGCACATGCATGCAGAACTAGGAAGTGTAATCGAACTTGAACTCATGATCATGCCAAGGACTGCAATGGAAAGATGAAAAAGGAAAAAAGGGAGTTATATTTTGTCTGTTCTCTCCCAAAATCAACTGGATCACTTCAGAAGATATGGATTTAACCACTGGAGTATGGATTACTTTTATGCTGACTTTATCTTCTTATTGGAGCTTCAAAGTTCTGGCAACCATTCACTTGCATTGTACTGACCTACAGAGCTGAAATATTCTTCTAAAAATCTTTGTTTGTGTTCAGCAAAAGAAAAAAGTCAGACATGCCTGGGATGGCATGAAGGTGAGTAAATGATGAGATGATTTTTATTTTTGTGTGAACTATTGCTTTAATATTACAGAAAAGTCATTAAAAGCCTATAATATATTTTAAATACTGATGCCTTTAAATTTTATTCATTTTTTAAAATTTAGATAGACTTCTATTTTAAAGTATCAATAAAGGTATTTTTAAAATGGTGCTATTAAACAGCAGGTTCCCTTTGTGACAACTTACCCCACAAAGTGTCATTGACAACACACAGTCTTTACATTTTTAATTGTTTTAAATGAACTGGGAAATAACATGGAAATGTTCAAAAGTTTGTTTTGTTTTTTGTATTCAAGACTTTTTGCACATGTCTGTACAGAACAATGTATGTGTCTGTATGAGTCAGAACAAGATTAGTCATTCTCTGATTAGAACATTAGACCTCCCATGCTGAACCTTATGTATATTTCACCTACACTGAACCCTGGAGGATAAAGTGATCAAAATACTATTATTTCCCCACTCTGATCTATTTCCAATGACTCCATTAACTTTGGAAACCTACCTTAATAAACAGTCACATTAAAACTCCTTAAATTCTGGTGGATTTTTGGGCTGCCACCCTCAGTTTTTCACACTCAATTTTAAAAGCTCACCATTCACACATACTGTGGACTAATTGCAAAAAATGTGTCTATTTTTTTTTTCAGAAATCTCCCCTAATAATAATAATAAAAAAAGACTCCAATTATTCATAAACAATATTGTGTGTTTATAATCTTATGGTAAACAGAAAAATACAATATTTATTGTTGTACTAACTTTGTAGACATGAAATTCTGGTTCTGTTCACTCTACCTCACTTTGAAAAGTCAAATTTTATTCCACTAGATGGCAGCAAGCACTAGAAAATAGATTTTTTCTCTCTCACATTCCTTCACAATTTACAGATCTGAAATGTAGGTGGCGCTCCAACGCATTTTAGCCCTCAAAGATGTGCTCGTCCATAGACATTCAGTCTAATTTTCAGTTCAAGCACCACTTTTTTCAGTGAATATCTCAGCTTCTGAGTGCACTAGAAGCTCAATATAAGTGACATTAGAAAGATGAGATCCTCCCCTTTGTGATGATATTTAACATTTTATCATTGATAGTTGAAAACTTATTTTTCTGATGATTATTTTGGCATGCTTTTCTTGCTGGATGGCATATTTTGTTCTGAACATCTAAGATATAACATTAGATTATTCAGCCAAGCAAGCTCACAGACAAGTAACAAATGGGTCATTATTTCGAAAACTGCCTTATGTAAAAGCAGATATAAAGTTTTTTAGCCATTTGGGGCTTACAGCAGCAGTGACCGATGCATAAAAGAGACGTTTGTATTTGATGACTTTCAGAAATCATATTTCACTGTATGATTCTTTTGAAAATCTTTCGAATTGTGGTATTAGGGCAACAAAATTAACTGTGCAGTCACACTCCTGAGAATGAGAGCTTTCATTTGATAAATTACTTTTATTTTCATATAAATATTTCTACCCCATTACCTCTGGGGGGTGCTAATTTTCAACGCAAATGTTTTGAGGCCTTGTTTTGTTATTTTATGTAACAGAAATGCAGAAAGTGATGATTATCTCTGAAAAGTTCAGATTCTTTTTCAAATGACACAAATCCCTGATTTATTTTTACGGGGACTTTAACGTTTTAAGCGTACACTTTTCACGATATAGCGCCCCCCTTTGGTGTATCCAACAGAGTTAACCTTAACTCATTAAAAAATTATTTGACCTGTTCTAACTCAAGGTCTGTGCTTGATCTGATGCATTTTGCACCTTATATTGTTGGAATGTATGCTATAAGCTATATATAAATGTTATACCAGTGTATGTAGCTTTATTTATTTTAAATAGGATTTGGGGTGAAAAGACATACTTGTCTTGCAGTCTAGGATTCCTCTGGGATAAACTGAAAATTAGAAAGGCAAAATTGACCTTATCTCTCTACAAGCACCCAGTTTAACAGTTCAAGTTTAACAATATTTGTCCTTACCTCTTAGTTACATTCATCAATCTTTAAAAGCATGTAGACATTGTGAGACATAGCAAATCCATGCACCTGCATGTATATACAGTGATTATTACAATATTAGTAGCACAATAATTTGTGAATGTGGCTCAGTGGTATTTTTAATTAGTTTATTGTACATAATATGTCCCGCCCTCCCTAACATAACAATAATACAATAATCATTTAAAACTTCACTTGAATACTTTGTAGTAATATAATAACATTATCACCCATAGACCCAACTTTTCAAATCACACATACAGGACAAATGAAAACAATACAAACATAATTCTTTGTCATAACAAGTTGTCATAACACAGGATGTCAGACATCATGTCCTCGTGATGCATTGCTACAATTTGACTGACAACTGTCACAGCGTTGATGTACAGCTAAGTGATGTGGCACTCATTTATTTACAACTGGGACTGACATACTGATTGGCTTAAAAAAATAACAGCAAGGTAAGAGCAGTGGGTTTACCAAAGCTTTTAATACCATCAGAGGTGTGTGCTAAACATGAGTGGACTGTTAACTCTCAGAATGTAGTGTGTGCAGTAATCTGCATTTCAAATTGATCAAATAAATCCTTGTATTACATGTACATGTCTGACATGTCTGAGATTTGATGGCACAGCAGGTGTCATTGCAGGAGGAAAAATTCCTTTCCACATGCTCATAATCTCAACATGGACACGGGAATGTGAGCAGTGTTGCTGCATAAACACTCAGTCATATTGCAAAGGGAAAGAAATGTGATCTTGATCTTATTCTTAACATTTCTTTCATCTTGGTAGATATTTGGCAAAGTTAAGATTTTGCATTGGACAGCAGGATGCTGCTTGTTAGAAAGTTTCATTATTTTAACACCCAAAATACTGGACGCATACAAATGATGAAGATTTGATTGGCACAAGCTCTCAGATCTTCAAATAATTGTCTGCTGGCAATGATCTTGGTGTATGATGTGTAGATTTCGGGATGCTCCTCAGAGAGAGATTGATGGTTGTGGAAGATGCTTATTGTTCAAAGTGTCCCTCACATTTGTATTACTCATAAGACATAGTTTGCCTTATAAGACATCATTCTTTTTCACACCCCATTCAAGACAACATAAAATCATAATGGACACGAGTTACCTTCTTTAAAAATGTCCCTGATTATTGTGTACAACTCATCAGTTCACATAATTCTAAACAAAAATGTTTTTTTGTCACAGTCTTGTCAGAATTTAATAACTAGTGTTAGTGTAATCTGATTACAAAGTAATTACTTACTGTAATATAATTACTCTTTTAGTCAGAAAGTAGTGTTGCGCATTATATTTTAAATTTGTGTAATTTACTGACTTTTAATTAAGGTAATTACTTTTAAGTACATTACTTGGGTTACACATTTTAGGGATGTCGATATAACTTTTTTAAAATTAATCAATTAATCATGTATGTTAATTATATGTATGTAAGACCCAGGGCCGTATTATCCATATGGGCTATTGGGCACGTGCCCATGGGGACCATGTCCAGGGGGGCACCATGCAACAGCATTTGTAAAATTGTCTAAGGTCTGTTTTTAATTTAATGGTTATTAAAGATTTTCAGTATCATTAATCAGGTGTAGATAGTGCTGTCATGTGGTAAATGTTCTGTTTGTCAGCGCTGGAAAGGATGGGCCAATCACTGTTGTTTATGTCACATTTTGCAGGCAGAACAGGCAGAACTGGAGACAATGACGTAGAAGAGAACCCAAGAGCAGTTTTATTAAAATAAACGCAAAACTAAACTACGAATCAAAACAAGGAACAGGAATCATAACGATGACTAAACTAGACTGACAAAGACTAAGAAACTAAGAATAGACAAACTAAGCCTCAAACAGGAGCACAGTAATTCACAAGAGAAAGAGGTAACAGCAAAACAATACTCGACCAGGAACAAGAGAACATGAGGGCTACACATACACAGACAAGGGAAACATGTGACAAAAGACAACCAATAACAAAACTAAACTAGTAACACGATAACAAGACGACTAAAACATGAACCAATGACAATACAGCACTGATACCAAGTTAACAAGACAATAAACCAATGAAAGCAAAACACATGAAACAAGGGGTCAAATGACAAGACAAGGAAGTCACATGTTAAACAATGAACAGGAGGCAATAAACTAAACTTCAAAATAAAAGTCCAGATCTACACGGTGCAAAATGGTAAACTAGATAAATCCACGAATCCTTACATAAACAGACTTAAAATACATAAAGCCATTAAATAAACATGAACAGACATAACGTTACATAGCAGCCCCCCCCCCCACCCCCCCCAAAGGGTGGCTCCTGACGCCCAAAAACAAAACCTTACCAGACTCTGAGATAGGGACATAATGTCTCTTTGAATTTTCAACAACCAAGGAATAACATACAAGGGATGAACGGCAGGTAAATGAACGCTTGGTAAATGAAGGGGAAAGGTTCTGCCAAGAGGATTGATGTGAGTTTGAGTCCATGGTGAAAAACAGGGCTTAGACCTAAATGGAGGACAGGAACCTGGTGTACAGTATGAACTGGGATGTCTTGATGATTGCGACGAGGCAGACGGAGGAGGGACTGAACAAGGCTGGTCAGGAGCATGTGGAGGATCATGACGGGAGAGACAGGGGGGAACAGACAAAGTGGCCTGATAGGGAACAGATTCAGGATTTTCCAGGACAGGATTAGCAGGATCAGATTGGTGGAATTTTGGGTCTGGAGGGGCCAAGACATGGAGTTCCTAGGAGACAGGGACAGGAAATTCAGGGACATGACTGAGAGAGTCAGGACACTTGAAAACAGGATTGTTAGTCCACTTTGGTGATGTAGCAGAGAGCAGCACAGGCGAGAGCCTCCTGACTGAACTTTTTAACATCACACAGAAACTTCGCTCTTGGTGCCGGAGTGCATTAGAATGTAATAGATAATAACACTAGATCCCTCTAAAAAGTGAAATGAGTAATTCTAAGAGTAAACAGAGTGGAGCACCAACAACATGCTCAGGTGCTACTTTGGCCGGTAAGTTAGCAACAATGGCAGCTAGCGATACAACCACCAGCAAAGACCTGTCTGGGAAAGATGCCACAGACAATCTTTCCATGAGCCAACTAATATCTGAACTGGCAAAGCAACGTGCCAGCTTAAAGGAGGACATGGCATTGCTTATACAAGGCTCAATCAAACCGTTACAATCTTCAGTTGACACGTTTTGCGAGGCCGTCACTTCATTCCACAATCGTCTAACATTCACTGAAACCTTGGCCGGCAAAAACATCGAAAGAATTGTTGTGGCTGAAGCGACAATTAAAACTCTACAGACACAAAATGCATCCCTCCTTGACTGGTTGGATAATTTAGAGAACAGATCCCGAAGGGCTAATCTGCACATCATCAATGTTCCCGAGGGTAGCGAAGATGGCAAGGACCCCATCAAGTTTGTGTCTGGGTTGCTTAAAGACATCACCGGGAGCTTGTTCGAGAAACCTTTGGAACTAGAATGAGTGCATCGCACCCTTGGTCCAAAACATGTGCAAAGAAAGCCTCCACAGCCATTCATTGTGTGTTTCCACTGATTCCAGGAAAAGGAACAGGTAATACGCTGGGCCAGGCAGCATGAACTGAACTACAACGGCGTGACATTGAGAATGTACCCGGACATGAGTGCAGTTCTCTCGACGACACGTGCCACATTCAAGGATGTCAAACAAGCTCTCAATCAGAAAGGATTGTGGTTTCAGCTGTTATACCATGCTCGCCTTCGGGTGAAACTTGATGATGAAACTTTCATCTTTGAAACACCTGAGGCTGCCGAATCATTTTATAACAAACGCGTCCTCACCTAGGATTAGAAGATGGCATACGGTCAAAGCGCGAGGACGGATTGTATGTACAGGTGACAGTGATAATTTTTCCATTCTCATTTTCTTTACATGGTTGGACTCTTGCTGCCAATTGCGAAAGAGCAAGTAGCTCAGTTGTATAACTGTTTTTATTTTATTTTTATTAATATTATTATTATGAGGAAAAAACTCTATCCGTTTACTGCAGCAAGCAGCTTTAAGTACTATCGCTAAGGTGAAGTTAATTTAAACAGAGGTCAGGGGAGCTCTCAGAAGAAGACACATACTGGACACTCAGATGGTCGACGGATTAGATGGGTGCCTGTGGCATGCTTCAGTTGTAGAAGCAAGCATAAGGAATTCAGTGTTTGAAATGTTTGGTTTTCATTATAGTAATGTTGTTGTTATTGATGTTGTTTTGTTTTTATTGGGTTATTTACAGAAATTGATAGTGAGGTAATATTTTCAGCGTTGATTGTGGGCCCATCACTTGAACTTTTTGTGCACATGTCCAAGTCTGCCAAATTGATGAAAACTGCAGGTGGGTCTGCAGTTTGTTTTATCAGTTGGAATGTTAAAGGCCTAAATGATCCAACAATACTAGGTAAAATACTTGCCAATCTTAAAAAATTAAAATTTGAAATAGTATATTTGCAAGAGACACATTTACGCATAGCAGATCAAGTTAGACTTAGAAAATCATGGGTGGGGCCATTGTTTCATTCCAACTTTAACTGTAGGGCAAAGGGAACTGCAATATTAATACATACAACATATTCATTTTGAGGCTTCTGCCTCTATTTCAGACCCTCAGTGTAGATTTATTGTTGTCTCTGGGACTCTGTATCATGTTCCTGTTCTCCTAGTTAATGTACACACCCCTAATTATGATGATGTGAACTTTATTAATAAGCTTGTTTCTCTACTACCTGATTTAAATACTTCTCTTTTGATATTTGGTGGCAATTTGAACAGTTTTAAATCCAGCTCTTGACCATTCTAAGCCCAAAATGCTCTCTGCTTCTAAAATGGCACAAGCCTTTTCCACAGTTATGACTCAAGTAGGTGGTATAGACCCTTGGCAATTCCAATTTCCCCAGAGTAGGGCCTACTCCTTTTTCACACATTTATCATTCTTACTCAAGAATCAATCATTTCTTCATAGATAAAGCTCTTCTCCCTTTTGTTGAAAATATAGAATATTTAGCAATTGTAGAATCAGACCATGCCCCCTTGTTACTTGATCTTTTTTGTAGTTCTAGATACAGACATCGCCCCACTTGGAGACTAAACACAACTCTATTATCAGATCCAGGATTTTGCACAGCCATATCTGCGGCAATAGATATATTTTTGTTAAATAACAAGACAGATTCAGTGTCGCATTCCACATTGTGGAAGATACTTCAGGTGGTTATTAGAAATTATTTCACACAGCTCAACTCTTAACAAGATTCGTAAACAGAAACAGGATCATTTAATTGAGTCTATCAGAACTTTAGACCAGCAATATAGTGCAGCCCCAACACCTGAATTATACAAGGAAAGACTGACTCTCCAAGCACTGTATAATTTGATTTTAACAGTCCAAACTGAACATTATTTGCTACATTCTAACTAAGGGTTATATATACAAGCATGGAGAAAAAATTGGGACAACTTTTAGCTCACCAGTTAAAATCTAAAGCTGCCTCCCATCTTATACCTCAAATTTGTAATAGCTCAGGTGACCTAATAATGAATCCAGTTGAAATTAATGCCACCTTTAAGATATATTATTCAGATTTGTATACCTCTGAATTTCTTGAATCAAATAGTAAAATGTTGGAACAGAAAACAAAACTAGATGATTCATTGAAAATAGAAGAAATTATAAATTGCAGAGTGGAAAGACCCCTGGACCAGAAGGCTACCTTGTTGAATTTTACAAGACATTTTCAGCTAAATTAGCCCCTATTCTTTTTTTATATGTTTGAGGACTCCTAGAGACAGGAAACCTTGCCACAAACTCTCAACAAAGCATCAATCATTTTTCTGTTAAAACCAGGAAAGGACCCATTGGAGTGTAGCTCATATAGGCCTATTTCACTTTTAAATGTAGATGCTAAAATTATGGCCAAAGCCCTTGCGTCACGACTAGAAACAGTAATGATGGATGTGATCTCAAAGGATCAGACTGGCTTCATTAAATGTCTGTCACTCTTTTACTAATATTCAGAGAATACTGGGGTAATTCACTCTTCCTCTCTGTCAAAGATTCCTGAGGTAATCATTTCATTAGATGCTGAAAAAGCATCTGACAGGGTGGAATGGAAGTACTTGTACTGCGTGTTAGATAAATTTGGCTTTGGACCCAATTTTACTTCTTGGATTAAGTTATTATACTCCTCCCCTCAAGCATCAGTGATCACAAATAAAACATGCTCCAAACCTTTCTTCCAATCAAGAGGCATGAGACAAGGTTGTCCCCTTAGCCCTTTACCTTTTACTTTGGCAATTGAGTGTCTATCACTTATGATTAGAAACTCGCAACATTTCAGGGGTATTATCAGGAGGGGTACAGAACACAGAGTGTCCCTTTATGCAGATGGCATGCTATTGTACATTTCTGATCCCGTACATTTCTCCCTCTGGTCGATAAATTAAAACTCCACATCTCCAGAAATGGAATTTGTTTCCCCTATCCTGAGTAGGAAGAATTGTGTAAAAATGAATGTATTGCCCAGATATCTGTACCTGTTTCAGTGTCTTCCAAAGTCTTTTTCCAATCAATAGATAGACAGATCTCATCATTTATTTGGGGTGGCAAAACAGCTAGAATATGTAAAGAGTTTCTTCAGAGACAACGGGCTCAAGGGGGGTTAGCGCTTCCCAATCTTAGATATTATTATTGGACATCAAATATATCTAAAGTACTTTGTTGGCTTCATAGCCCAAATGATGAATGGTGTAAGTCAGAGGCAAACTCCTGCTCATCATTGTCTCTATCTGCTCTTGTTTAATCTAAGGTGCCCCTATCCATTTCACAGTACACACAATGTCCAATTGTAGCAAATACTCTTAAGATTTGGTTCCAATTTAGCCAATATTTTGGTTTTTTAGATTTCTCTATATGCGGTCCTATAAGTAATGATAATCTCTTCCATCTCAATTAGATTCTGTTTATACAAAATGGTACTGTTTAGGTCCAACTTTTAAAGGGGATAATTTCTAATATATATTCCACAATAATGTCTTTTAAAACAACTGCTCTTGGTAAAATTCGATCAAATTGGACAGAAGAATCAGGAGTGTAAGTGTCAGATGAAACTTGGAATTGTGCACTGGCTAGAGTAAACGGAACAACTTCATGTGCTCGGCGTAATACAGTTTAAAATTCTTCATCGACTCCACTACAGTAAAGCCAGATTGTCAAAGATATACTCACAAATGGATGACACATGTGATCGATGTCACGCTTCTAAAGCAGATTTGACCCATATGTTCTGGGCCTGTCCTAACATTTTTGGACAACAGTGGCGTAAAAAGAAGAAAATTGTTTGTCTTGAATACAGTATGTGCTGTGTATTCATGTTTTCCTACAATACAGTAAATATATTATAAAAAAAAAAGAAAACAGGATTGTTAGAGACAGGAAGCACACTTGAGGTCACCGGTGCAGTGGACCTGAACTCAGAGGAACCTGGGGCTCTGAGAATGTGGACTCCTGAGACTCAGAGGTGTCTGATCGAGACTCAACCGCTGAAAGCTCTATGTGAGGGAGCTCAAAAGGGTCACAGCAGCACAATCCTCAGACACAGACTCCGTTCTTGTGGTCGATGTGTGTTCAAGCCTTGGGTTGAAAGTTGTCTCTAGAGGTTCCGGGTCGCCGCCAACCCGGGTTTGAGACTCTGCCTTGACGGGTATGTTTATGATGCAACGCAACCAAAGTGAGACGCTCCAAAAGCCTCCTTCTGAAGCAGGTGTACATTGAGGCGCCCTTAGAAAAGCCCTTATAATAAGTCTTGGACTGATTGACGAATTCAATTGCAAAATGGAGTGCAGTGAACTGTAGGCAATGATTGGCTTATGTTCAATAATATGGAAATAAACAATATATTGCATTATAAAGCCACTTTTTGTACTTATCAATGCTTTACTTGTGTGCCACAATAATGTAATACATTTTAATTATCTAAAAAAATTGTTTATAATATATTTATATTTTATTTAGAGTTATTTAATCATTATATATGGAATTATTGTTATTTGGGGGGCTTTTTCAACATATGTTTATATGCGATTAATTGAGATTAATTAATCTGCATACCATGTAATTAATTCAATAAAAAAGTTTAATCAACTGACAGCCCTAATTTTTTTAAATAATACAAATTTCATTTAATGCATTTAAAATATGAAGGACGTCTGTGCGGGTGTGTGACAATGAACAAGGAGGAAAATAGACATTATTTTTAATTAGTTGCGCAGAAAAACAAAACGTTCTGTGAAGCGTTTTAGAAAGTAATTTAAAAGCAGTTAAGTACTTAGTTATGTGATTGCTTTTCAAGGAAGTAATCAGTAGAATATTCTGATTACAATTTTTTATTTTTTTATTTTACAGAAGTAATTAATCTCTTGTAGTGAGTTACTTTTTGGAGTAATTTAGCCAACACTGGTAATAACTTGCTCTGCCACTTAAATTACTTTTCTTTAGGTTGCTATGTTGTTTAACCAACAATTTAAAAGCAAATACTCAGATTCACTCTAAAATACTGTGGCCCAAAAAACAAACTGGACACGGAAGTTGCACTTAAAAATGTGTGAATGATAACCAAATGAAATTTATTTTAAAGAAAGATGGCACACACATTTTACAAAACATAAAACAATATATACAAAACAAATATAAAAAAGCAATATTAAAATGAAGACAAAAGGTATTTGGAAACGTTAGTAGAACATGTTCATAGTTAATGTGATGACCTACACCTGTGGTTACTCTGGTAGAACACCTGTATGAATTTAAGGGGAACTGACATCATACATCCACTAAAATCTGATTTATTTAATGTTTTGTTATCCAATGCAACAAAATGCATTTATTTTAAGCATGGCTACAATGTCCAAATACCTTTTGGGGCCACTGTAAGTCACATTACAAATGATAAATGTGTTGGTGAATGCCATTTCATGTTGTCTTTATGTGGAAAGTAAATTCTGCAGTGAAATTAACAAAATAAGAATACCTCTCAACTGAAAGTTCTGCAGGGAAATCTTGTGTTCTGAGAACAAAACCCATCATTTAAGGTGCTATATGTAATATTTTTACTGTACTAAATCATAAAATGACCATAATATGTCATTAGAGAATTAGGAAATATTCTAAGTTGAAATACTGGCTTCTCTGATAACAATGCTACAGCCAGTATGTTCTACTTTGAAGTTTCCATTCCGGGACGGAATTTCTGTTTATGTTTTGTCCTGTGTGATTCCGCCCACTGCCCACTCACCAATAGTATTTCGACACCGCCGGGTTGCCAGATTTGAACAAGTTTGCAGGCAAACAACACTGCGTGCTGCATCCATGGAAGCCAGCAAACAAACTGGATCACAGATAACAGATTCCACTCGACCTAAAAAGCCTCACCATCCGTCTAAAAACCACCATGGCCAGAGATGTAGTAAAATAAGGATAAATATTGGAGATGCCTTTGGAAGATGGAGACAGCTTAAAGCCAAGAAATCCTTTAAAACTGATGCTGAGTTGGCTAATTTGCGTGTCAACATTCTGGCAACCCGGATGAGCTTCGAGTCTGGGGTGGGGCAGACAACTCTCCCATATTTTGAATTTGGACGGCAGTACTCATTTCAAACGCTTGTTGTCAATCTTACATATAGCACCATTAACTTATGTAATTTCTATGCTTTCTTAATCATACTTGACATTTATTATTATTTTTCTTATGTGAATGAGTGGTTCATAATCTCTCAAATAACTGTGGATTCAAAGTGGCAGATAAAAGACCCAACTAATCATTTCATTACTGTGAGGTTTTAAATTTGCTTATATCCCAGGAGGTCTTGACTCTGGAGAATATTTTTCATAGCTAGAAAAACAGTCCACTTTATATTAGGTGTCTTTAATTATTATGTACTAACATTAAATACATACAATACAATGTACTTATTGTGTAACTACATGTTGTTCTGGAAAATTCACATTTGCTGCTATTGAGGTTGAAGTACAGTTAGGTTTAGGGTTAGGGGTTATATTAGGGTTAGGGTTAGAGGCAAGGTTAACAGTGTAACTACAAATGTAATTATATACAAGTACTTTAGATGTAAGTACAATGTAATAACATGTATGTACATAATAAGTACATTGTATCAAATTCTTAAGTACATAGTAGTTAAAGACACCTAATGAAAAGTGTCCAGAAAATCTATATGGACTACAGCACTGTGTCTCTGTAACAGAAACAACATAAACAACAAATCCACAAACAGGCCAAAACTATACCTGACAGCTGGCTTTAAAAACTCTGAACAAAGACTTATCATCACAGTAAGTGTAACGACCAGCAGTTTCTCTAAATTAGGGACAAGTGAGGTAAGTCCCACCAGAGGTGGCGCTGTTGTGCAAATTTCATGGCATCATCATAAATTTATGATCCGCAATTTAAACGTGTTTTATGTCCATTATACAATAAAAAAGTATATATTCTTTTGAGAAATTCTATTATTATTAAGGTATGTTGCGTAAAAGCCATTTAATCGTTCTCATTTGCTATGCGTGGGGCTAGCCCTTCATCCTCAATGTTAATCAACGGAGATCTGGAGAACGTTCAACGTTGGCCTGAGGGGCTAGTTTGCCTTTGCCCCTGAGCCAATCAAAAGCTTTGATCATAATTATGTCAGCTGTTGACATAAACATCGGAAGTTACCCCTCTTGACTGCAGACCTGTGTAATAAACTTAATTGGTAAGTTTTAAAAACTATTTTTTTTCTAATGTGATGTTGGTTGGATTAGTTAAGCACCATTCATCATTTAATTGAACTGTATGCCATTGCGTTGAGCTGTTGTGTTGTTGATGCATTGGTTTGTATTAGATATCAATGACTGCTAAATATTGGGAGTCTGTCATTTTGATTAGTTTTGTTATGCTATTTGAGTTAGTGAGATAATATGCACAACCTTTGACGACTTGCCTATTTGTGGTTTACTTTCACGGACACTTGAGCTTTTTGACATGGATGTGCGCGTCTTAGTGGGGTTTTGTGCTGAGATTAAATTATTAGGGATGTTTGTGTGGCATCATGATCAGAGGTTGCCCCCAAAAATGTCTTTATTCGTCACTATCTGTAACATTTCTGTCATGGTCTATTTTTATCAGTCATACTTGTTTTCATTTTATAAGTACTAGGGCATTGATGGGCGTAATATCTATTATAATGGCACATAAATGACAGTAGATCAGATGATAGATTTTTTGACTCCCTTGTTTAAATCCGGTGAAACCAATGAGTTCTAGTGTGAAACTTCTACCTGTCAATCAACCGCTGCACTAAAACGAGGTTTTTAAACTTTTTTTTAAACACATGCACAAGTTCACAAATCTTCATAGTCCCTGATTTAAACAAAGTGTAACATGAGAAGCACATCTGTGAAACACAATTAACACAGTTGCACCACTAAAATAACAGACAATTCTGCTCTAAACGTGATGTTTGCTCTTGTTAAATGCATGCATAATTGGCTGAAATTATGCACTACTTTTATTTGTGTTTTCTTTTTGTTATTATGCAGTTTGCAATTTATTATCATACATTAACACGCTGAAGTAATGATTGATGTATGCAGTCATGAAATCAGACACCCTCTACTCAAAATCTAAACACAAAAGAGACGCACAATACCAGGTGTAAATGATGATGGTGCCAGTTAATATGCATCTAATATGTGTATTAATACCAGGGAATAAACAGGGAACATGCACAGCGGGAATGTGAGGGACAAAGAGTGAAGTCAAAACTGATGCACTAGGTTAAAATGTTTTTTTTTGTTTCTTTTTTATCTGTCAAAATGAATTTGAAATTATTCGTCAATGTTTCAAAGATCGGTCAAATAATTGATTGTTAAGTGATTGTTTGTGTCCCACACTAAATAATGACCCTGAGACGCCACTGGTAACGACAAATGAAATTCAAAACTCTTAGAAGACCTGTAAACTTTAGACTTCATGTATGATGTCACACCAGCAGATGGCCCTGTGCTCAATCACTCGGCTGAACAGTCACTGATCTGATGATCTATTATGTCATCTTCCATTTGCTTGTCCAAACAATCCTACTTAAGTATTGTTTTTGTGTCTTTTGCATGTACTTGGCAAAATCAGTTGTAGTGGGAGGCAATAACCTGAAGCTCTGGGAGATTAGCAATTGAAAACTGCCCTTCTGTCATCACACAGCTCCAATACTCTGTTGTTTAGATGTATTTGTTTTGTTCTCTCTTATCTGATGAGCGTTGTCTCTCTATCTTTCTCTGTTATTGTTGTCTAGGCATTGTTGGAGGTGATCTCTCCTAGCAGCCAGTACGTCCTCATCCGTCCTTTCCCCTTCATCTCCACATCTCCTCTGAGCTCTAGCTGGAAGCAGTTGAACTCCTCTAGTATGGCCTGTGTGGCTTCTGACACATGGATCTTCAGGGCTGATGGAAGTGGGATGGGTGCACAGTCAATTATAAAATTATAACAGATATTCTTTTCTCAAAACCTTAAATAATCGCAATGATTTCTGGTCAGTAGAAGTAATACTAACGAACTAATCCTATCTTTCGGAGGTTAAGATTTGTCCTTCCTAAACCTTATGGAAGAATATAAGAAAAAAAGAGTCTTTAAAAGGGGACATAACATGTAAAATATGATTGTCCCTTTGAAATCAATTAGTTTAGCCTACAATATAGCCATACACTAAGGTTCACAATTTATGACAGCACACAACTGTTTTTGGTGCAAGAAACCTTGACAAACATTATAAGTGGACTTCAGGGGAAGATAAATGCCACAAAAGAGTAGAATAAGTCTGTTAAAAGTACACTGAAAAAAAAAAGTTAACCTAAAAATGTGCTTCATGCAGTAACATTTAAATTAACTGGTTTTATTCAAGTTAAAAATATTATTTAACATCACTGAATCAACCGAAATATACAATAGGTTACACCAACAAAAATAATTGTAATAGTTAGATCAGGTATTATTAAATATCAAATACCTTAAATATTAAGGAATATTCTGTGTTCAATACAAGTAGAATCGACAGCATTTGTGGTATAATGTTGACTACACAAACATAGTATCGACTTGTCCCTCTTTTTCTTTAAAAAGAGCAAAAATCGAGGTTACAGTGAAGCACTTACAATGGAAGTGAATGAGGTCAATTTTTGGAGAGTTTATCCTCCTGAGACCCGAGTGTGAAGGCTGTTTGCATTTTCGATTCCCCTTTTTGATTTGTAACTAGTAGCGCCTAAGAAACATGCCAAAAAAAAAATAAAAAAAATAAAAATAATAATAATAATAATAATAATATATATAAACTATTTGATATCTGACTAATATAAACTGATAATCGAATAATCACTCATATCACTATATATATATATATATATATATTTAGACCAAATTGTTTTCCTAAAAATGTATGTCCACATATGTGGACAGCGGGACTAAGTTGTTAAGAAATTTTAAATAATACAGAGCTATAGAAAGGTAGAATTTTTAAATCAAATTGTTTATTCTGTTTCCAGGAGTGTTTGTTATTCATATTTTTGAGATGTTACTGACCTTACATTAGAAATGATCATAATTCATTCTGATTCAAAGTAATGGCCAGTATCATCCAATCACTGCCAACCACGTTAAAATAAAATGATACATTATAAATTCTGAATCTATGTCCTGATTATCATTGTCCCATGTCTCCAAAACATGATGAGTGATCCAAACATCATCTACAGCCTGAAACTGAACTTTTGACCGGATGTTAAGAGTGAATGCACTTGGCTACATAGGAAAGCTATAGGATGCTCCCTCGCTCCCTAATTAGGGAATGACTTAACCTCCATTGTGCTGTCTGCACTGGTCTCAGAACAGTTTGAAATGCACCTTATTTCATCCTAACTCCATATAAAGCCTCTGAACAACATTTTCCAGCTTTTGGATGCATCCACTGATTCTCACTGATTCACAGTGAATATAGGATATTTTAAAGAAAATTAGCCTATATTCCATGTATGTTGTCATTGTCTTTAACAGCGTGCCATTTCGTGATAAATCTGTTACATTTTTAAAATGGCATATCACATGAAACTAGAGACTCTACTCTTTTGACTCAAACAGGTTTCAATGTACTAACTTAATTAGGTTTCTTACCAGAACTCAACTGAGATCGGTGCCGTGTTGTTTTGTCACATGACTCGGTGCATTGAAAGTTTAACCCTTTCATGACAGCCTAGTGTCTCCTGAACTGAGATCAGTTGGTTTAAATGAAATGAAATTATGTATAGCCTACAACAAAGTTGTAAAATTGGATATTACTTTAACACGCATACTGTTTACGTCTTGTGGCTATACTTTTAAAACAGTGAGTAATTTAACGTTTACGGATTGGCCCCATTCACTTCTATTGTAAGTGCCTCACTGGAACCAAGATTTCTGCTTTTTTTTTTAAAGGAAAGGAGGGACAAGTCTAAATAATTTTTGGTGGTAATCAACATTATGCCACAGATGCTGTTGATTCAACTTAACTTGTATGGAACCCGGAATATTTCTTTAAGATAACAATTAAAGGACACTACTTTTTACAGTGTACTGAGAAAAAATGCTATATACAGGCATCTCACCTTCTCCATTGGACTCCATGCGTGAAGCAGTGTTGACTGTATCTCCAAACAAACAATAGCGTGGCATCTTCAAACCAACCACCCCTGCACACACGGGGCCTGAACACATCAAAATACACACCAACACACACATCATCATCATCGGTCAATAGTTCCCATTAGTCAGTCACAAACCAACAGAAATGCTTTGAGATTTGTGGTCATACAGGGTCTCTTTCTTTCACTTTGCCTTATGACTCATGCTGCTCACCACTGTGGATGCCTATGCGTAGACGCAGCTGTTGGTTTGGACGGTGACGGATTCGAAAGGAGTGAACAGCCTCTAGTAGAGCCAGAGACATGCGTGCGATCTCTCGGGAGTGCAGTTTGCCATTCCTCACGGGAAGACCTGATACTACCATGTACGCATCACCAATGGTCTCCACCTGGGGGCACCACACAAAGAGGCATCATTCTATGGCACTTTCCATGATAGGGCCTGAAATGCTTGTAAAAATAAAGTCAAACTTTTTCAACAAATGGTCAGTGAAACGGTGCTTAACCTTCATAAAATGTTGTTTGTCCCACTCAAGAGGTCAAACCATATATTAAATGAACTTTTTAATTTTCTATTCATTTTCTGAGGTCTGCAATGTTTGCAACCATGTTACTAAAATATGGAGCATGTCTAAACTCCTGATTTGTGTGATTTTGTAATTTGTTTTTAATAAAAAAAATATAAAATAAACAACAAAATCAAATATACATAATTTATGTTAAACATAAAAAAGAACCAGAATGGGTAACATGATTGCAAGCAACAGTAACAGGGTTGTAAGTTACTTAATAACAGGAATTCCTCTACAAATTTCTATTTCTCTAAAACTGTAATCAGATTACTTTACTAAATACTTTACTTTTAAGTTAATTTCTAAAACACTTTTCTGCTAAATAAATTAAAATAATATCTGTATTTCTTTCTTGTACATTGTTACAAACAAGTCATACACATGTAATGTTTTACACTACTTTTTTCTTTTTTTTTTTACTAAAAAGTGATTAGATTACAGTGATATAAATACTTGGATTACACCCAACACTGTTAAGGACCAAATGCTGGTTTGTAGTTAGGTCAGCATTGATGATAATCTTATATTTCCCATAAATGAAATACATTTTTTTGTTTTTTCTGATACAATAACTTGAGTAACAGGGATGATGAATGCTGTTAACACTGCAATTTGTTTAAATATTAAGAAAATAGATTGAGATTATTCACTTGACAATTTTCAAGATTAAAATTAACACTTTACTTGGTAAAAATATTTCTGTTATGGGGAAAATTATGTGGTAATTGTGTTTGAAGTCCATTTAAATTGTTCCGGAGTGAAAACATTATTTTAAATTCTGGTCCAATATTTTTTCATGAAACCAAAGGTTTTATCACAGTACATTTTCAGAATTACACCACTTCCTTTTGCCTGATAAAATTAGGCTTTTCTCTTTTTAGTAGAACGTAAGCATGTGTTTTGATCCTGAAAGAATAACTTTGCATTACACATTTCTTTGCGTAAATCATTGTTATGGATATAGCCTTCCGTGACATGCTGAAGACATTTTTAACAACTATATATCATTACTACATTACATGCTTGGTTAATCCAGATCCATGGAAAAATATTAGTAAAAGGTTGTCATTTTTCACTGTATTATTGTTAGATATGACGCATTAATACAGATTTGTTGCTGCAGAGTTTTGACTGAGAAGCGGATCTGTAATTAAAATTAAAGGTGCACTCAGTAATATATATATATATATATATATTTTTTTTTGTATGTCATCTTGAACTTACACTGACACCTAGAGGCGTGGATGCAGCATCATTCAAAAGCAATAGTTTTCAGGTACCAATGTCATTGTAGAAATGTACTATTCACAGTCAGCCAAAATTAATTTAATCCCTAAGTGAAAGTGTCCATTAACAGGGAGGTTACAGAGATTGAGCAAGTAGTATTCGACTGATCATGTGATTCTAACATGGCAGCCCTCATGAGGGGACCCTCTTAATATAGAATAAACTGCTTACTGGTTACTGAGATAACTGGAGTCTTCATCTCATGTGAGAGGTCATTATTTTATAGATATGTATGAAAATTACTATTGATTTCTTTATGAGTAAGACTTTTTTAATGAGTAAAAAATTACTTGGTGCACCTTTAAATTATCCATACCGTTATAGACCTTAATGTATGGCCTATTACAGTGAAAGAGCAATGGATGTGTGCTCCCTCCTGTTTAACCTCAGTGTTAGTTATTAAATCAGTGTAACGTTGATTCAGAATTGTATTAGCTCCAGAAGAACATGGGTACACCAAGGTTTAAAATAATAATAATAATCGGCTTGCATAAGTTGACATTTAGTCCAAACATGTCCATACAGTGTGTGTGTGCCTGCAGGAGAGAGAGATTTAGGATATTAATTGATTTTAGATGGCCAGATGTATATTTGAATGTTTTAACGTGAATACGTTTATTAAAAATTATTTTAGGCTACTGTATACTATGCTTGTTATGATTTCTAAGCTGATAAATACCCCACCAGGTCGCTTGTTTCTCTTTAGAGATCTGGCAACACTGCAGCTGGTACATCACCCACCCTTAGCACAGAGTACTTTCATTTTAAAAAGAATGTTATTAACCGTTCTTTAATTTTGTTCTAACCGGTTACCATTTGGAAAGGAGGCAGTGCAATGCTGGAACCACAATGAAAAAATACAGTTTCTGCTCAGAACTAACCAAAATGAAAAACATTTTATTTTTAGGCCCTGACAAAAAGTAGTTTATGTGTGCAATTTTTCAGATGCTAAAATACGCCATTTGTAGGTATGCCAAATATATGCCATTTGTAGGTTGATTTAATCTAAAAGTTACTATCAATTACAGATTGTCAAAATTATGACACTGTTGTATGTTTTTAATTGTTAGATTTAGTCGAGAAGGTCAAGACCTCTGAGGTGGGCAGGCCAAATTCACAATTTTTGGTGTCTGATGTGTTTAAAACTACCCACTTTTTATGCTATGTTAGTTCTCATAATAAAAAACACGGGATGTGTGCCCCATTTGTGGAAAGTGCCTTCACACTGACAAGCAAGAGATTGCGAGAAGTGTCTTAGCCACAAAAGCACTAATGACTTTGAACAAAAGAGAACAGAATGACTGCCTATCATTACCTTGTAAACGTCAAAATTGTCAATGATTGCATCAAAGCAAGTGTAAAGATCATTCAGCAACGTCACCACCTGTGGGAAGAACAAATCAACACACATAATCTATTGTACGGTAGAGTTCAATACTGCACCAGTCATGATGTTTACACTAAACAACATAGAAAATTATCTTGTAATTATTTCAGTGAGTGTCCTTGTGGAATGTTTAGTAAATGGGCCCTGCTGTGGTGGAGTGTCTGACCTGCATTGGCGTGCTCTCGGCTGATAATGCGGTGAAGCCCACAATGTCACTGAAGTAGATGGTGACTGAGTCAAAGGCTTCTGCCTGCACCATCTCACCTCGTTTCAGCTGCTCCGCCACTGAGCTAGAACACCACACATATACACACAATGAGATAAGACTCGGCGAGTCTATCTTCCTAGTCAACAAATGAAAAAAAAAAAGAAAAAAAAAATTGTACCCACATTTGGAAAGTCTGATTCATTTTAGTGAATCGCTTTGTTCAGGCTGTTCGCTTCACTGAACAGGTTCAATAAAATGATCCACATTTTTGTTCAGAATAGCAAACAATACAGATACAATAATGTATCCTGTGCGCACAATGTGAATTTTCGATATGCATAGAATACCAGGATGAGATATTACACGTGCCAAACTGTGAAGTACGGTACACAACAGAGCACATTGTGCTGTGTACTGTACCCCACAATGCTGTATGCTCAATTTGAACTTCATTTTCAAAGGTCAGTTTGGTACTCACTGTGGCAGAATCTGATAGAGCAGAGCTTCAGCTTTACGTTTCTCCTCATGGTACGCTTGCGTTCTCTCCTCCACCAGCTCCTCCAGGTTATTGGCATACTGTTCCATGCGGGACAGCAGGTTATCCAGGATATTGGAGCCATATCCACTGTGGTACACACAGAGGGAAAGGCAGTTATGAGATGGGTGTCTGTCTGATCACTATGGCAAAACACGCTGGGGTTAAAATAATAAAATTGGGGTTATGAATAAGCCAGCACATAATTCGTGCACAGAGATTGCCACAAAAATCTCCACAGACTTCCGCAGAATTCGGACATCTGTTTTTTTCTGGAACTGGCTTTCATAGTTGACATAACATGTCAAACTGTGACTGCAGTGTCCTGCTGTTTGATTTTCTACACTTTATCTAAAACCACTTAAAACAAAATATAATTATATTATATGCAGTTTTTATAACCTCACATTAACTGAGGGACTACAAAGTATTGTTACATCAAAGGCTATTTAAGTGAACTGCAAAGGTGAAAAACTTGACATGAAATACTTTTGCAAAGTTGACATGTTCTGCTACATTATGTGCTGTATAAAACTACACTGAATTTTTTTTTTAACCTTAACATTATATACTGTTTATAAATCAGGCCTGCACAATTACAATTACAGCTGCCACAATTAACTAATTGTGAAAAGTGTCAGTTATAGCAGTCCAGGTTGATCATTTTAACCAATCAGAGACATGTCCATTGCTTGCTTCTGTATATGATTTGTTCAAAATTTGCATAACAGCTTTCTTTTTTATGCTTCTGATAGGGCCAATGTAAAGTTGACCATTTAGGTTTACTGATGTATAAAACAGCAATAAAGTCACACAGTTCTCAGCTTGTTTAGAATTTGCCAACATAAAGAATACGGCTTGCAGTTGATCCACCCCAAATAAGTACTATTAATCGAAATTAATTGCAATTATAATATCAAGGAAAATAATCAACAACTATAATTTTTGTCATAATTATGCAGCCCTAATATATATATATATATATATATATATATATATATATATATATATATATATATATATATATATATATATATACAGGTGCATCTCAATAAATTAGAATGTCGTGGAAAAGTTCATTTATTTCAGTAATTCAACTCAAATTGTGAAACTCGTGTATTAAATAAATTCAGTGCACACAGACTGAAGTAGTTTAAGTCTTTGGTTCTTTTAATTGTGATGATTTTGGCTCACATTTAACAAAAACCCACCAATTCACTATCTCAAAAAATTTGAATATGGTGACATGCCAATCAGCTAATCAACTCAAAACACCTGCAAAGGTTTCCTGAACCTTCAAAATGGTCTCTCAGTTTGGTTCACTAGGCTACACAATCATGGGGAAGACTGCTGATCTGACAGTTGTCCAGACGACAATCATTGACACCCTTCACAAGGAGGGTAAGCCACAAACATTCATTGCCAAAGAAGCTAGCTGTTCACAGAGTGCTGTATCCAAGCATGTTAACAGAAAGTTGAGTGGAAGGAAAAAGTGTGGAAGAAAAAGATGCACAACCAACCGAGAGAACCGCAGCGTTATGAGGATTGTCAAGCAAAATCGATTCAAGAATTTGGGTGAACTTCACAAGGAATGGACTGAGGCTGGGGTCAAGGCATCAAGAGCCACCACACACAGACGTGTCAAGGAATTTGGCTACAGTTGTCGTATTCCTCTAGTTAAGCCACTCCTGAACCACAGACAACGTCAGAGGCGTCTTACCTGGGCTAAGGAGAAGAAGAACTGGACTGTTGCCCAGTGGTCCAAAGTCCTCTTTTCAGATGAGAGCAAGTTTTGTATTTCATTTGGAAACCAAGGTCCTAGAGTCTGGAGGAAGGGTGGAGAAGCTCATAGCCCAAGTTGCTTGAAGTCCAGTGTTAAGTTTCCACAGTCTGTGATGATTTGGGGTGCAATGTCATCTGCTGGTGTTGGTCCATTGTGTTTTTTGAAAACCAAAGTCACTGCACCCGTTTACCAAGAAATTTTGGAGCACTTCATGCTTCCTTCTGCTGACCAGCTTTTTAAAGATGCTGATTTCATTTTCCAGCAGGATTTGGCACCTGCCCACACTGCCAAAAGCACCAAAAGTTGGTTAAATGACCATGGTGTTGGTGTGCTTGACTGGCCAGCAAACTCACCAGACCTGAACCCCATAGAGAATCTATGGGGTATTGTCAAGAGGAAAATGAGAAACAAGAGACCAAAAAATGCAGATGAGCTGAAGGCTACTGTCAAAGAAACCTGGGCTTCCATACCACCTCAGCAGTGCCACAAACTGATCACCTCCATGCCACGCCGAATTGAGGCAGTAATTATAGCAAAAGGAGCCCCTACCAAGTATTGAGTACATATACAGTAAATGAACATACTTTCCAGAAGGCCAACAATTCACTAAAAATGTTTTTTTTATTGGTCTTATGATGTATTCTAATTTTTTGAGATAGTGAATTGGTGGGTTTTTGTTAAATGTGAGCCAAAATCATCACAATTAAAAGAACCAAAGACTTAAACTACTTCAGTCTGTGTGCATTGAATTTATTTAATACACAAGTTTCACAATTTGAGTTGAATTACTGAAATAAATGAACTTTTCCACGACATTCTAATTTATTGAGATGCACATGTATATACAGTATACACCCACTGAACACTTTATTAGGAACACCTGTACACCTACTTATTCATGCGATTATCTAATCACTCAATCGTGTGGCAGCAATGTAATGCATAAAATCATGCAGACACAGGCCAGGAGCTTCAGTTAATGTTCAGATTATAGATTAATGTTGTCAGCTGTTAGATCATCATTCGGTTCTCAAGTCATTAGAAAGGCTGACCGGTATTGAGATCGCATCTCAAGTTTCCCCAGTAAGCGGATCTGACATGAGAAGCATAGTGGAAAGGGGTATTTTTGTGTGGCTGTGAACTAAAGCCCACTGGGTATTTTTAAAAACTGGATTAGCATTTAACCAATTCTAATTAATTTACAATTCAGTAACTACACTGAATATAACTCAAATTGTGAAAATCATGAAAAAGAAATGATGAATTTAAAATATACATGTTCTCTTCTACCTACATTTCAACCTAAAATCTTGATGTTGATACAAAAATCTAACTTATGCATCCACTACACAAAGCATTTTTGAACTCCTTTGTATTGTGAGGTGATTAGTATGGATGTGTGTCAGATACCGGTTATTCTTGAGGAGCAGAACTTTAATCTGGCTGAAGTCCGGTCTCTCATTGAAGTCTTCTGACCAGCAGCGCTGCATGAGCTGACCTATCTCATCACTGTGACTTTGAGGACACAGCAGCGGACGCAAGTATGGCCACCGGCCCTCCACCACACACTCTATGATTTCTGAAGAGGAGAGAATAGAGAGAAACAGACAGCAGCAGCGGAGAGAGAAAAAATACCAACAAACATTAATAAGCTTTCTCCACATGTCTCTTTCACACATGACCCTAACAAAAAATTACCATGTCAACCAAAATTTCCACAGAACTGCACTGCAAAAATGTGATTAAGAAAATGTCCCCAATAAGCCACCACTGTCACCCATAAATAAATAAATAAATTAAATAAAAATAAAAATAAAAACATTTATCATTTATTTACAAAAACAAAAACAAAAAAAAAACTAGTAATTACAGTATTTTGGCAAAAACTATGGTTAACAGGGGAAACACGTACACAAATTAGCATATATACAGTTTGAATTTCTAAGAAAAAAATGTAGAGTGATCAGATGCATCATTGGGGTTGACAAAAAGAGTGAGAAAGAAAAAGACAGGGATAGAAAGAGCAAAAATGTGAGAAACAATGTGAGCAAAAGAGATGAAAGTGTCATTCACGGGTTTTGAGTAGATCTTGGACTTGACAAATCTCTTCACAGCAAGGGTCAACACGACAGTGATAATGACTCAACACTGACTGAGACATGGCTATGCTGTCATGACCACCAGTGACCGTCCTACTCCATATCTCAATACACAGAGAAACATGAAAAAAAGCACCTTTATTTTCATCCATTTGTTCCAAATTATTGCACAGCTTTCTAGAATACTTGCTTCTGATTGGTCAATGATTTTGAACATCAATAATGACCGTTATAGCTGTGCAGTACTGTGTAACATAGCTTTGCTCACATTCTGTATCTCGTGTCTCTCTGGAGTCTCTACAAGTCAGCAAATAAAATAATTTCAACTCAAATTAATATTTCATGTCCATGTAGTTATTTATTTGGTAGCCATGTTATAAGCAGGATAATGTACAGCTAACCGGTCATTATCACAAAATAAACCCTTTTAGTGTGAAGATCTGGCGCTAAAGTAAAAGTAAAATAGAGAACATCAATTAAATTCATTATTAATGGGAGTAGTTGCTTCAAAACATTAGGCAAATAAACTATATCACATGGTGAAAGAATTGTATATTGTGATTATTACATTAACCCTTTAAGCTCTGAGGGTGTTTTTATAAATTTCAGTGGCATACCCAAAATTAAAGGAGCAATATGTAACATTGACATCAAGTGTTTAAATGGGTACTGCAGTCCAAATTAAAAATATTGGAGAGATTTGTCTCCCCCGCACCCTCCTCCGCAGACTAGAATCTCACGTGGGTTGCCAGGTTGAGGACACGCAACAGGAATGAGCAAAGTGACAATAGCAAGCAACGAGTCTTACACTGCAAGTTTATCAGCTAATGTATACGTTTGAAATGTTTTTATTGTTTGTAACTTTGTCAATATTAGCTAGATGTACTGCTGGCTTCCATGGCTTCCATGGTGCGCTGTGTTTGCCCGCTAACTTGTTTCAAATCTGGGAACCCGGGGTGTCGAAATACTATAGGGAAATGGGCAGTGGGTGGGATCTCACAGGCCAAAACACAAACAGAAATTCCGGCCCAGAATGGACATTTCAAAGTAGAATATACTGGCTGTAGCATTGTTTTCGGAGAAGCCAGTATTTAAACTTAGCATGTTTCCTAAATCTCTGATAACATATTATGATAATTTTATGCTTTAGTATAGTAAATATATTCAATATTGCACCTTTAAAGGCTTATAACAAAAAATAAAAATGTTTTTATACTATATATGGACACACTTTATATTAGGTGGCCTTAACTACTATGTAATTATTATGTACATACATGTTGTTGCATTGTAATTACATTTAAAGTACTTGCATTTAATTATATTTGTAGTTACACTGTTAACTTTACCCCAACCCAACTCTTACCCCAAAACCTAACTCTAACCCCTTATCCTAACCCTAACCCTACCCTTACTCCTAAACTTACCCATACCTCAACCTCAGTAGCAGCAAATGTGGGAATTTTGCAGAACAATATGTAGTTACACAGTAAATACATAGTCTTGTATGTATTTAATGTTAGTACATAGTAGTTAAGGCCACCTATTATAAAGTGTGACCACTGAGTAAAATTTTGTGTTGATACGACAAAGCAATCAAAAGCTATAGCATTACAAATATAATTTATCCTATTGTCCGCAAAATATCTCCAAGTGTCCAAAAGCCTCTCCAAACAAATAAAACATAATAATTGTACATAAGAAATAATTACACATGCAAATACAACAATGACTAAAGGTATGCTCTCTCTCCAAAGCATGCAGGCATGAGTAACGAGATCTCATTTAGTTCCATTCTGTGTCATTTGAGTCATCATTGAGTCTGTGTCATGTACTTGGCTCTATCTCCTGGTGGTCATATGTAATTAGAGTAAATTATCCTCTCTGCCCATATTTGGATGACTTCCACCTTTAGTTGCGATCTGAATCCTAATTCAATTGGTTTAGCATTCCATGATGCTGGACAAAGTGCTACATAATTTCCGATGAAGTCATATGATCCAGGAAAGCTAACGTGTGTGCTGTGTGCACATTGTGCTTCATGTGGACTCTCTAATGATCTATGCATCTGATTGTGTTGTGTGTGGGCTCGTTTGAAAGATAATCCCTTTAAGTAATGGTAAGTGATATTTTATGTTCTTTTTATTTTTTTGTTAAGTTATAAGCCAAAACATGGCATATAAGAAACACCTGTTTACATGTAACATGTATGTCAAAGAAATACACTTAGCTATTACACGCTATATTTTTGCATTGGAAAGTAGAGCTTCAAAGCTTTAAAATGATACCTATTTTGTGTTGGTCAAGACTTTAGTTATTAGTATTTTGATTATTATTGTTTTCTTGGCGGGCCCATTCAAGCTTAAAGGGTTAAATAAACTAATTATCAGTGATAATTGCTAAGGCAAGCAGCACTATTACTATTTTTCTGACTCTTTCTAAACAATATTGCAGCACACCAGGCATTAACAAGCATCTCTTACATTTTTTTTTTTCAGAAAGTGTAAACATTTAGTTGTTGTTATTTTAAGCCTTAAGGCTCTGGGTTACTGATCAGAAGGTTGGGGGCTCAAGCCCCAGCACTGCCAAGATGCCACTGTTGGGCCCTTGAGCAAGACCCTTGACCCTATCTGCTCCAGGGGCGCCGTATCATGGCATTAGCTGGGATATGTTAAAAAAAAAGAATTTCACTGTATATGTGCAAATGTATAATGTGTGATAAATAAATAAAATTATAAAAAAAATAATATTATTAGGCATACTAGATTTATTTATATTAGTATACTTATTTGTACTTGTATATGTGAAGCTAAAGCACTTCTGAAATGTAAATGTAAGTCAAAACAATAAGCCATGGAAGGCTGTTTTAACTGCAGTACAAACACTGTACAAACACTGTATGACACAACCTCTCATGGCTTATTGTTTTATTCCTTGCCTTATTCTTTATTTTTCACTTTATCAATTAGTCTTCCCACATTATTGTGCAAAAACTCTTCTGTCCATCTGGCTGTCTCCTACATTTGGTGTAACGTGATAATGACAGTGTCTCTGGCATGCTCATATTACTGTCTCCGAATCCCTTTGTTCTCGTGGTGAGTTGGCACAGATCCAGACACGAGACTCATGCTTAAACGCAGCCACTGGTATGTGTTTGCTGATCCGTTTATAAGTATGGGTGACATCGCTGAGTTCATGTGTGGACAAAGATGGAATGTAAATAAGATGTAAACTGTAGAAGCCTTCACCTTTAAATAAATGTTTTGGGTTCAATACAATTTAAGCTCTATGGACAGCATCTGTGGCATGCTGTCAATTACAATAAAAAAATCATTTCAACTTGAAATGTGTTTACAGAAATGCAGTTACAGTGAAGTCTATGGGCACCAGAGGGTTTTATTCTGTGAAATAAAATTATTATTTGAGCTCTTCAGTCGTCTAAATTTCCATTTGGGACTACTTTTCTAGGTGGAGGAACTTTTTGGTTATGCGTTACCCATGTAATTTCCGGTGTAGTTTTGCTCCATGTAAAAAATGCTTTTCAGATAGTTTCATCACATTTCTTCTTTGTATATCTTTGGACAAAAATTATGCCAAACATTTCTGTATTTACTGGTTTTTTAAAAATGGATTATAAAAAGAGAGAGACAAAGAGAGCTGTTACTGCTGAATGTGACTTTGCACAAACACATAATACTTTAAACTTTAATGTACAGCATAACTTAAAACTGATATCTTAATATCTTGAGTGAGCAGATGTGGATGCAGACACAAAGATGAAAGGATAAAAAGAAAAGTGACACAAAAAGTCACCTGCGTTATCTGTGTAATTAGCTGCATAATTGGTATCTTATAAATAGGGTAGTCGATTTAACGCGTTAATTTAGTGCGATTAATTATATGAAAAATAACGTGCTAAAAAAATGAATGCAATTAATCATGCCACCGACCTGTATAAATTCCGTAATAAGGAATGTTTCTACTATCAGAGTGATACAAGCTTGATGTACCACCTTTATGCAGTAGGGGCAGTCAGCGTGCCAGCCGTACTGGCAACCTGCCTCATCATAATTTTGAGTCATTTGCTCGTAAAACGGACCTTCCTGAAAACTTTCCGCAAATTCACAAAAGCTTCATACTCCCCAGATTTGTTAGTAAAACGTGTGTATGTTAGTGAATTCCAAACATTTGTAAAAAGGGTGCGTGTGCATGTTCATTCACAATTATCATAATCCTCACCCATGAAAACACCATATAAGGAAGGCACCAGACTCGCTGGTAAATGCTGTTCCCTTCCGATTCAGTTCACTCAACATTGCGACAAACAGTACTGGGAAATTCCTTCGATGACTTGCAATAATGGCAATCTTGTGATTGGCAATGGTGATTAAGCTCCGTCCCTTTAGGCACGCAATTGGCCTATATAAGCGAGTAAGAAATCACCATTTCTTCAGAATTTTCTTCCTTCAAGACAGCGACATCATCTCTTGTCGAAGCCCTCTGTGCTTCGCTGTTGAAATACACTTCTTCAGCAGATGGGATCTTCTCTGCAGATGCAGACAGGATGACTCTCACCTGTACTACTCGGCACCTGCAGTGAGAAGACTCTCCCCTGCAGTGTTCCGGTGAAGATTCTCTCCACCTCGCCATCGAAAATGCTTCTCGGTAAACTGATTCTTCCCTTCAGATGCTCGCTGTTGAACCACAAAGTGCTTCAGCAAGACACCACCCGCTTCCTGCAGTGTTCGGGCAGGAGATTTTGCATCCTTTTCATATATATGTATTAATATATATCAAAAAAGAGCCGCATGGTTGAGATGGATGAAGTTGAGTAGGATTTCGTGCTGGCGCAGGCCCTTCGAGCCGCTCATTGCACCTGCTTGAGATGCAAACACATTCACGCTGTTTATTTCACCTCCCCACCGTAGTTCGTCAGGAGATCTTATGTGTTGTTTTTGGGTGATTGTGTTCACATACAATGCTTTCAGAAATCAGAAATGTGGTTGTTGCACCTTTTCGAGACGCACACATTCACACACTGCGCATTCCTCACCAGAGTTCGCCAGGATGATTCGCAAATGTGTTTCTAGGTGTTGAATTCACATAAACATTGTTCTCACACAAAAGAGGAGGCTCTTGTTGCGCAAAAAGCACACACATTCTCACACTAATTTTTCCCTGCCGGAGTTCGCCGATATGGTAGACAAATGTGTTTCTGTGTGTTGTTCACATCAGAATGTTCTCACACAAAAGAGAAAATGCTCATTGCACCTGCTTGAGATGCAAACACATTCACACTGTTCGCTCCCCCTCCCCCACCGATGTTCACCAGGAGGTCTCATATATGTAGTTTCTGTGTGATTGTGTTCATATAAACATCTCATATATCAGAAATCTGCTTATTGCACCTCATCGAGACACATTTACACGCTACTCATTCCCCACCGGAGTTCACCGGGATGATTCACAAATGGGCTTCTCTGTGTTGTTCACATCAGAATGTTCTCACATAAAAGAGAAAGCGCTCGTTGAAAGAGACGCGCACACATTTAAATGCAACTCTTTCCTCGCTGGAGTTTGCTGGGATTATTCACAAATGTGTGTTGTGTTTTCATCAGAATGTTCTCACATAAACGAGAAAGTGCTTGTTGCAAAAGACGCACACAAATTTACATGCAACACTTTCCCCACCAGAGTTTGCCAGGATAATATGCAAATGTATTTTTGTGTGTTGTGTTCACATAAGAATGTTCTCACATAAAAGAGAGAAGCGCTTGTTACACGAGACGCACACGCTCACCGAGACGCTGTTCACTTCCCACCGGAGTTTGCCGGGATGTTACACGGTATGTTGTTTCCATAAGATGTGTTCAATAAGAATGATTATTACAAAAAAAGAGGAATCCGCTTTTGATGCCTTCAAGAGACGCACGCACATTCACATGCCATTTCACTCCCCTCCCCACCCGAGATCATTGGGACAGGGATATTACAGAGAATGTTGTTTCTGTGTGTTGTGTTTGAATAAGGGAGTTCTCGTTGCGCTGCAGGAGGTGCACATACTCCCGAAGAAGATCTTCAAGCTTCTCTTATCCCACACTCTGTGCACAACCACTTCCCGGTTGCGAGCGGCGATCTACAGTATGTCCTCTAGTGAGTGAGCTGGTGCGCCCGTTATCCTGCTTACAGCGTTCTGTCATCTATGGTCCCTGTCATGGGATGCGCGCATGTTGTGCACAGGAACTCGCAATCTCCTTGCAAAGAATGCGATAGAGATTGTTCCGAACAGTGGTGCCCATAAGTGTTCTACAGCCACTGTTCTATCATTCCGGAGTAAGATGGCAGGCTTCAGCCCATTTTAAATCTGAGACACTTGAATAATGTGCTCGCAAAGCACCTATTCAAAGCGGTATCTCAGAAACAGATCTTATTGAGCATTCGCCCTCGGGCTGGTTTGTGTCAATAAACACAAACATGGACAAGCTGCACCTCGTCACAGGCTATTTTTGAGATTCACGTTCGAAGGAACAGCTTATCAACTCAGAGTTATTCCCTGGCTCCCACGCTTGAAGTGTATCGATGCAGCGCTCGCTCCATTGAAGAACTACCTCTATGATGGGCTATTAATAGCCCAATCAGAGGCTCTGTTGTGCAAGCATGGGAATTTACTACTCAGCCATTTGTACAGCCTGGGACTCAATGTCAAACTGGGCAAAAAGCACACTAGCATGCATGCACATCTCAGAAATAGGCGTGTCCAGACCATTCTTCAGTTTCTATCTCAGTTCAAACTGGGGAAATCACTTCCACTAAAGTCATTCAAAGTGCTGGGTTTCATGGCGGCAGCATCCGCCAACACATCGTAAGGTCTTTTACACACGAGACCTCTCCAGATGTTGCTCAAACATCATGTACCACGGCATGCCTGGCGACAAGGGCAAATGCGAACAGGCATAACTTGCCTCTTTCTAGCTGCTCTAGCACCATGGACAGCTCCAACCTTTTAACAGCATCATGCTGGGTCAGGTCTTCTGGATGCTGGAAATCATGGATGCGCCCAAACTCCAGGCGAGGGGGACCAAAGGAATGATCACGTCGGACATACCGGCGGGTGGGGCCTCGCGGCGGGGCAGAGCTCGAGGTGCCACGTCGAGGGGACTCAAGCCCCGTGGCCATGCTGAGTCCAGGGACATAAAAGCACTTACCTGGCAAAGCACTGCCTTTTTTATTTTTTTGTGTCTCTCGGAACCAGTTGGGTATGTATGCTGGAAGGAATCAGTGAGGGACTGTTGCTTTTTAGATGAATGTATTACCTGCTCTGCTATCCTGCTTTCAGACAGTGATATCACTGGGTGATGGCGCCACAGATGTGCAGTCATGTTGGAAGTGTTTCCATTTGAGTAGGCGACACGTGTAAAACAATGCTTGCGCACAGTCATTTTTTTGTTTACCGTTTTTTATTCCTCGGCATTATACTCAACGGCAAAACCAAAATGTCCCCACAACACAGATTTGAAAGACGGTGATGCTTCCTTGTACTGCAGCCTCACTTCACTGCTCGCCATGTCAAAGTGTGAAATAGTGAAATCTGACACCAGCATTGCAAGCATGGTTAAGCACCCCCTAACTTTAGTGCATAGTGATTGGATATTTACTCACGGGGAGGCATTTCCTCATCTCAGCGCATAGACTCACGGGCACACACAAACAGAGCCAATTCGGAGAGAAATAAAAAGCACTGAAATTATTTAAACGCAAAACCGAAAAAAACCCCCACAATTCACAAGCGCGTATTGAACCGTGGATGTCGTACTGAACGGTTCAATATTATATTGAGAATTGTGGCATCCCTAATTTCCACCACCATTATCCTTCTCTGGTTCAGTTCGCAGTGCATCGCCAGCTTCATTTGTGAAACTTCTCAGATAAATCATGATGGTAACAGTGATTTACTTGCAACTGGAAGAATCTTCAGAGAAATTAATAGAATCTTTGACTGAAATGCTGTTTACAGATGTTACAGATTTGCAAGCTATACAACTTTTTCTATTTTTTCCCCATTGTACTGTGTTCGCACCTGCCCACAATGTGTTTATTTATTTATTTATTATCCCTTTTTTCCCTAATTTAGAATGCCCAATTCCCAATGCGCTCTAAGTCCTCGTGGTGGCATAGTGACTCGCCTAAATCCAGGTGGCGGAGGACAAATCTCAGTTGCCTCTGCGTCTGAGACCGTCAATCCGCACATCTTATCACGTGGCTTGTTGAGCGCGTTACCGCGGAGAAATGTGGAGGCTTCATGCTATTCTCTGCAGCATCCACGCACAACTCACCACATACCCCACTGAGAGGGAGAACCACATTATAGTGACCACGAGGAGGTTATCCCATGTGACTCTACCCTCCCTAGCAACCAGGCCAATTTGATTGCTTAGGAGACCTGAGTGGAGTCACTCAACACGCCCTGGATTCGAATACGCGACTCCAGAGGTGGCAGACAGCGTCAATACTCACTGAGCTACCCAGGCCCCCGGTTGCTTGCTCTTTGAAATGATGCAAAAATGTCTAATGGGGGATGTCAATAATTCATCAGAATGGGGTCGAGTTCAGGGTACAAGAACATTCGGAAGCAGCATGCCGATTTCCTGTGACTATTGCTCACACAATGACTTCAGAAGATTTGCAATGTAGCACACAAGTCATATGGACTCTTTTATAATACTTTTTAGGAGCTTGCCAATGCCTCATCAGTATATGTTTTCACAAACATTCTGCTAAACTTTCCTTTTGGGTTAACTAGTCCTTTCATTTTGCTCCTATATATCATATAAAGACATGTTGATCACTCATGTGTATCTTCTGACCTTTAGGGCTGAGAAAAGGGCCTTCCAGGTAGAAGACGCCCTTCAGAAGGGCCAGTTCCTGCAGGATGATTCCAAAGCTGTAAACATCTCCCTTTTGTGTCCCGCATGGAGGTGGGTTATCGGCACGCAGAAGCTCCGGGGCCGTCCATAGCTTGCCTGCAAACACTGATGTTACAGGCTTCTGCACACTTTCATCGTTTGTATCTGTGTTGTCTAAGATCAAGGTTACATACGTGCATAGAAAGCATGTGTGTCCTCTAAACAGCTTTCCTTGCGGAAACTTTCCAGACCATAATCTGTAATTTTTAGCACAAAGCGGCTGTCCACCACGCAATTGGAAGACTTCAGGTTGCCGTGGGAGACTATCACGCTGTTGTGAAGGAACACCATTCCCTGAGTGGTGAAGAGTTGACATTCTTACAAAAACATCTGACAGCATTCATCATATTTACCAAAACACCAAAAAAAAAAAAATAATAATAATAATAAAAAAATAATTAAATAAAATCAGTAATTAAAGACTTGTTTGCAACGGCTGTTTTTAAATGATAACTTGTCCCTTTTAGGGAATTGCCATTAAACCTTTTAAATTACGCACTTCTCAAAATTACCTTTACAACTCTGACACTCTGTAGCAGAAAACAACATTTTAGAAAAATAATGAAAAGCAAAATATTTATAGAGTTCAGTTTTAAGGCTCTAAAGATGCTCTGCACAAGTATGTAAATGCAAACGCTTCCAGCTAACATTCATAATGCAGCGCTAATATGCGTTGCACATTCAGTGTTGCCGCAAGGGGGCGCCATTGCTGGCAATAGCATAAACGGTCTTCTTCTAAAGTCAGTTTTCTTTTTTAGGTTAAATATGTATTTGAAGGCAACTCTATCACTCCCTTTTGTACTGACAGTAACGTAAGAATACATGTAAAGACCCATGAAATGAAAAGTTGGGGCTTTTAGTCCATGTTTATTAGTTTTGAAGCTGCTACCGTAACTGCTAGTGTACTCCTAAAAGCCCTTCAATATACCCAGCCCAAATTTCCTGTCCACTTAGGACAGATTATGGAACTTGTCAAGGAATTTCATGGCCAAACATTCATGTTTGCAATTGCATACTTGTATACTGGCCTTTGCATTCTTTAACAAGCATCAGTACAACAGTATGACATATTTTCCTCCCCTTCATCCAATTTTCTCACTCTAAGATTAAAAAGAGAGGATTCTGGGATGTGGATTCACTTAGAATGAGATTTTAAGAGCAGAAGAGTCTTTGTGACTGATGTGAAGCACTCACCCTAACAATGTCATTGATCAGAGAATACCGAAACATCCAGTCCAGCGTGATCCCTTCACTCTCCATGAGGTCCTACAAACACATACACACACACACACACACACACACACACACACACACACACACACAATGCAGCAGTAAATCTTGTGTCTCATTATTTAATCAGTGGAGAGTGCCCATGTGGCAAGAAGGGTTGGGAACAGTGTTGGGTGTAATCCAATTACAAAGTAATAAATTACTGTAATCTAATTACTTTTTAGTCAAAAAAAGTAGTGTGATTCATTACATTTTAAATTCTTGTAATCAGATTAAAGTTACTGAGTTTCAATTAATTTAATTAATTTTAAGTACATTATAGGGTTATGATTATTTTGAATATATTATTTATATAGAATACATGAATTATGGCCTAATAACGAGTCATTGTGAAGGAGAAATGTGAGGTGCTGTGTGTATAACATGTGTGTAACAATGAACAAGAAAGAAATATAGACATTATTTTGAATTTGTTGAGCAGAAAAGTGTTTTAGAAAGTAACTTAAAAGTAAAGTAATTAGTAATGTAATTACTTTTCAATGAAGTAATTAGTAAAGTAATAGGATTACAATTTGTAGTGGATTATATTTTTAAGTACCTTAAACAACAGTTGTTTGGAAAGTTTATAATGACAGGAATTAATTAAATTCACTCACATAATTATGTGTTATGTGCCAATTATGTGTTATTATAATTTTTGGTTAAAGGTGAAGTGTGTAATTTTCTCCAAGTTGGTAGGTTGACTTCCTGAAAACTGTCAATACTGTGACTCTGTGGTGCTTTAAAAATATAACTCTGTCTGTTTGAGCAGTCCGACATGTGAACATGTTTATAATAACTTCTAACTTGAACAGATAAATTTACACAAAATACAGCTAATACAACTAGAAACTAGAGGTAGACCAATAAATCGGTTTTACCGATTAATCGGTGCCGATAGCTGCTTTTTTTAACTATCTACTACTGCAAAAATCTATGCCGATATATTCTTTTTTTCTTCTTCTAATTCTTTCCCCCTCATCAATAAACTTCATCTGGTGAAACATATACATATAAACTCTTCATCTGGTGAATATATAGCCTGTAAAAAGCATCATTTATTAAATACTTGCATATAGAGCATTGTAAGTTAGCCAAGTCTCTGTCATTTCAAAATATGAGTCCCCGGTGTAGCTGGGACTTGTTTAAAGTTGAAAGTCCCCTGTAATGCACCAAATCTTAATTTTTCTTGCTATTATTGAGGTTTTGGTAGCACAATTAACTGCTTTTGTTATTTTATTATTTTGGACTCTTGTAGTCTCAATGTCTGTGCCCTTTAAAGTAAGGAAATACTAAGAATTTTTTTATCATTCTATAAATTGAATTTTAAAAAAACGTGTCTAAAGGCTCTGATGCTTCACCCTGGTTAGACCTGACTCATTCCCGTGAGGCCACCAGCAGTTCCAGTTTCCTCATCTGTGTTGTTTGTCATGCCATTCCCTTAGTTTCAAACAAAAGACTGTTTACTTGCATCTGCTGTTGGATTCTATTTCTTCATCAGACTTGACAGAAAAACCAGCCAGATGAATCCAGCAGGTGCAAATCCTATGGATTGGCACAACAAGCTGAGTTATTGGAATGCCACTCTGAGCTGTTGTCTGAATTCCATCAGGGCATGCGACTGGGGAACGGCAGCATGGGAGAATAAGCTGCCCTGCTGCTCATCATTTCAGGCCTGGAAGGCAGTTGTTTCACAGATTTCTGACCTTGCCGCCCAGGTTAAGCAACCTCATCTCACTACAGCTGCTGAAGCGCCTTCCTCCAGCCCTTCTTCCTTGGCGGTACCAGCTAGGGAGCCTCGTCTTGCTCCACCTGGAGCAGGTGCAGAAGACCCAGAGGGATGTAGGGCGTTCCTCTTATAGTGTTCCCTGGTATTTACTCTCCAACCCTCCTCATTTCCCACTGAAGAGTCTAGGGTGGCGTACATCATCACCCTTCTCACTGGACAGGCATGCGACTGGGGAACGGCAGCATGGGAGAATAAGCTGCCCTGCTGCTCATCATTTCAGACCTTTTTCGATGAGCTAAGGAAGGAGTTTGATCATTCGGCACATGGCAGAGAGGCTGCTCACTGCTTCACAGAGCTCTGGCAAGGAGACGGTACTATATCCGAGTTTTCCATCAAGTTCTGGACTCTGACTACTTCTGCGGAGAGGAACGAGAGGGCCCAATGGGACATGTTTCTTGGGGGATTGTCAGAGGAGGTTAAGGATGAGATTTATTCCTTTGACCTGCCACCAAGCCTTGATATCCTTATCAGTCTGGCCCTCAGAGTTGACCATCACCTCGCCCGTCTCCAGCTAATGTGGCCATTACCACTGAGACTTCCCCCTGAACCACCACCTCTGCCATCTGCCTCGGCAGAGTCGGAGCCCATGCAGCTGGGTCGCACCTCCCTACTTCGCAAGGAAAGAGACCACCAGCAACGCCTGGGTCTATGCGTTTACTGTGGAGATAAGGGACACACATGCAAATACTGTCCTGAGCTAGCCAAATGTACATCTGGAACCACACATACTTACACATCAGTAAAAGCCAAGCACCCATCCGGTACGAGGGGACTGCGAGTGGGCGCCACTCTTCCTGATCGGTCCAATTTGCTCCTTACCTTGCTGCCAGCTGTCCTCGCCTGGAGAGGAACTTTTCATAAGATCTCTGTTCTGACTGACTCCAGAGCAGAGGGGAATTTCCTCGACACCGATCTGGTGATCAAGTAGGGCGTACCTGTGGTTCCTGTCAAGCCTCCTGTTCCAGCCTGTGCACTCGGGGGCACTTCACTGGGTCGGATCACCAAAGCCACCACGAGGAGGTGGTTGTGTTTTACCTGCTACAGACTCCATCCACCCCTGTGGTGCTTGGACATCCGTGGCTGGTGAAACACAACCCGTACATTGAATGGGCTGGCAATTTTGTGTCTGAATGGAGCCCTTATTGTCATTCTCACTGTTTAGGGTTGGCACAATCTTCTGACTCTCCCTCAGTTTCTGTGTTTCAGGAAGGGAACGTCAATCTTTCTGGAGTGCTGGCAGTAAACCATGACCTGGGAGCAGTGTTCAGCAAGTCTCGGGCTGCATCTCTTCCGCCTCACCACCCGTATGACTGCACTATTGCTCTCCTCCCAGGCACCTCTCCGACACGCGGACGGCTCTTCTCTCTGTCAGCTCTGGAGTGGGATGCGATGGAGAGATATATAAGTGAGTCTCTGGCAGCTGGCCTCATTCGCCCTTTCTCTTCACCGGCCAGGGTGGGGTTCTTCTTCGTAGGGAAGGAGGATGGCTTGTTCCACCCCTGCATCGATTACTGGGGGCTGAATGACATCACTGTTAAGAACAGGTACCCATTACCCTTGATGTCTTCAGCCTTCAAATTGTTGCAGGGGGCGGCTGTCTTCACGAAACTAGATCTCCACAACGTGTACCATCTTGTGATGATCAGAGAGGGGGATGAGTGGAAGACAACTTTAAACATGCCCACTGGGAATTTTGAATATTTACTTATGCCCTTTGACCTTACTAACGCTCCAGCTGTTTTCCAGGCACTCGTCAACGACGTGCTCCTTGACATGATCAATAGATTTGTCTTTGTATACCTGGATGACATTTTGATTGTGTGCATTCCATTCGCTGTCTGTTCCGTCCTTGGAGTACATCTTGTCGCCCGGGGGCATGCATATGGATCCTTCCAAGGTGAGAGCCATCACCAGTTGGCCAACCCCGGACTCTCGCAAGGCCCTGCAGAGGTTCTAGGGGTTTGCCAATTTCTACCGGCATTTTATAAAAAATTACAGTCAGGTAGCCACCCCCCTCACAGGTTTGACTTCCACCAAAGCTAAGTTTCGTTGGTCGGAACAGGCTCAATTGGCATTAAATTCTCTTAAATAATGGTTTTCATCCACCTCCATTTTAACGGTTCTGGATCCGGCCCGGCAATTTTTGGTGGAGGTCGACACGTCAGACGTGGGCATGGGTGCAGTCCTCTCCCAGCGCTCACCCGGGGACGGCAACATCTACCCCTGTGCATTCATTTCACACTGTCTCACACCGGTAGGACGGAACTACAATGTCGGTGATCGAGAGCTGTTGCCAGTCAAGCTCGCCTTGGAGGAGTGGCGTCACTGGTTGGATTAGACAGAGATTCCGTTTTTGGTTTGGACTGACCACAAAAATTTAGAATATATTAGATTGGCCAAGAGATTACATTCTCGGCAGGCTCCCTGTGCTCTCTTTTCGGTAGGTTTAACTTTACCCTTTCCTGCCGACCGGGGTCCAAAAACATCAAACCTGATGCGCTCTCTCAACTCTTTGAAACTTCTGAGGATTTAGGCTCCCCGGACACAGTCATCCCCCTTACATCGAGTGGTGGCAGATGTGTCCTGGAGAGTCGAGTCGGAAGTGCGGGGAGCGTTTTGGGAAGTGACGGCCCTGGAGGGAGTACCGGCGGGTCTGCTTTTTGATGGTCTGTCATCCGGGTATGAGGCGCACTGAGGCCGTTATTCAGCAACGGTTCTGGTGGCCTGCAGTGGGGCGGGACGTACAATGTTTTGTGTTGTCTCGCTTAGTTTGTGCTCGCGGTAAGCACTCTAACCATCCACCGGCAGAACTTTTAAGACCTTTGACCGTGCCTTCGAGACCCTAGTAACACATCGTGCTCAACTTCGTCACGGGACTTCCTCCGTCCCGTGGCAACATGTCGTGTTGATGGTGGTGGACAGGTTCTCAAGGGTTGCCCATTTTATTTCACTCCCAAAGCTCCCTTCAGAACGTGAGAAGGTGAGATGCTGTCGTTGATCATGTCTTCCGGATCCTTGGTATTCCGGTGGACGTAGTTTCTGACAGTGGTTCCCAGTTTGTGTTTAACTTCTGGAAGGAGTTTTGTTGGCAACTGGGGGCATCGTTTAGTCTGTCTGGGTTCCATCCCCAGATCAACGGCCAGATGGAGTGAGTCAACCAGAGCCTAGAATGGATGCTCCGCTGTGTGGCCACTAAGAATCCCTCATCTTGGAGTGAGCCGCTCACGTGGGTGGAGTATGCTTTCAACTCCAAACCGGCATCGTCTATGGGTCTCTCCCTATGCTGCCTCAGGTTCCAGCCGCCGTTGTTTCTGGATCAGGAACCTGACGTTGCCATGCCCTCGGCCCATGCATTCATTTCCCGCTGCCATTGCAGGTGGAGGCTGGCTAGGCGGGTGTTTCTCAAGGCTGGGAGACGCATTAAAGCTCAGACGGATTGTCACTGAACACCTCCCCAGTATACTGTCGGTCAATAGGTCTGGTTGTCTGCTAAAGGCATTCCTTTTAATGTATTCTCCCATAAGGTTGCCCTCAAATTCTTCAGACCATTCCCCATTTCTAAGGTGCTCAGTCAGGTGTCCGTCCGTCTGAAGCTTCCCCATGCCTTGAGATGCGTCCATACCATCTTTCATGTCTCCAAGATCAAACATGTCTTCCGGTCTTCACTTCACACTGCCAACGTGCCCAACCCCCCCCCCCCCCCTAGGCTGATCGATGGCAGACCAGCCTATACGGTTAGCTGGTTGCTGGACGTTAGGCGGCAGGTCTGGGGGCACCAATATTTGGTCGATTGGGAGGGTTACATTCCGGAGGAGAGATGTTGGGTCCTTGGGTACTGTCGGGATTCTGGACTGACCTGCTTCTCTTTCTTGTCTGCTGTGTCTGTGTTCGTGACTGTCTGACAGCTCGCCACGTGGGTTTGTTTTCTCTGTTTGACAGCTGTCATGTGTCAGCGCGTGCGTTGCCACTCTGGTAATCAGCGCGCGGCTCATTTGTCTGAGTGTTGTCACCTGTCACTTGTTTGTCTCGTGTATTTATTCTCTCTTTTCTGTGCCTCTTCACTGGTTTTTCGCTCGCTGTTGCTTTACTAGTCTACTCTCCGCGCTATCAAGCGCTTATCTAACTTAGTGTTAGAGTTTGTAGTGATTTTCACACTCTCTTTATTTGAGCTCTGCTAATATTTAGCATTTTTTTCTTTCTGTGGCTTTCTCTGGCGCCGATCTCCATCTTCCCGTGGAATATTCCATTGGATTGGACTTACCCATTCTCACCCTGCCTCTCTTCTGTGTGTGTGTGTGTGCCAGCCCAGTGTATGCTCTCCTCTCAGGTTCTCAGACCCCGGGAAGCTGCCGGCTCCAGTACATCCTTTGTCTCTTCTCACGCTTGAGCCAAGCGTGTCTAAAGGCTCTGAAGCTTCGCCCCGGTTGGACCTGACTCATTCCCGTGAGGCCACCAGTGGTTCCAGTTTCCCCATCTGTGTTATGTCATGCCATTCCCTTAGTTTCAAATAAAAGGCTGTTTACTTGCATCTGCTGTTGGATTCTATTTCTTCATCAGACCTGTCAGTATTTCAGTACATAAACAAAAGACGGAAAATGTTACCATAGTAACTTTGCAGGGATTTAAACTTCCTTGAATTAAACAAATTTAAAAATAATGAATACATATGAAAAGCTACATACAGAGGCATAAGAGACATTGTGAGCACGTTTGATAAATGCATCAGCTTACTCGGCAATACAATGTGACATAAAAAAGTGATGCTACCTTTTGTTTGTGTTCATGTTACACCACTACTTAAAAAAAAAAAGAAGTAATTTGTTACTATAAAAGCAACACTATTTTGAAAACAGTCATCTGTATCAACTGTAATGCCACTAAATAATGTAGTTATGTTAGTAATGTTGTTATTTTTAGTAGTTACTCCCCAACACTGATGTGATTTTGCCTTGGTGAGCATTTATTCTTTTACGTTTCTGTTTCAAGTTTTATGTTACCATTTCTAACATACAATATGTACAAGAGAGTGACTTTTTATGTCTAGAACCAAATATTCAAGTGGTCTTACACATCCACGTAGCAAAATGTGTAACACGAAAACACACTATCTATTAATACATTCACAGTAACTGAATAATACAGTTAAGACAGGTACTGCAGCTGCATTAAAAGACAGTGTGTGTTCGTGGTAAGCAGTCCCATGTGGATGAGGTTCACCTGCAGGCTGCCTCGCGGGCAGTACTCAGTAAGGATGCAGATGTTGGGTGGATCAATACAGGCGCCGATAAAGTGAGTCAGATGCTCGTTCTGAACATCACGTATCTATAAAAATGGTCAAAATGAGCAGGAGGGAGAGCAGGAGAGAGAGAGAGAGAGAGAGAGAGAGAGAGAGAGAGAGAGAGAGAGCTGTTTAGTCCCTCTTTTCCATCAGTCCCCTGCTATTAATATCTCCCAGAACATCATATAAACTTAAAGGTACAAAACGGCACAGATGCACACTTACATGTTTGAGTTCAAACAGCACTTTCCTGGTGAGCTCGATGCGTTTTTTGTTGACATACTTAATGGTTGTAATGTTTCCCTGGAAAAGAGGCATCAACACACATTAGTTTCACTCTGATTGCTGTCGTGAGCTTAGTAAAGAGCCAGGAGGCTTTGAAGAGGGATAAAATGTACTTCATCATTTAAGAGAAGCGCAACATAATGCGTCAATTAAGCACCATCCTAATTAATGGGGAAAAGGATGACATGTGGACATGAATATCCGTAGTGATATATTATGGCAAATGTCAATTTGATTGATGAGGGGGCATGGCCAGAAGTAGTTGACAGATGTTTATGTTTGATAACAATAGCCAGAAGTAGACCGGATGCCTGTTTGGAGGATAACAATAGCCGGAAACGGTAGACCGGATGTCTGTTTGAGAGACCGGATATTTTGACAGGATGTGTGTTTGTGGTTACAGGATGTGTGTTTGACCTCTGGTTTGACCATTATTTGACCTTTGGTTTGAGGTTGAAAGATGTTTTAACTGATAAAAGTTTTGACCATTTTGTCGAGCGTGCGGTTTAAAAGGTGTCCTTTTCCTGTATATGTCGGCACATTCAGAAAATATTCTGAAGGGTGATGACCATGGCTGTTTCTCCGGTGCGAGTGCAATTACCCGAAAGGCTGACTTTTTAAGTGCAAGAATGGTTCGATCTGTCCACATCAAACATTGTGAAGCGTGAGTTTCCCGTATCCCACGAATGCGTTATCGGGTTCGAGTTTAATAAAACGACACGCACCATTAAGATCTACTCTAGGAAAATTGATGATGACTCATTCAGAGTCAGTGGTAGCTCAGCGGTTAAGGCTCTGAGTTACTGATCAGAAGGTTGGGGGTTCAAGCCCCAGCACAGCCAAGATGCCACTGTTGGGCCCTTGAGCAAGGCCCTTGACCCTATCTGCTCCAGGGGTGCTGTATCATGGCTGACCCTGCACTCTGACCCCCAGCCTAGCTGGGATATGTGAAAAAGAAGAATTTCACTGTGTATGTGCAAATGTGTGATGAATAAAGAAAATTATTATTTATTATTATTCAACAATCCGCCTTTGTTTATTGTGTAAAAAATTGGTGTTATTTCTATACTTGCGTCTGGAAGAGTGTTACAGCCGCCCGAGACACACCTCTGTCCATAATCGTATGGAATGGCATAACCCCAAATGTACGATTCAGAGTTGTCTGTGATTTTATGAACAAGAAGCTGGATGACCATGTCTTCATAGGCACTTTGGGGCTTAATACAGAAGATTCTGATGATGTCTCATCTTTCTCAGGAGACAGTGACACCGATTCCTGCGATACAGACTCTGAAGACACAAATGATGAAAACTATGACCGTGTTCTTGACATGTCGGTCTCAGTGTCTGAGCCTGTGTTGTTCAGGTTGCGTGAGGTGTTTGAAACAAACTTTATTTTTGACTGGTGCGATTTACCTGTGCTGAATGAGATTTTTCCAATGATAGACCAAATGTTTTCAAAAAGTAAACAGTAAAGAAAAAGAAATGTATGTGTTTATGTAAGTATGATGCTTGTATTTACCTGTTTTGAGTGAGATGTATAACTCAATTAAAATGTTAAAGACGAATAAACAACATATTTGTTTTTAACAAGAGGGTCAACTCTTTAACTTACTAGCCATGAGTAAGCAGGTTTTTTTCAGAATCCAACAACTGTCTTCTGTATAAATTAATGTTAAAACAAAATGCACTTACAATGATTATTTAACAAACTTTTAAAACTTTTAAACTTTTTATTTACAAAGTTTTTAAAGCACACACTCTTCATAGGAATAGGCAACTAAACACAACAATCTGTGTCACACAGCATCAGGAAATACAAAGTAAAATTAAACAAATGTTTAATTCAATTTAAATAAGCTTAATTCTACATATAAAATTAATGCTAAACAAATGTACTTGCACTGATTATATAACTGTCATGTTTAAAAAAAATTATTCACAAACTTTTTAAAGTTCAAACTTCTCATTTTCTTTAATTATTTGTAATTATTAATTAATATGTATAAGAGCATTTTCAGTTATTCTGTGAATCTGAATCATAACATGTACACTATTTAAACTTGATTATCAATTTAACCATGGAGACAGAGAGACCTACTTAAAAAAAATATATATATATAGAGAGAGAGAGAGAGAGGGATAGTTTCATATTACTCAGGTCTTGAAAAATTGTAGGATACTAAGACTGATATTCAAGATGTGATCAGAATAGTGCCAAAAACAGACTGTTGTGCGTGAAAATCCCAGGAGATCAGCAGTCACAGAAATACTCAAACCAGCCCATCTGGCACCAACAATCATGCCACAGTCCAAATCACTGAGATCACATTTTTTCCCCATTCTGATGGTTGATGTGAACATTAACTGAAGCTCCTGACCCGTATCTGCATGATTTTATGCACTGCACTACTGCAACACAACTGGCTGATTAGATAATCACATGGATGATTGTTGGTGCCAGATGGGTTGGTTTGAGTATTTCTGCAACTGCTGATCTCCTGGGATTTTCACACACAACAGTCTCTAGAATTTACTCAGAATGGTGCCAAAAACAAAAAACATCCAGTGAGCGGCAGTTCTGTGGACTGAAATGTCTTGTTGATGAGAGAGGTCAACCGAGAATGGCCAGACTGGTTCGAACTGAAAAAGTCTATCCATATCAAGCACCTACTTCATCTCATTACCAACTATTTTATACTATTGGACTGCTATCTTCTAAAAACACCTGATGAATCAATTATTTAAAACTGTCAATTGTACACAGTGTACTTTGAACTACAGAAAGCCACAAAAAGAGCCTTTTGTGATTATGTTTTAAAGTAGTGAACATTGTTAAAAGTACATTGAGTTATCTGAAGTTGTGACATTATTATTATTTCACTATGTTTTCATCACAAACTAGGGAAGACATACTCGACAGGCTTATGTTTGCTGCTTCTGCCCAAAAATTATGTCTCTGCCATTTGAAATAATATGAATACAACAGTGATTAATCACTAATTCAATGTTACCACTGTTGTGCTAAAATCATATATTCTGTTAATCGTAATTTTGATGATTTTAAAGAGAGAGATTAAGAAATATCTGTAATTATTTGATATATTGAATTGTATTGTTGAATGACTACCCTCCTGGTATGGAAACTTTGTCATTCCAATAAACTGTTCATGTATAACAATTTAAAAATAAAAGTCTATGTATTGTTGTCAACCGCAGGTGAAAATTAGAAAGACCAAAAAAGGACAAAGACCAAAAATATGAAAAATGTCAATACTTACTTTGACATCAATACCCTGTTAGAAGAGGACAACGATTATACATCAGTTGGTCTTTTCTACAAGTTTTAAATAAGTCTTTTCACCGGTATAAGGTTTATGTTTTAGTGTGTGCTGTACAGAAAGGGTGAGTGTTTAGTGGTGTCAAAAATGTGGGGAGGTCTCTGTCTTTAAGTTTTACCAGATGGTCTTTGGTGAGAGAAACCACTGAAAAGTGCTTGTTAACAAATTGGTAGAGAGAATATACATTTACAAATATGTATTAATTTAAAATAATATACTCAAATTTCAGCGATCTGAATCAATCATCTTAAATAGGATAAATGTTATGATTCAGAATAAAAGAATAAATATGAAATATTTAAAGATAATGAAACATATAATCTTTAAAAACAGCTTTAGATAAGTCTGGTAGTTAAATGACTGGTGTAAGTACGTTTGTTTATCCATATTCGTTTAAACTCAGTAGAATTAAAACTACTTACATTAAACTTAAGTAGAATTAAACATATTTACATCTAACTAAACATTTGTTTAAATCTTACTTTTGTAGAAATGTGAATGATATGGAATGTTGTGTTTCGCATAGTCCTAATTTTATTAACATTTGGTTCAAACATGTTATTGAGCATCATGTTAAAATAATAGACGGTTATCATTTTGCTTAATTATCATCAATATTGTACAGTTTACAAATCATTTTAAATAAACCAAAAAATAAATAAAAAAGAATCTCTCTCTCTCTCTCTCTCTCTCTCTATATATATTTTTTTTAAGTAGGTCTCTCTGTCTCCATGGTTAAATTGATAATCAAGTTTAAATAGTGTACATGTTATGATTCAGATTCACAGAATAACTGAAAATGCTCTTATACATATTAATTAATAATTACAAATAATTAAAGAAAATGAGAAGTTTGAACTTTAAAAAGTTTGTGAATAATTTTTTTTAAACATGACAGTTATATAATCAGTGCAAGTACATTTGTTTAGCATTAATTTTATATGTAGAATTAAGCTTATTTAAATTGAATTAAACATTTGTTTAATTTTACTTTGTATTTCCTGATGCTGTGTGACACAGATTGTTGTGTTTAGTTGCCTACTCCTATGAAGAGTGTGTGCTTTAAAAACTTTGTAAATAAAAAGTTTAAAAGTTTTAAAAGTTTGTTAAATAATCATTGTAAGTGCATTTTGTTTTAACATTAATTTATACAGAAGACAATTGTTGGATTCTGAAAAAAACCTGCTTACTCATGGCTAGTAAGTTAAAGAGTAGACCCTCTTGTTAAAAACAAATATGTTGTTTATTCGTCTTTAACATTTTAATTGAGTTATACATCTCACTCAAAACAGGTAAATACAAGCATCATACTTACATAAACACATACATTTCTTTTTCTTTACTGTTTACTTTTTGAAAACATTTGGTCTATCATTGGAAAAATCTCATTCAGCACAGGTAAATCGCACCAGTCAAAAATAAAGTTTGTTTCAAACACCTCACGCAACCTGAACAACACAGGCTCAGACACTGAGACCGACATGTCAAGAACACGGTCATAGTTTTCATCATTTGTGTCTTCAGAGTCTGTATCGCAGGAATCGGTGTCACTGTCTCCTGAGAAAGATGAGACATCATCAGAATCTTCTGTATTAAGCCCCAAAGTGCCTATGAAGACATGGTCATCCAGCTTCTTGTTCATAAAATCACAGACAACTCTGAATCGTACATTTGGGGTTATGCCATTCCATACGATTATGGACAGAGGTGTGTCTCGGGCGGCTGTAACACTCTTCCAGACGCAAGTATAGAAATAACACCAATCTTTTTACACAATAAACAAAGGCGGATTGTCGAACGAGTCATCATCAATTTCCATAGATTAGATCTTGATGGTATGTGTCATTTTATTAAACTCGAACCCAATTACGCATTTGTGGGATATGGGAAACTCACGCTTCACAATGTTCGATGTGGACAGACTCAAACCATTCTTGCACTTCAGGGCAAAAGTCAACCTTTCGGGTAATTGCACTTGCACTGGAGAAACAGCCATGGTCATCACCCTTCAGAATATTTTCTGAATGTGCCAACATATACAGGAAAAGGACACCTTTTAAACCGCACGCTCGACAAAATGGTCAAAACTTTTATCAGTTAAAACATCTGTCAACCTCAAACCAAAGGTCAAATATGGTCAAACCAGAGGTCAAACACACATCCTGTAACCACAAACACACATCCTGTCAAACTTTACCAACCCAAACTCACATTCTGTCAAAATATCCGGTCTCTCAAACAGACATCCGGTCTACTGTTTCCGGCTATTGTTATCCTCCAAACAGGCATCCGGTCTACTTCTGTTGACAGATAAACATCTGTCAACTACTTCCGGCCATGCCCCCTCATCAATCAAACTGACATTTGCTATAGTATATCACTACAAATAGCTCTCGTCCTCACAGGTTCTGCTAAATTGGAGAGCAGCTTGCTCATAATATGTATGAGGAATGGTCTGAACCATTAGCCAGAATATAATGCTGGTATGGTAGTGGTGGTCATTTAAAGATTAGCCCTTCCATTATTTCACATTTGAATCAGTTTGATAGTGCAAACTAACAATGTTGGCAATTCTATAGAAACAGAATATGTGGTAGAACAGTAACTAACATGAAACTTTGTGAATGGTTGGGGCTTTGCAGCCTAGTCGTTGTCTCTAATTGGTCAGGTATTACAAAAAAAATTATTTAAGGGTACTAGATTAATACTACAGGATTCCCACTTGACCAATACATTTCCATGACTTTTTCATGAGCTTATCAGGCAATTTTTAAAAATCATTTTAATTCGGTCAAAAATCTTTTTGGTTTAGACTTATCCATTGAAAAGAACTGACTCCAAAAAAATAAATAAATAAATAAATAAATATAAAAAAAATGTAATGACAAATTAGACAATGTTACAACATGACATTTAATTTTTACCTAACACAGGGTACTGACAAGTCTTTTTTTGCATTATATATATGTAATTGGTAAGTATTAAGTATTTATCAAACAACAATTCTGCCCTTAAAAGACAAACAGCATTACATATTTTGTCAAAATTAAGCTATGACCAGAATCGTGTCTCTTAGTCTATTGGGGCTTTTCCACTGCACGGTACAGCTCATCTTGACTCGACTCTGCTCAATTTTTGGGGGCTTTCCACTGTGGATAGTACCTGGTAAATTTTTTAGTACCACCTCAGTCGAGGTTCCAAGCGAGCCGAGCCGATACTAAATGTGACTTCAAAACCCTGCAGATCACTGATTGGTCAGAGAGAATCGTCACTACTAGCGTCACTGGATTTGCTACATGGGACATCAACCCGCTAGTTTTAAAGTTAGTAACAGCGATAGCAGTATCATTTGCTCACGCGACTTTCAAACTGTAAAAAGAAATGGCTGTGTGCAAAATGGCTGGGTGCAGACGTTCCTCTCGTTAGTAGCCGAGGAGAGGATCCTACGAGAGCTGGATGCTTAGAATCTGGTCTTTACAATGCATATAGCTGATCCTACCAATTCTTACATCATGCTCTTTAATTTGCTGTCAAATAAGAATGGTTTTGTTCTCATCATTTGCAAATATGTTATCACAACAATTAAATTCAGAGTTTGTTAAACCATAAAAAAGATAAGATGTGTGTTATATATCGTTGGAATGGTCTCAATTTGTAGAATGCAATGAGCAAATTTGTTTCACTCAGAGGCCAAACTGCAGTGAGTTTTAGTATATGAAATTCCAACAGACACACATAAATATAATAAACAGGAGTGTCTTTTTGTCATGTTTTTCCTTATTGCTTCCTGAAGCATACATATAACATAGACAATGATATATCGTAACTTACAGCAGACTACCTCTATTCAAACGAGCCCAAACACAACATAATATGATAAATAGATCTTGAAATATTGCTCAAAGAGTGTACATGGAAAGACGATGCACAATAGGGCACTCAACACACATTGAGTGTGTGTGTGTGTGTGTGTGTGTGTGTGTGCGTGCACATGTCCGAGGACTTTGTTTTTGCAAACACACATCCACGTATGTGCTCATCTAAAGGATTGGGATACTCCTGAACACTTCATATTTCTGTATTTTGTAGTCTAATGCATACATTTCCAATGGCCGTCATTTTTGACTGGGAACTCAAGTGTAACAAAGTGAAATAAACCCCAAAAAATGTAAAGAAAATGGTCCAGTTTTTTTGTGTTTCAGATACCATATGTGGACAATATAAAGGAATTTTATTTCAATTGGATAAAGAAAAAAATCGTGAGAAAAAAAATTGTAAGACTAAAAGTCGTCTGGGTCAAAATGACCAGAACACAACATAAGGGTTAAAGAGGTTGCCTAAGGAGCAACTACTATCAAGTCAGACAGAGAGGAAAAGTTGGGTACCACCACGTAAAGGTGATATGCAATATTATGCTTGTGAAAAATGTAATCGAGATAAAGCATGTAAAGTGTAAACTATAAAGGACCTAAAATAGATCCCTGGGGGACGCTGCAAGTTATTGGCACAAATTCTGAGGAAAAATACCCTACACTAACAGAAAAGATCCTACCTCAAGACAAGGCCCTGAATACCAACCACATTCTCAAGACGTTCTAAGAGAATGTTGTGGTCACTGGTATCATATGCTGCACTAAGGTAAAGCAAAACTTAGATTGCACAAGAACCAAAGTCAAGACTGATCAAAATGTCAAAATGTCTTTCAGTAGAGCAGATTCAGTGCTATGAGCCGGTCTAAAGCCTGATTGGAATTTATCCAAAATATTAAAAGTAGTCAGATAAAAAGAAAACTGAAAACTTTTTCTAAAAGCTTAGAAATTAAAGACAACTTTGATATAGGTCTATAGTTATTACAGACTGTAGGGTCTAAGAGGGGGCTTTTTCATCAGTGGCTGAACAATGGCATGTTTGAAGCTGTCTGTTACTACTACTGCTACTGTTTTCTAAGTATCTGTTTATTATGGGCATGACAGAGGTAAAATATCCAACTGAGAATTTGTAGGTTTCATATGGGAAATTATTTCAGATCATTGAGATGTTGACACAGGTTAAAAACCTGCAGGTGTTATCACAGAGGAATTCAACTCAGAATGGGACTTTATGTCCTGAATCTTATTAATTAAAAAATGCAAAAATTGCATACAGGTCTCAGAGGTGGCAACAGGATAAGCACTAGAAGTAAGACTGAGAACTAAAGAGAGCACAATTGACAATCAAATTAATGAGCCTTTGACAATCAACTTTTATGCATTCCTGGCAATCAAATCAGAAAAATATAAAAATTTTGCTTCCCTTAAGGATTGTTGAAATTCCCTTAAACAAGCCCTGAGAATATCATAATAGACCTGGGCCCGGTTGCAAGAAACCCCTAATCTATGAAAACCTTTAGTGATGACAGACTTACAATTATAACAAAGTGTTTTCTTAACTTAAGGGGTTACATGCAAGGGGTTATGGGCCCTTGAGTTTTTTTTGTTTGTTTTTTTACCCAAAGAATAATGTTGTAAAATGTTCACTTAAATGTATAAAAAAATTCAAATATAAAAAGTTGGCTAGATTTGCAGCACAAAATAAGGTGGAAACGCTTAATTACAGTCCGTGAAAATGGTCGATTATTGAGTGAATCTTGAAGCTTGTCAAGAACATGTGTGAGTCATATTTCACTCTAACACCAAAAGATGAATAACATAATAATAAATTATATTCTATATTCAAATATTTCAATATTTGTGTATGTATAAATATAACCTTCTAGTACCTTATAGTATCCAGTCTTGGCATATATCTGGAAGTTTCCATCCATGGTCAGTAGAGAGCCATAGTTAGATCCTCTCTGTAGGAGGAAGCATGAGTGAGATGTGTGAACATGACCACATGAGTGTGTTTAGGTTATAACTCCAAGAACCCGGATTATTCAAAATTACGCTGTGCTGTGTTTGTGTCCCCTCACCAATGACATGGTGAGTCTGCTGCAGGCCCTACGTAACACCTTTTCCATGTTACTCATCTGGATGTCCTCCCAGTGCACACGCCACAGCTGAGCGGCCAGTTCGTTCTCCAGCTTCAGCTTCCTGATGCACAATGAGTGAGAGACAGAGACAGAGAGAGAGAGAGAGAAGAGCATAAGCCAGGGAGAGGGACAATGGAAGGTGTGGTGCAATGGGGAAAATTAGAAAAAAAGGTGATAAGACAGGAAAAACAGAAGGAGAACAACAGACCCAAAGTAAAAAGACAATTTGTCATTATTTTTAATAGGCAGAACCGATATTTGCGTCACTAAATTGAACTTATGACTTATGAACACTTAAGGTAAGCTCAATAATCAATATCTGTTAAAACAAACTTCCTTTCAAGTAATGTATGTTGGGAATTGGAATCGAGAACCGGTTCTTATACAGAAACGGCTGAACTGAATATGATGAGAATGCGATGCACACAATAAAACATACAGTATGGCCAGTGTAAGAATTTATTCAATTGATGTGTGAAAATGGCTCTTAAGAGTCAGTTCTTTTTAATGAATCAGTCAGAAAGTCTCAAACTCATGAATTATTGGTTTTAACGCATTCACTAAATCGGCCAGATCAGACCTTAAAAAATGAACTGAGAATTGTGTTGTTTACATAACTAAGGGTTTGTGAGACTTAAATCAGAATATTTATTGATTGGTTGTTCATAACACAATGTGTAGTTAAAGATACAGCATCACAACACAGTTTTTTCCTGTAACGTTGTTTGTAAATGGTACTTCAATAAAAAAGGTGCCTAAATATTGTTTTTGTTTAGTATTTTTGTTCCGAAAATAGTTAACGGAATCTGAATCACAGCTAGAAACGTTACATTTCTTATGACTCGCATCCTAAGGAATGTCCTTTAGAGGCAAAGAATAGATGAAAATGAAACTTAAAAATGATTAACCTTTATTATCAGCATTTAAAGGATTATAATCATATAATGACAGAAGCTCGCAGACATTTGCAGAATTGACACAAAGCACACCAAACATCATTTTACTCATCTCTACTGCTGTTGGAGTCATTCTACAATTGCTGTGGCATTTCTATCTTAAAATTTGCAAAAAATAAATACATTTTTATTTATTAATTTATTAACTTTCTCATTTCACACGAAGTCACACTCAGTATTAATCTCGTCAATGAAATCACTAGCAAAAACGTGCGTTGAGGAAGATGTTTTTGATTAATCAACTATAACGAATACAGGACGAAAAAGACACATCATGACAATAATTAAACCATTTTATTAAAGCATACTGATGACGAAAATATTACGAGAAGAAAATTCTAGAGAAACATCTGTTTATAGAAAAATATATAATATATGGATTCATCTAATCCAATAATCCACTATGTTGGGGATTTTTCCCGCTTGAGCTACGTGAGTTGAACGCACTGAACACCGGCAAAATGAACCGCTATAAAACGGGTTAATTACCTCATTCAAACGCATCCTATTTATAGGCTACATGAGATTAATCAATATATCCACAACATACAGTATATGTTATATTACAGTTTACATCTGCATAGACAATGAAGCGAATGAACAGGTGAACTTGAACTACGTTTCGCACTAGGCTAGTCATAATTTGCGTACCTTGCGTTGTCACATGCGTTTTGAATACGGTGTTTCCGTTAAAAACAAGCTACATGCAAATTGATATCCTAAATTGGTTAAACATGGAAAATTAATAACAGTCTCTAAAGCATGAATAATTCAGTAACTTCTATAGAGTAGCTAATACTTCAGTATTCATTATATGCGTATACACAGTATTCAGGAGCTCAAGTTTTCACAACAAGGACAGTTGTGCAGTATTTTGTATTTAGCCAAACATATCTTTTATATGTTTGATAGATGTTTAAATTAAGAAAATGTTTACACATTTTTTCTAAATGATTAAAGATTACAGTTTGACATGTTTTTTTGTCACTTTGCACATTAACATTAACTAAATCATTTTATTTTCGTTGACTAAAATTATATTCCATTTTATTCAGAGTAAAACTGACTGAAATCATTGAATATGTCATGATGAAATAAAGACTAAAACTATGACTTAAACAAAAAACTGTGTAAAAATGAACACTGGTCACACTAAATAAGTGCAGGATTTGAAAATGAATTTAATTTACTACTGACTGGTTGGCTCTTTTTTCAGTGGTGTTATGTGCTGTTACTAACTTAATTAAGAGGTCAAATTTCATGATAATGTTGATTTTCATGATGCCATGATTACCAGAGCCATTGAAGAATTTCTCATGTAATTTCTCATAAATGGCAAAACAGGCTAATACCACTAACAATTCAAAATTTTCATGGATTGACAAAAAATTGTCATTGAAAACATCGACAATTATTTTCTATGCATATTATAACATAATATTGATTAACTTGACTTTTAACTTAATTCAATTTATGTAAAAGATCATATGCTTTCTTGTTTGTAAATCTTGTTTGCTACTTCTATTACTTTTCATTGCACATTACTGTAAATATTTATAATATAATTCATACTGTGCATAGCTATGGCTAAAATGTACAGTTATGTTTTTAATAGGAATTATGTACATTGCAGTTTGACTTTTTGCCTCTGAAAGCAAGTAACAGTGTCTGCCACCACAATTGTAGAATGACCAATTTGGAGAATTTGCTATTTATTAAAATGTGCATGTAAAAATAGACACACTGAATCACAGAACCACACATGGCCAGAAACAGAAGATCACCAACACATACTTTATAAGATTGACAGTCTAAAGCAGGTGTCTCCAACCATATTGTGAGTTAGAGCTAATTAAAGGGATAAAATAATCTGCAGGGCTTGTTTGATATAACCCAAAAACATCCATTTGCTATTTCTTTATCTTTTGTTTCAGGCAACAACACTGCTGCCATTTTTACTTTTAATCGTGATCATATGTACAAGGGATAATAATCTCATCTCTTGATATACTGGCTCAATAAATATTGTTAATGATTTATCTGAAGCATTTTAAATAAATGTTATACCACAGCACTGAATTATCTGCTGATTCATTTTCTATAACTGCCCGTCGCCTGACTATGAAGTAGTTCCAGGTCAGTCTATTGTAAGGTGTTAACACAATTTCGAATCCCCCCCAAAATGACTTTTAATATCTAAGGAAACATCACAGAAGTCACTCTCTCTCTCTCTCTCTCTCTCTCTCTCTTTCAGAATCTTGTTACTCTATATGCAATAATTGAATGTGTCACTTTTAATCTGAGTGGACTACGAGAAGACAGATAGTAAGTGCTATTTACATGAACTTTGTCCCCACTGAAAATGTAAATATAAAAATGCGTATTGAATATTGAATATATTATTATTATATGAAATGTTGAAATAGCTTTTTTTTTAATTCTATGCAAATAAAAAATAAATGAAAGAAAACGAAGGATTAATTTGGGCTATTTATAGAAGGTGCTATGTGGTTTCCTGATGGCTCTGTGCTGCCTGGAGACCACTGGAAACCACTTAAGCATAAACCAAAATGTGCTGAAATTGGGAAAACTGTTGAACATTTTAACTTGTAAATAAAGAAAACCCATCATTGGCTGCACTGCTTGGTATAATTACAAGAAATCATATTTGATTCAGTCACTGATTATCTTAATCGTATAAAGTCATGGAGATTTAGATGTAGACTGAGTTGATGTATCTATGTCGGTCTCTGGTGTGGTCTGGAAGTTAGTTCCCTAATTAAACACCAGGATCATATAGATGAAGAGAGATAGAAAGAGAGAAAGAGACATACACAGACAGACAGAGAGATAGAATATCAGACCCAGATAATATAAACATTACTGCACCAAACATGCAGTGATACATGTGTGTGAGTGACACAACAAAACTAGAATACTCCAATTATATTCATCAAGTTGATTAAAAGGCGAGCAACATTGCACAGCTTTAATTATAATGGGAACATTGTAGTTTTGTCATGTTGTGTTGCTCGCTCTCAGTGTAGACACAGTGTTGTAGGGATCTGTGTGGGTCTCGACTGACCTGTAGATGAAGACCGTGACCGTCACAATGATGATGAAAATGAAGCACACCACTATGGAGATCATCTGGTGCATGGTGACCGTCTCTGAGGAGTGAAACCAAGAGCACACAAATCTGCAAACATCTGAATTTTATTACAAATCACAGATACATGAGCACTGAGAACTGAGCTGACCTGCTAAAATCATTTCATTAAGGATGCAATCATATATTCAGTGTTTAGAGTGAACCAAATGTAAATCAACCATTGAAAAACCCATATTGGTTGACCACATATTGTTATTTTATTCTCTTCCTTCTTTACTCCTCTCCTTTTATTTCCCCTTTGTTTAACAGAGGACGTCAAGAAATTTAACATATACTGTATATAAAAACAAATGTCTGCTCAAAAAAAGAAAAAGATTCCTGACAAAATAAGATTTAAACAAATGGTTTAAATTGAATTGATTTAAATATGCTTAATACTTTGCTAAGTATAAAATCTGTTCAGTTAAAGGGATAGTTCACCCAAAAATGAAAATTATCTCAAATAATCATTTGTTCACCCTCATGCCATCCCAGATGTGTATGACTTTATTTCTTCTGCTGAAACACAAACAAATATTTTTAGAAGAATATTTCAGCTCTGTAGGTCCATACAATGCAAGTGAATGGGTTCCAAAATTCTGAAGCTCCAAAATCACATAAAGGCAGCATAAAAGTAATCCATACTCCAGTGGTTAAATCCATGTCTTCAAAAGTAATATGATAGGTGTGGGCGAGAAACAGATCAATATTTAAGTCCTTTTTTACTATCAATCTTCACTTTCACAGTCTTCTTCTTTTGTTTTTGGCAATTTGCATTCTTCGTGCATATCGCCACCTACCAGGCAGGGAGGAGAATATAAAGTAAAAGTTGACTAAATATTGAGCTGTTTCTCACCCACACTTATCACATCGCTTCTAAAGATATGAATTTAACCACTTGAGTCTTCTGGATTACTTTTATGCTGCCTTTATGTGCTTCAAAGTTTTGGTCACCATTCACTTGCATTGTATGGACCTACAGAGCTGAGATACACTATATTGCCAAAAGTATTCGCTCACCCATACAAATAATTGAATTCAGGTGTTCCAATCACTTCCATGGCCACAGGTGTATAAAATGAAGCACCTAGGCATGCAGACTGCTTCTACAAACATTTGTGAAAGAATGGGCCGCTCTCAGGAGCTCAGTGAATTCCAGCGTGGTACTGTGATAGGATGCCACCTGTTCAACAAGTCCAGTCGTGAAATTTCCTCGCTACTAAATATTCCACAGTCAACTGTCAGTGGTATTATAACAAAGTGGAAGCGATTGGGAATGACAGCAACTCAGCCACGAAGTGGTAGGCCACGTAAAATGACAGAGCGGGGTCAGCGGATGCTGAGGCGCATAGTGCGCAGAGGTCGCCAACTTTCTGCAGAGTCAATCGCTACAGACCTCCAAAGTTCATGTGGCCTTCAGATTAGCTCAAGAACAGTGCGTAGAGAGCTTCATGGAATGGGTTTCCATGGCCTAGCAGCTGCATCCAAGCCATACATCACCGAGTGCAATGCAAAGCGTTGGATGCAGTGGTGTAAAGCACGCCACCACTGGACTCTAGAGCAGTGGAGACGTGTTCTCTGGAGTGACGAATCACGCTTCTCCATCTGGCAATCTGATGGACGAGTCTGGGTTTGGTGGTTGCCAGGGGAACGGTACTTGTCTGACTGCATTGTGCCAACTGTGAAGTTTGGTGGAGGGGGCATTATGGTGTGGGGTTGTTTTTCAGGAGCTGGGCTTGGCCCCTTAGTTCCAGTGAAAGGAACTCTGAATGCTTCAGCATACCAAGAGATTTTGGACAATTCCATGCTCCCAACTTTGTGGGAACAGTTTGGGGATGGCCTCTTCCTGTTCCAACATGACTGCGCACCAGTGCACAAAGCAAGGTCCATAAAGACATGGATGAGCGAGTTTGGTGTGGAAGAACTTGACTGGCCTGCACGGAGTCCTGACCTCAACCTGATAGAGCACCTTTGGGATGAATTAGAGTGAAGACTGCGAGCCAGGCCTTCTCGTCCAACATCAGTGTCTGACCTCACAAATGCGCTTCTGGAAGAATGGTCAAAAATTCCCATAAACACACTCCTAAACCTTGTGGAAAGCCTTCCCAGAAGAGTTGAAGCTGTTATAGCTGCAAAGGGTGGGCCAACGTCATATTAAACCCTATGGATTAAGAATGGGATGTCACTTAAGTTCATATGCGTCTAAAGGCAGATGAGCGAATACTTTTGGCAATATAGTGTATTTTTCTAAAAATCTTCATTTGTGTTCAGTAGAAGAAAAAGAACATCATACACATCTGGGATGGCATGAGGGTGAGTAAATGATGATTTTTGGGTGAACTATCCCTTTAATGCCAAAGCAAATGTAGTCCTTTTGCCATTTTCTTACATGTACTGTGTTAAACCTATTTTTTATTTTAGGTTTTTAAAGTTCACTCCGCATTTATTTAAATTAAATTCTTCACATTTATTCTGTTGAATGTTATTCAATCTCCAAATCTTAAAAACAGACTGAAATATTGTTTTGGGTGTATAATGAGGGATATGGCCAAATTATTTTTGCTCCTGACATCTGCAGATGTCTAGATACAGTATGTTATGTGTTTGTTTCCTACTCTGTAACCGCAACTCTCTAGTCAATAAGCTATTTAAAGGAAAATGTAAAGGAAAAGTACACCTAAAAATGAACAACTCACAAAAAGCTACCATGTGACTTTATAAGACTTAATATAGTTATATAGCACATAGTAGTATTGAACACTTTAATGGAACTTTTGCATTTTTTTAAGCTTGAAAGCTTCAGCCCCCATTTATTGTAATTACATGAAAAAAGAATGACCAGTACATTCTTCAAATTTTATAATTGTTTTGGGTTTGGAACAACATGAGCTGATTTATTTACATTTTTCGGGGAACTAATCCTTTGAGGAACATTTACAAGTGATGAGACCAAGTATTCAAATAAATGAAGCTCCCACAATAATGACTAACTGCTGTGCACTATACCTTGAATCTGATATTAACCTCAATTTGATTACGAAATATTACAGGGCAACATTAAAAAACATGAAACACGCCCTAATATAATTATTACTCTTAATTATTGACGCCATTTATTTTTAGTTATAAAAGTTGTATGATCATTAGTTATGTTATCATTTATGATTTTGAGTTCTAAAGTAACCAAAACCATTTTTTCTAATGAAAAATAATTTAATATCACATTAAAGCATGCCATCAATTTAAATCCATTTGCATTGACACCAGCCTATATTTTGCGCATTTGGAGGCACGCCTCTAAATGCATATTCATTTTGGTGTAACACACAAAAATTGTGAAGACATGCTATTTTGTGCATATGAAAGATGTAAACCTCAGTAGATTTTTTGTACGTGCTATCAAGTTTGCACGTTTTTATACACGCAAACCTTTAATAAAACAGGGCCACAGTTTTTTTTAATTAATGAACTAGCCTACTTAACTGACTAATTAACCTATTGTATGGAGTAAATAGGGTTCTGCTTACTTGCCATGCAGGCGGGGTTGTCGTATTTGAAGCCGCATAGAGGCTTATCAGGAGGAGGACTCCCTTTCAGCCAGTGCACCTTCATACCTGGCTCTGGAATCATCTGCTTCTGACTGCCGTTATACACAGACACAATCTAGAACATACACATACAGATCATATCAGTTGTAGTGGTGAGATGGATTTAGCCGGTGATGGATTTTAAATGTGAAGAGTTGTATGTGATCAGATGAAGGGCCTTATACCTGATAAACTCCTGTATCAGTGTCAGTCAAGTCCCACAGAGCAAAGTCAATTTCCCGGTCGCCATTCTCATCTAGCTGAACGAGTCCAGTGACCCCTTTGCAAAAAACAAGCATCAGATGATGAAGAAGTATGATAACAAAACAACTGACATGTTGGTCAGGCTTCAAATTACACTCTTGAGCCTTATTTCTTTGATAGTTGCTTCAACATACAGTAACTATGGATATGTCCCACTAATGTTTAACAAACACAAACTGTCCAAATCCTTTTGGTCTTAATTTTGAACTGTATATCTGCTGTAATCATTGAAATAATAATAATAATACAATTTGGAACTTTTTTGTGTGAAATGTTTGGTTTGAAAAGTGTGCTTGTGCTATCTTTAAAAAAATGGCACATTTATACATTTTGAGTGTGGCATAAGTCTAAATACTGTTCGGGCCATTGTATTCCTTTGACATGTCTCTGTCAAATTGACACTGAAACATTGTATTTAGCATCTGGCCAAATCTGCACTGACACATCATTAACTGCTCTTGATGTAGCAGTTTAAATATCATTTACGAACAGATGTTGAAAAAAAAATGCTTGGCAAAAACTACACAAGGGGAAGGAGGCTAAAAGATAATCATACTTAGTTTATCCAGTAGATTTTCCCATCAATGATTCAGCAAGCACTGAGCAAGCACAGATAAGCGCTTTTTGCCAGTAATGTGACTCTTTCCTGGTGCTCAGTATTAATATGCACACTCTGATCATGCTTTTCAGATGCCTGGCACCAAGCCCAGCACACCTGAGTTCTGCTAACCCATGCAGAGATATTTAATAGACTTTTTCACTGGTACTTAAAAACAACAAGGAAATGGCTTATATTTAGATTCCTAACCTTGATTCTAACCCTAACTTGATTTCTTGATTTGATTGTTGTCTAGAAAGGGATAGTTCACCTAAAAATTTTAAATAAGTCATTATCTACAACATTTTCAGTAGCATTTTGTCTAAGAAAACAGTTGTGAAAACAGAAGTGCTGTCCACAGAGTAGCGCCAAAAATATTTAATACGGTCAACTGGAATGCATACTTTATTAACGCTACACCCAACCCAAACCACAACCCTTAAGCTAACAGTCAGTGGAGTAAAAATGTTATTTGCACCTTCAAATCCCTCTCACCATTGTTTATAAAAACACGCTTGCTTCCAGGTTTTCATGGAACGAGAACTCGTGTCTCCAAACTGCTTGTGCAACGTGCTATCAGTAACGCTGCTGGAAAAGGTAAATACATTTGAATTGATGCAAAAATGCCTGATGGAAGATGGCTCTTGTCAATAATTCAGCAGAATGGGGTCAATGTCAGGTTACCAGAACTTTCGGTGGCAACCATGTCGATTTCCTGTGTGATCATGCTGGAGGAAAATGCTGATGCTGTTTTTCACTGAAAATCTTTCCCTCTCCTGTTATTCTCAAATTTTATTCATACTTGTGTCCAATTCATAACACTCAAATGAATAACGGTCAATCAAAAGAACCAATGATGATTGATGTCGTTAACATTAAACTTGTCACAACACATCTTGAGGGGCCATGTTTGAACACGCACAAGTGTGAATGAGATTTGATTGCTACAGCAAAGGGGAACATTTTCAGTAAATAATAACTTAATCGTCAGTCTTTTCCTCACACAAAGCTATCATACGGCTTCAGAAGACTCGTACTTGAGTCAAATTAACTGCTTTTACGGTGATTTATGGCACTTTTATGGAACAACTTCTTAAGAAGACTTAAAATATAGCACACACACACATATATATATACAGTATATATATATTTGAATGGACTACTTTTTGGTAGGGGTTGCATAGACTACTAGTCGACTAGAACTAATGTAGTCGACACTCTCAGCCTGAAGTCGACTAGTCGCCTTCCACGTGATTTACAAAATGCATCCTACTTTTTTTAGAAAATTGCCAGCGGCTATAAAGGCCAATGGCTCTGCACTGAAAGAGTGAAGTGGCTCAAATGTACTTTGATAAAGATGACACAAATGCTATTGTATCTTCCAATATATGCAAAGTGGCCTTCAAATACTAGTGCTGTTCATAATTATTTAATTTAAAAAGGCACCCGCTAGCGCTAGATAGTGATTTTCAACATCAGCACAACTTTGTGTATTTGGACATCTGACATGGTTGCTGTTCACTCCTTCAAGAACACGATTTGGCAACAGTTAGAAAAGCGCTTCAAGTTAGAGTGCGATGACTTGACGGATTGTGCCATGTGTAGTGTACGACATCACGACTAGCCAACTTTGACTCGATTTATGGGCTTGACTAGTTGACAATTAAAAACCAGTAGTTGTGCAACCCCTAAATTTTTTTTTGTTTGTTTGTTTTTTGTTTGTCCTTTTTGGAGTTATGCATGAATAAATAGGTTTTCTTTTCTTTTTTTTTTTCACCCAATTTGGAATGCCCAATTCCCAGTGTGCTTTTTTTAAGTGATTTGCCTCAATCCGGCGAGGTGGCGGAGGACGAATCCCAGTTGCCTCCGCGTCTGAGACTATCAACCCGCGCATCTTATCATGTGGCTTGTTGAGTGCGTTGCCACGGAGACATAGTGCGTCACGCCATCCACCGCAGCATCTGCGATCAACTCACCATGCGCCCCACCGAGAACGAACCACATTATAGTGACCACCAGGAGGTTACCCCATGTGACTCAACCCTCACTAGCAACTGGGCCAATTTGGTTGCTTAGGAGACCTGGCTGGAGTCACTCAGCACGCCCTGGGATTCGAACTAGTGAACTAGCGAACTCCAGGGGTGGTAGCCAGCGTCTTTTACCACTGAGCTACCCAGGCCCCCATAAATAGGTTTTCTTATTTAAAAAGCATTACATCCTGTCTACACCGGGCATGTTTGTTGATGCTACGTGACGTGACGCAACAGCTTGAGGCTGTCTACACTGAAGTGAACATTCTAAATGATGCGCAGACAGAACGGACCAATCAGCTGTAAGCTCGAACTATAAAGGGGCTGGAGTAGTTCTACCAAGCGTCAGCAATAGAACAGGGCATTTGTTTACTGTTGGCCACAACAGACGTTTCCAGTGTGAACAGTGTCATTGATAAGCAAAGTGATAAGCACTTTTGACGTGACGCACCGCTCACATCCGGTGTAGACAGGGTGTTAAGAGAGTTTTCTTAACAGAAAACGACAACCATTAGCATTAAATCCAATGGTCACTTTTGGTAGCATGGTTTTACGAATGCTCTCCTCTGAAAGACTGCACAGTAAAAGCATGTGTCTATGAATAAAGTGACTACTGTATCTTCTTTGAAGTGTTTGGCCCATCTGCTGCATTCTACCACCAGCAGCCTGTGATTATAGATCCACAGATCTGCCTCATTCCCCGTACAATATCCAATTCCCAAACACTCTACGGTTCTTTGATTCAATAAAATCTTTAAATATAGTATGTGCTGTGGAGCACCAAAATTCAGTCATTTGGTTTGGTATACTCTCAAGCTGCAAAATTAATTGCAATCACGATAAAATCGCAATATGAGCATGTGCAATTTCTAAACCGCTGCAAGCTGCAATTTCTTTTTTGCTTAATATATTTCTTTTATTGGTGCACATCACTGACAAGATCTTGATAATCAGAATTAAGTGCAAAAAAATAAAAAAAATTAAAAATAAAATGATGCTCTCATCTACCACTTATGCAAAGACAATTTTCCCCCTTTAAAATGTGTGGTTTTTTTTTTAATACAAATAATTCTGAATGTAAAACATATAAGGAAAAGCATTTGCCAAAATTGCAATATAAATTAGAATTGCAATATCTATCAATATAGTTTTTATGTCCATGTTGCACAAAACACTCAAAACCCATGAATTTGAAATGTGCGTCACAAGTCCATTGAAAATCTCAATACTGGTGAGGTGTCTCAGCCTGTTGATACTGATCAGTACTGCTCAGCATGGGAAGAGAGAGAGACAAACTGGAATGGAGATGAACAAGATAGGGAAAGACAAAGGTTTTATTGTGGTGGGACAGGGTGATCTCATAGTATTCGTAGAGTAGGTATTTGTTTGTAATGTTTATAAATTTATACATTTTTGTACATCTGGATAAACAATTAAATGTACCATATCAACGTACTGACATCATCTAAAATGTCAACACTTTTACCAACACAGGAAATCCACATGCTGCTTCCGAATGTTCATGTACCCTAAATTTGACTCCATAATGCAGAATGCCGAATTACTGACAAGCGGCATCCCTCAGACATTTTGCAGTTTTGGGGATTTTTTATTCCCATAGCGGGACTCTCATTTATCAGTAAATGATGGAAAAACAGAGAAAGGCCTTTTTAAATGGCTAAAATATAAAAAAAAAAATTGCTGAAACATTTCTTTTTTTAGCGTGATCTGAGCTAAAGAAGCATAATTTATGATACCATTGTTGTCAGATTTTACTGCTAAGTTGAAATAAATTCTTTGATCGTAATCTTGACCAACCGTTTTGGAGATTTCGGTCTGTCTCATTCAAATACATAGGAGGTGTACTTTTATGCCGCTTGTATCCATAGAAAATAGCTGCCTAGGAGCGTTTCAAAGATTGCCGCCGAGTGAACTGACTTGCCTTATAAGGGACTTTGGTTTTACCCATTTATTTATGTGTGTATGCTGTCACAATTGTTCCGACAAGTTTTTATAATAAACAGAACAAAATTAAGCCGTTATAATGTCAGATAAGCTAAACTGTTAACCATGTTAAATGTACTGATAAATATGTTTAACCAATTAATTCTATTAATTTAATGTTCTTTGAACTTTAGATTTCTAAATTGTCAAAACACTGATATTGTATGCATCATTGTCTATGTAAACATATGAAAATATTCACTGCCGTTCAAAAGTTTGGGTTCACTTGACCGAAATGTTTCTCATGATCTTAAAAACCTTTTGATCTGGGGGCCTGGGTAGCTCAGTGAGTAAAGACGCTGACTACCACCCCTGGAGTCGTGAGTTGGAATCCAGGGCATGCTAAGTGACTCCAGCCAGGTCTCCTAAGCAACCAAATTGGCCTGGTTGCTAGGGAGGGTAGAGTCACATGGGCTAACCTCCTCGTGGTCACTATAATGTGGTTCTCGCTCTCGGTGGGGCACATGGTAAGTTGTGCATGGATGCCGCGGAGAACAGCGTGACGCCTCCACACGCGCTATATCTCCGCGGTAACAAACTCAACAAGCCACTGAGATTGACAGCCTCAGACGCGGAAGCAACTGAGATTCGTCCTCCGCCACCAAGATTGAGGCGAGTCACTACACCACCACAAGGACTTGGAGCGCATTGGGAATTGGGCATTCCAAATTGGGGAGAAAAAAAAAAAAACTTTTGATCTAAAGGCATATACTTAAATGTTTGAAATGAGTTTTGTAGACAAAAATATAATTGTGCCAACATAGGGTACAATGGGGCAAAAGGCTCCGCATAGTAAAAGGCCAAAACACTAAATAGCATCAAAAACTACCTCAGTACTTTCCTAAACAGCTGTTTGTCACTATGAACCGCACATTTTGATATGGAATAGATTTGATGCGAACATTTTTCAAAGTGGGCTCACATTGACTGATCCAATTACAAAAGAGATTAATTTGTATATAGAATATTAAGATGTAGATTGGCCTTATGTGAATGTCAAATGTGATTGAAAGGAACAAGAAATTACACACCTTTTCTGAAGTGGTTACTTTGAGTAAGCATTATCTTCATTTGTTACTCAAAGAAGCATCTTACTCTCTCAAAAGTATTTGCATAAGTTGACAAATTGTGCACTATAACTTTTGCACACTATACACTATATCACTATAACACCCCAATTTGTTTTTTCAAAAAATGAATTGTATTCAAAACAACCTTCTGTTTTTATTTATTTTCACTCAAATGATATTGCTCCATCAATATTCAATAAAAATAAATGTATTTCTTGAATCTTGAGACACTTGTTGACCAGACAAAAAGATAATTTTCCTTAAAATGGGCCTTTAGCCCCGTTGTACACTATTAATTTACTTAATTCAAAACAAACATTTTATTTAAAAAATAATAATACAGAAAAGCAGCCAATAAGTGCCCAACATAGATGGGAACTCCTTCAATACTGTTTAAAAATCATCCCAGGGTGATACCTCAAGAAGTTGTTTGAGAAAATATCAAGAGTACATTTCTGCAAATTCTAGGCAAAGGGTGACTACTTTGAAGATGCTAAAATATAACACAGTTTTGATTTATTTGGGATTTTGTTTAGTCACAACATAATTCCCATAGTTCCATTTATGTTATTCCATAGTTTTGATGACTTTACTATTATTCTAAAATGTGAATATATATATATATAGAGAGAGAGAGAGAGAGTAAGTGACCCCAAACTTTTGAACAGCAGTGTATATGTAGAACCCAACTTTACCTACGAATACCTGCAAATACTAATGAGATCATGCTAGATGGGTAAAAATCATTGCTGAATAAAGAGACTAAAAGACAGCATTGTGTTAAGAGAGTCTTATAAAAATAGATGTCATGAATGCACGTCTCACTCGCCCACTGTGCAGCTAGCGATGGTGATTTGGGCTTCCGTGGTCCCAGCGGAGAGCCGGGTTCAGTCAGTAGCATAGAGTTTCAGCCATGACACTGCACACTAACAGAGGCGCCAGTGTAATGTGTGTGTGTGCACGCGTGTATGTGTGTTAAGTTGGGTTACGTGCATATCTGCATGCTCAGGGGTGTTTGTCTATCCTATCGAGGACACAGGTCACTCCCTCCTCAATAACTGATCCAGAGTGTACCTGTTTTTACACCGTCAAATTGAATGAATTTGGAAAGTGGTTACTGGAGCCTGCAGCAAAGTCTACTCTTTGAAACAGCTCATTTATTCACACAAGTCTCAGAGAAAAACATCTTTTTATGAGGTTATATATGTGCAATTACACATCAGTACGACAGCCTCCCCCTTGTGTCAGCAGCGGTAGACAACAGCAATGCCTTTCTTTAATATCAGCAGTAATTAGCTTGATATTTACAAATAACAACAGTGCATCGAGAGGGCAATAACAGCCATGACAGCCCCAAACATGCTGTCTTTGTTGCTCCTAAGAAAACAGTGTATGTGAGAGATAAATTAACTTCAGTAAAATATCTATTTTGATGTAGTATTTCTTGGTATTTCAAAAGTTAGGGATGCACGACATATCGACGGCCATATCACTATCAGTCGATAAATGTGAATTTTTTAAGTTATCTGTTGGGAAAAAAATCCAGTCTACAAACTGCGTCCTGTGCATTTTGCATAAATACATTTTACAATATAAGGTATGCAGATATATTTGGAATTATCCTAGTGTTCATCTCAGTTGAGCTCTCTCTCTTTTTCTCTTTTTCCCTCTCACTCACTCACTCACTCACTCACACACACACACACACACACACACACATAGAGAGAGAGAAGCCGCACATATATCATGTACAGTAAAGAAAATGTGGAATATAGTGGAAAAAAGTTAGGTTAACACAACCCCTTTTTCTCTTTTTTTTCTGCTTAAGAGCTCCCAATCACTGTGGTGAAGTGGCAACATAACTTTATTAATGTGAATAATTTTAAGCATTTCTGTGATACAAGCATCTATTGTATTAAATAAAATACAATACACATGCACATTATCGTGCAACCTGTCAAATAATAACCGTACGGTACTTGGCAGTGGTCAAAAAGGATTTCCAAAACAACTTTTGGATTGATTTCTGAATCCGTGGATCTTTCATTCCATATCCATTTTGAAATCAAAAAATGGAAAACGAAAAAACAACTTGTTTTTTATTTAGCAATTATTTGCCTTGGTAAATTATTCCCTTTTAAAAAAATGCATTATGCATTTGGAAAATGACCTTAATACTGATTTTGTAAATTCGATTTCCCATTTATCTGTAACTCATCTGTAAGCTGTTATTTCCTGGAATGTCCACGGAAGTTTGTGTAAAGGCTAAAGAGGATTGACACTTTTAACCTACTTTATGCTCTGCTGGATCTTAGTTTTATATGGGGAAGTGGGGAAAGATAATAATTACCAGAGTTTCTCCCTGATTTTAATCCCATGCGAACTGGTTATGCCAGTAATTTTTATGGACTGCACGTCCCAGCACCGATAAAGATTACTGTATAGCGTAGTATTTTACCTTCTATAAAATGCCCGGTAAAAATAATCCCTGGTTATAATCCCATGCAAACCGACATGCTGGTAAAAAGCCAGTGAATCTGCAATGTCCAACCTGTGAACCCATTAACTTTTGTTGTTTTTCTGGTTATTCAAGTGTCTGAAGTGGATGTTGGCCAAGAGAAGACACCAGAATTTGTAAAACGCGCTTGACTTCAGATGAACTGCAGATAACTCTGGCTGTTGCGTTTGGACTGATGCATGTATATACCTGTATATATATATATATATTTTCTCCGGTTAAGAAAATGAGAAAAGTAGATAAACAAGCATGTAATATTGTGATCCCCCCATCTTTCAGAACACATTTTGCAGAGGGACAAACATAATGTGAACAGATTGTCCATATTTTTTATTCAAGAGTGTAATGCAGGATTTCAGGCTCGCTAATATCACCAGTTCTGTTGTATTTTGCCAGATATTCCAATCAATTTCTAATAAAAATCCCAGATATAGTACATGATCATGTTTAATATTTCCTGCATAATTAATCAGCACTGCCATGCATTTTCTGATAGGTCAGTTATGTGGCAACAGTGTGTAAATGCAAAAGAGACACCCATCTCTGTTATTTCCGCAAACCTCGCTTAATTCCCATGCAAATCGACGGTGACTTTACAGAGATATGCTGTAATAACAGACGTCTGGTAAACTTATCCTGTCCGAATAGGGCTTTCCTTGCCCCTTAAAAGCCCCTTTACTGTATATCCCTTAAAATCACCATGATAACAATAGTTTTTCCACAAAATGCCACATTTACTATACTATTATTTCCTATCTGAATAGTCACATCCTCTTATCCCACGTAAAATATATATTAGGTCTCTTATCATTACTGCCCCTGCTGGTGACTTATGTAAGTGTTGATGAGAAGAGTTATGTAAATTAAAAATATATATATATTTTTTTTCTTCTCTTCAATTTTAGTTTTGAGAAGGAAGAATGAGAAACAAAAAATAGAGAAAGGCTAGAATTAGACTTTTTGGTCTGTGTACCTTTGGTTAATTAGTTTTCTCGTTTTTGTCTTCAAAACAAAATAACCAATAAACCATTCATTTATCACATTTCCTTTATCTCTCTTTATCACATCACAACAATTTATGTTGTATCTGCTTGTTTTTAAATTTAAAAAGAAATAGCCATATAAACCGAGTATAAACCGAGATTATAACTTGAATATTTGTTTTGCACATGTGGGTGGGCCTGACACTCCAGTTTCCACCGATTGGTCAATGTGCACCATCATCTGTTCTTCCTCCACCCCGTTCATAGAACATAAGAGTTCTCTTACGACTCAGTACACTTGACATTGCATTTTGCTAACGCATATGGGAGTGTCCTTCCACACGACCTAGTTGAAACCTCTCTACAATAACGCCAATATTCTAATATTGGCTATGGTGTTTGAGCCCCGCCCATTTAGGCGTAATCTCCATGTAATGCGTCTATGCCGATACATTATGTGCGTGACGAGCATGGCCTCATCTTGTTTGGCGGTTCTGATGCTGGGGATGATGACAATATCATGTCTCTCATTGCATCAGGCGAGTGGCCAGTGGAGGATGCTACCGGCCCTTCCCCCAGCGAAGGCGAGGAGCGTGTATGCACCACTGACAAGGAGATGCTTAGCGTCCTTTCAAGGGTGGTTGAAGAGCTCAATATCGAGTGGTCTCCTCCACAGGAACCTACACAATCTCGCCTTGATGAATGGTTCCTGCAGTCTGGATACTGCCAAGCGACCGCGTCCCATAGATCTGCCCCATTCTTCTCTGAAGTTCATAACGAACTGTCAAAATCCTGGCGCAAGCCCTATTCAGCTCACCCACGCAGCGATTACATCCTTTCTAATGTAGATCCCGGGGAAGAAAATGGTTATGCCCAACTACCCCCTGTGGAGGAGGCGTTAGTGGCACACCTCTGCCCAGTGAGTAGCAGGGTGTGGAAATCACACCCCATTCATCCTTCCAAGCCCTGTCGATTGACGTCCGCACCGGCTGGAAGAGCATACTCAGCAGCGGGCCAAGCTGGTTCAGCACTCCACGCAGTGGTGGTGCTCCAGGTCTTTTAAGCCATGCTCCTCAAGCAAATGGACAAGCAAGGCCATGATCCAGAGATATTCAAAAAGCTCCGCACCGCTACGGACTTAGTGCTGTGGCAAGTCAATGAACAACCTGGTAGTTCTGGATCATCACATCTGGCTATGTAAATGCATGACAAGGAAAAACCCACTCTGTTGGATGCTCCAGTGTCTGCAGCGGATCTATGCCCTGCGCCGGTGGACTCAGAAACGGATCTTATCACACATCCGTACACAAGATTGGTTTGCATCGACAGATCTGAAAGATGCATACTTTCATGTACAAATTGTACAACATCACAGGATGTTTTTGAGATTCGCGTTCAAGGGAACAGCATATCAATTCAAAGTCCTGACCTTCAGGCTGCCTCTGGCTCCTCGCACATTCACAAAGTACATCGATGTGGTTCTCACCCCTCTGAAACTGAGCGCCGTGTGAATTTTGAACTACCTCGATGATTGGCTGTTACTGGCCCAATCAGAGGCTCTGTTATGCCAGCACAGAGACTTACTGCTTCAGCATCTAAACAGCTTGGGCCTCAATGTCAACTGGGCGAAGAGCACGCTCTCCCCCAGCCAACAAATCTCCTTTTTGGGGTCCCGCCTTGACTCCGTGAGCGTGCACGCACACCTCACAAGCAAGCATGTTCAGGGCATTCTACAGTGTCTGTCTCAGTTCAGATTGGGTTAGAACAATTCCACTGAAGCTGTTTAAAAAAGCATTGGGGTTTATGGCGGTGGCATCTGCTGTCATTCCATTAGGTCTTTTACACATGAGACCTCTTCAGTACTGGCTCAAGTGCCGTGTGCCACAACATGCTTGGCGCTATGGGCGCATGCGTATCACTATATCTCATTGCTGTACAGTTGCTCTAGCACCTTGGACAGCTCCTGCATTTTACCAGCGAGGTGTCACACTGAGGCAGTTTTCAGGTGGAAAATGGTGACTACGGACGCTTCCAACATGGGTTGCACATGTGTATGTTATACAGCCCAGCATGGGAAAAACCGCTGAGGAGGGATCTCCTCTCTCAGATGCAAGGCACAATCTGGCATCCCCAGCCCAAGCTGTGGAACCTGCATGAGTAGCCCCTGAACGGAGTGTGCTAAACGTGCCAGAACTTACGCATTCAGTCCACGAGACGCCTCTAGGCACTAAAATGGAATGTGTTCACTGATTGGTATCTTTCACATGGCAAAGAACCAGTAAACCACCCCATACATGAAATTCTCATATTTCTTTAACAGCAATTAGATGCAGGACTCACTCCGTCAATGCTCAAAGTTTATGTGGCGACTATATCTGCATATCACGCACCTGAAGCCAGCACCTGAAGGTTCTAACCATGCTCTTCAGAGCGCAGGAGGTTCACCTTCAAGCCTTCTTCCCTCCTCCATATAATTTGGATGAGGAACAATCCTTGCATTTGCTATGCCCTGTGCGGGTGCTACACGCATACATTGAGTGCACCCGCCAGTTTAGACTGTCTGATCAGCTCTTTGTGTGCTTTGGACGATGCAAAAAAGGAATGTCTGTCTCCAAGCAAAGACTTTCTCACTGGATTGTTGATGTGATTGCCCTGGCTTACAAGTCGCAGGGTAAGATTTGCCCAATTGGTGTTAAAGCACACTCAAATAGAGGCATGGCCTCCTCATGGGCATGGACGAATGGTGTTAACAAGACATGTTTTGCAGCAGGATGGTCTTCTCAAAACACATTTGCAAGGTTTTACAACCTAGATGTAACGTCTCTCTCCTCACAAGTCCTCTCTGTTTAGAGTGCTTGCTATTTTGTTTGCCAAACATATATTTATGCCCCTCAATTTAAGTACGGGCTCCCCATCATTTTACACAAATGCCTGCATTCAGGCCATTGTAATTTACCATAAAGTCACAAGCACTTTCATTATAAATAAACTCCCTTCCCGACGGGATTTGTGAAAGGGTTAATTCATACTATATGACTATAGTTAATATATTCATTCTGAGTGCTCCCCTCCTGGCCCAACATAAGGGTCAATCACTTGCGGCATACTCATGTCGGTCGCCATCCCGCAGGACTGTGGCGTCATGTTTCTTCTCTGCAAGGTTTCTGCTCCCCATATGCATTAGTAAAACGCAATGTCAAGTGTACTGGGTTGTAAGAGAACATCTCGGTGACGTACGTAACCTCAGTTCCCTGAGATGAAGGGAAGGAGACATTGCGAACACTGGCCGCACTACAAGACTCAGAGTTCTTTTGAGGTGCGAGCGATGCGCTCCTTGTCCCTCAATCAGAAAATTCTGAGGAATGGTGTTTGTGCACCTGCTTTTATAGTGGACAGCTTCGTGCCTAAAAGGTCGGGGCTCAGACACCATAGCCAATATTAGAATATTAGCGCTATTGTAGAGAGGATTCAACTAGGTCGTGTGGAAGGACACTCCCATATGCATTAGCAAAACGCAATGTCTTGTTCCCTTCCTCTCAGGAAACCGAGGTTACGTAAGAAACCAAGATGTTCACCAAGTTCAAGTTTGCAGATTGTTTTTGCAGACAGATTCTAATCATTTTAATGAAGAACATTAATATTTTTTAGAAAAACTTCTGACTACTGCATGTTTATTGCAATCTCATCAAGCAATGGACAACTGGATATGACAACCACTGAATGCACCAACTCCCTTTTGTCACTGCAGGATGGGGTGGCAGTGCTTTTTTTTTATAGTTTTTTTTTTTTTTAAAGGAAAATAATAAATTGAGATGCTGTGCACGGACCTAACAGTAACTAAATATACTTTGTTATCTGGTCATTATTGTTGTTGTTGTTATTATTAATGATAATTAATAGCCAATACTTGAAGGGGAAACATAAGGGGAAATATAAAAGTTGACTGGATGTGAATAAGCCTTGCAGGACATCGTCATGTTTTTAAGGAGTAGCCTATAAAAGACACAAGGGGACCATATGATTATTTTGAGTGAAGGGGCTCAGCACTTATTGTTTGTGTATTATTATTATTTTATTCTCTCTTTCGATTTTTTTACACCTTTTGCTTTCCAGTCTCAAGTATCAAGTTCATTGTTGGGGCGCGAGTTGGCGCAGTTCTTCACTTATCGCCTATCAGAGGCATGCTCACCATTACACTGAACTGAGGAAATAAAATGCTATTAAACGCGCCCTGTTCCTGAGTTAATTTTGCTGACATGCAGTTCCATTTTGCTTGGTTTATTAAAAAAAATAAAAAAAATCATTAGACCTACTTATCTGAACCTGAAAACGGCCCCCTCACACTCAAAGCATGAATCCCTAGTGTAATTAATTTATTGATCATCTGAGTAATTGATCATCTGTTTTATTAAACTTTTTTTTATCAAAAAGGTAAATGTAATAGGCCTACACCAAAAGTGTATTAAAAGTGTTGCCCGTTAATCTAACCTGGTCTTAGAGAATTGCATTGCTGGTACATCAAACCAAAAAATCCAGGCACTCACATGGAGTATAGGCCTAATATTAATAAGGCTTGCTATTATAATGGGGTAATAATATTAAAAACCATAATCAAATTGTGGCTTGATGAGCCTTACTTATGTACAAAAATTATTTTACTTAATTCCCATTAAGTTCTCCCATTAAACACATTCGCTGTCCATAAATAATATTTTATTGCCTAATGGTTGAACGCATATAGTGATGGTAACATCTTGTCTATGCAAATCTTATGGCCCAGATGTTAAAGAGAGACAACTGCATAATAGATAAGGGTGTCGTTTTATTCAATCAGTTCATGGTTAGTTGTTTTATCCTAAAAATAAAATTAAAACTATTTGTAGCCATTAAAAATGTAAGGTTCATTCTGTTCTGTTTAACACATAGCCTACTGTATACAGACACAAATTTACATCCCCACCGATATTTCAGTTTTAAAAAAGGTATACAGATAAGACATGTCTGGCAAAATAAAGTCCTTTCTGACTGTAGCCATGGCAACATGCGCACATGAAACCGCAACGCGGGTACCGAATTGACTGTAAAAATAAAAATAAAAGCTGTCCTCAATGTAGGCCAGGGGTTCTCAACGGGGGCAGTACTGCCCCCCCAGAGGGCAATCAAAGGATGCCAGAGGGCGCTGAAAGTAATGAGTAGAGAGGAGGGCATTAGGTTACAAATGGGGGGCATTTATCAGTCATAATAATAAAATCTATCATCAAGTTCCTCTTTGTATTAAAACGTTTATCTAGACTTGGAGTATATCAGTTGGTTCTCAATTAGCTATACAGCTTGTTACTGTTACGATTCTCTGTTGTTTGCCCTGTGTTTCTCCCCTGTCATCTGTTTCTCTTGGACTACATTTCCCATAATTCCCTGCCCTCATCACTGCCAGCTGTCCTTGATTGTTTTCACCTGTCTTCCATTAAGTCATTATCCTTTGTGTATATAATGCCCTGATTTCTGTTCAGTCCTTGTCAGTTGTTATGTGTTTTGACCTCCTGTTCTTGACCCGTTCCCAGTGTTCATGTTTTCTCTGTTCCTGTGTTTTTCCCATCGTGGATGTTTCTTTTGTTCCTGTGTTTTCCCCGTTAATCTGTACTTTGTTTAATTTGATTAAATACTGTTAAGCTGCGTCTAGATCCTGCTCCTGTGACCTCCCTCATTGTAACAGATACGCATTTGTACCGTGGTTCATCTGATTTTGAAGTCTAGCGACGCATCTGAAATATCTGGTTTAGCAGCATTAAATAGACAGGCGGAGTCACAACCTTGGCTAATGTACCTGTATGGCTCTGTAGATGGATACAGCTCAATGGACAGAGCAGCGTGAGCAAAAAGCTCTTAAAGCTTGAGCTCTTATACTCGCAGCTTTGCGAGAATCAGTGAGAAGCAAGGCGCGAGATGCTGAAACCATTTGAATTCGGCACAGAATTCTGCATCACCACCCTTGAATTTACCATTGTAACACTAACAGTACTTTAGGTAGAAATAGATTGATAATAAATATTATCATATCACTACTTCAGCTCTATTAAATTTGTCTACATTAGGGGAGTGAGGGAATATAATTAATTTTTGATACAACTTATAAATATTAATATTTTGTATGTATTGTTTTTACATGTGTTTAGAGTAGGTCTAATGTTTATAATTATAAAAATACCATAGTTTGTTTTATAGAAATCATGTTACATCTAACCATGGTAGAGAAGAAGATCCATGCTTCTATGTGCTTACAATGGTTGGCTGGGGTAAGGGAATTAAGTAGGGGGGCGTTCATCAAAAAAAGGTTGAGAACCACTGATGTAGGCTATGTGATAAACTTGCAGTGATTTAGCGCGCACCATGTCCTGTGTGAAAAGGCTTTTATTCTGAAGAAAAGGAATGAGGAAGGACAGATGACAACCAATCAGTAGAAATGGGCGTGTCATGTCCATCCACTTGTGCAAATCAAATAATAAGATTGTACAATTGAAAAATGAGAAATCGAGCTGAATTCCTGTTTTTCTAGTTCTTATATGAAACGAAAAAAATGTAAAATAAAGTGTTTTCTCAATTTTGATCATTTCTTTCTGGATGAAAAACGAGTAAACAGTCGGTTTATTGGTTATTCCGTTTTGAAGACAAAAACAAAAAAACAAATTATCCGAAGGTACATGAATCCGTGTATCATTCGTTCATTTCATATTCAGTTAGGAATTCAAAATCTGAAAAACAAAAAACGACTGTTATTTCTTTATTTGTTTACGAAACCAATATTAAAAAACAAATAATGAATTAATGCTCAAGTAAAAAATAGGAAATTGGAAAAATAGCCATGGGACACTGTGCTTTTTGATTATTTGATTTCATTAATATATGGCTTGAACATTTGATTTGCACATACAGTATGGGTGGTCCTGGAATGCCCCTTTCTTCTGATTGACTGGTCAACCTGCACCGAGCTATCTCTCTCATCAAGTAGCCAGACACAATGCCTACACACAACCGTAAAATGTTCAGTGAATGCAGACAGGGTTTCTTCTTCATGCGATTCAGCATTAGGACAATCATTGCCACGTGGAGTAATTGATAAGAGCGACACACACTCACACACACACACACACACACACATATTATTAAGATGTTTATTAAGATTAAGATTAATCCCTCGCTCTGTATGCCACATGTCTTCTCAGTTATCCTTCTTCGTGCCACACAACTTGTTTTATTCATTTATACTATAAGTGGTGCCATGCAGTGCAGCTGATCAGTTGAGCACTGGTGGTCCAAACTGCACTGGACAATCGGCTGCAGTTGGGTATGGCATTCGCAGTTAAGGTGACCAGATGTCACTTTAAAACCTGGGACAGTCCCGATTTTACAAGTAATGTTACACATATGGTGGACTTACAGTCGGGACACCTTTTGTCCTAATAATTAATCTAAGGCAGCTATAGTTTGATTGCTTTAAATAAGCATTTTAAATTGACATCAGTGTTTCGTGCATTTTTGAAATGAGAAATCATCCAAGAGTATTGAAAGAATCGTTTATTTTCATTTGTGCATTTTGCAGTGAATGCAAGATGTGGTTCAGGGAATATACAGACTTAACGTAGGGTGCATCCAAGACAGATGAGCATTCATGCCAGTGAATTATAACAGCTAAAACAATAAATAACAAATTATAAATAATAATAATAATAATAATAATAACAAATAAATTGGAAGATATTATTCCAATTTAAATTCACTGGTCGAGCTTTTGAGAGACGAGCATCCATGAACTTCCTTTAGCATAATTTCCATGATGAGCAAGTCCCTCACACCTAAGCTCCCAGAGCAGGGTAAAGTTAGTTTTAGGTTCTGTATTTTTTGGATATTCGGTTTCTTGTACCCGCATTCTGCCGGCAGCAAGTTTTCAAAGGTTTCGTACACTTGGCTTGATGTTATGGTATATAAATATAAATGGTATATAACTGTAATATACAGACATAAAACACTGCACTCAGAACTGTCAGTTGGTGTGGCTGCAGAATTATGACTGAAAATGCTCCGATGCGCTTTCATTGCTTAGCGTCCTAAAGGGGCCATCTGATAATTCCACTCACTATTAAACACAGGTGGTATCCAATCACTCATTCAGTTGATGTGCAAGTTAAACATAAAACATTAAAAGTACACTTTCACATTCCAAAGGTTTTAGTAGGTTGCCAGTTAAAAGACTAATCTACTACAAGTGAGATTTTTACAGTAAGTCCAATAATATGAATACAGAATTATATTATTTAATATAAAGAAATAAATTATAATTCACCAAAATGTTTTTTCACATTCCAAAGGTTGTAGTAAGTTCCCAGTAGATAGACTGATAAATCTCACCGGTAGTAAGTCAGTCTGCCCACTGGGAACTTACTACAACCTTTGGAATGGAATGTGATTTTTATTTTTTAAATAATGTTTTTTTAGATAGAACATGCAAGTCAAATAAATGACTGCTCTGACGCCAGTGATGTTTTAGTTGTGGATGGAGTTTTTAGACGGTGCCTTACGCACCATAGGCGAATATCTAATGAATATTGAACCTAAAACTAACTTTACCCCACAGTTTACAATATAGGCATATGCTTCAATAGTCTTATGAATGTATGGTTATTTTCATAACCTCATTTAAAACCATGTCATTTCAAACCAGAGCAACGTCAAAGACAGCAGGTTTATGTGTAGGGCTGTCTGTTAAATCTGACTACTTGAGAGAAAGAACTGCTTTAGCTCAATAAACATGGTGAGATTTGGAGAATAAATGGTAAAGAATGTAATATTAACTGAGACGAATTTATCTGAACAATTAAACAGCAGAGAACTTTTATTCTGTCTCACAGCATTGAGGAAGACGACGGTGCAGGCTGACCAATCAGAAGAAAGGGGCATTTCAGGTCCACTCATATGTGCAAAACAAATATTCAAGCCATATATTAGTAAAATCAAATAATCAAAACGCACAGTGTCCCATGGCTATTTTTTCCAATTTCCTATTTTTTACTTGAGCATTACTTCATTATTTGTTTTTTAATATTGGTTTTGTAAACAAATAAAGAAATAAGTCATTTTTTGTTTTTCCGATTTTGAATTCCTAATTGAATGTGAAATGAACAAATGATACACGGATTTATACAGCCCGTGTACTTTTGCATCCATTCTTTTTTACTTTTTAAACCCAAAAATTAAAAACAAAATTCTTCTTTATTGGTTTTAACACTGATGAATAGAATAAGCAGATACAAACTCATTTCCTGTTGGCCATTTTATTTTCTGTTTAAAAAGGAATAAAGAGAAAGGGGGAAATAGCTAAATTTTCATTTGCTTTCATTGTTTAAAAAATTAATTTACAGCTTGAATATTTGATATGCACATGTGAGTGGCACTGAAACGCCCCTTTTATCTGATTGGTGAACCTGCCCCTTCTTCTGTACTGCCTAATTCTATGCATGCCATATATATTAGAATCTTGCTGCTTGGCACATCATGGTGTTGCTGTGAGGTGTTGCCTCTAATGGACGATGCGTGAGAGATTGCAAGCCACATAACATGGTCATATGCTGACTGGGAGTTGGTCTATTATATTATTTTTATTTTAAATAATATTGTCTGATTTTGTAGTACTTGTGTGTTCGTTTCAGTGCCGCTCACATGTGCATATCAAATATTCAAGGCGTAAACTAATTTTTTAAACACTTAAGGAAAACAAAAATTTAGCCTTTCCCCCCAATCTCTTTATTCCTTTTTAAACAGAAAATGAAACGGTCAACAGGAAATGAGTTTGTATCTTCTTATTTTATTAATCAGTGTTAAAACCAATAAAGAAGAATTTTGTTTTTAATTTTTGGGTTAAAAAAAGAAAAAGGAATGGACGCAAAAGTACACAGACCCTTTTTAAATAAAGAATCAATTTGTTTATGTTTGTTTTTTATTTCTGCAAAAAAAAAAAAAAAAGAAAATACACCTGTTTTTGTTTTTGTTATCCATTTTTTTAAATTTCAAAACAGAAATTAAATGAATGGAAGATACATGGATTTTCCTGCCTTTAGACTCAGAGATGTGGATTTGGATAGAAATTAAATTACCACATGACCTTGGTGTTTGTCAAAAAACAGCAGGTAATCATGAGTGGTGGACACTTCGGATTTGGACAGCAATAAAACCACTTTCACTGCCCCTCTAAATGCGGGAAATTACCTCACGTCCCCATATAAAAAAAATTACTGTCCGTAAATAATGTACTATATTCACACTGCAAACCATTTAAAAGGAAATACTATGGTTCCTTTTTTAAATGTTTTATTATTAGGAGATCCCTTGATAATCAGAAATAAAAAAAAAATCACATGTAAATAAATTGGAACATGCTGTGTGAATGTCTTTGTAAATCAAACTGTTTCAGGACTTGAGACCATCATATAGCCACCAGAGGGATTGTGGACAGCTATTGAGTCATGGGAAGAGACTTATAGAACATTCAGATGTTTTGCTCGGGTGTGGGAATGGACAAAGCTACATCTTCTCATCTTAAGAAAAGATTTCTAAATCTTTATTTTCCCAAAACATGTGCATTACAGATGGTTCAACTTGTACAACAAATGTATATTTTCATATTGCTCAACAGAGCCTTTCTTCAAAAAATCTGTTCTTTAGCAAGTATCAAAGTAAAAAAAAAAAAAAAAAAAAAAAAAAAAAACATTTGACAAAAAAATTAGCACCCCCAAATCCATTTACCACAGTTGTTTGTAGTGTGAACAGCAAAATGGCATGAAATCAGAATTTTACAAACCTTATCCAAACGACATTCGCATATGGTTTGAAATTCTTTTAAAATTGGATTTTTGAATTTCAGTCTGAACAGTTTGATCAGATTTCATGTACTTTTTAGTCATTCAGGATGTGATGTGTTTTTAACGTCATATAGGCCTACTTAAGCTGTGTCCTAAATGACACACTATACACTATGCACTTACAATATACACTATGCACTCAGTTAAGTAGTGTATGAATTTCAAAGTGTAGTATCATCCCAAATGGAACACTTAAGGGTTTTTTTACTACACGGAAACATTTGCTGTTTAACAACTGACAGAAGTGATGTTTCAAACACATGCAATGTGTTGCCGCTAGCTTTAGCACATTAGCTAACCTTAGTTCAACACTTGTATCTAAAAAACCATACATATTCACACAGCGTGGGGCTAGTTGCTACATTCTTCATTTTTAGTCAGACCAGCATCGCAGACGAGTAACTCCACCCCTTCTGCTACTTACTTCAAGCCGCTAGCACTGAGTGCATAAAGTTTCCAACATTACACACTCCATGTTAGCATAAAAATTGCACAACTTACAGTTCAAAATGACGAAGAATAGTGTAGAGGTATGTGGTTTGGAACTTCTCTGACCAATGCTTTCATCACTCCTCTTAAAATGTAATACATACAGACAATAAATGACCAACTAAAGCCATTATCAGTCACTTAACAAAGGACACTGCATCTATGTGCCCTTCCGTAGACGTTTCAGGATGGATTTGAAAGACACTTAATCATTAATCTTACAATTCAATAAATATCCTTTAGTTTTAAAAATTGCCCACCGAAAATCTTCTCAGTTTACTCAATTAATACATAACATCTAAAACACATGGCTAATTGATGTTGGCATTATGTTGTATGCCAAATGGAAATTTGCTCCCACAGCTGACCTTAGTTTCTCCCAAGGTTTTTATATTTATTTATTTTTTCCTCCATTAACTAACATCTTATGGAGTTTTGAGTTCCTTGCCACAGTTGGCTTTGGCTTGCTAACTTGTGGCCTAATTTTTAAGGCATGATTTCCAATAATGTTCTTTAAAGAAACTGCTCAACAAGCACTTTAAGACATTACAGCATAATTTTCTGTAAAGCAACTTTGAAATGATGTGTATTGTGAAAACCATTATACAAATAAAAATGACTTGTCTGGAATCAATGTCTTGATTTGTGCCTAAATGAACACATTTTTATTATTTAGATATTTGGTTCATTAAATGAAGCTTTTATTATTTAGATATTTGGTTCATTAAATGAGTCTTTGTGTTTGTTCTTGAGTTGTCACAGTATGCAATAGACTGGCATGTCTTAAGGTCAATGTTAGGTCAAAAATGCCAAAAAAGAAACAGCTTTCTCTAGAAACTCGTCAGTCAATCATTGTTTTGAGGAAGGAAGGTTATGCAATGCTTTAAACTGCCAAAATACTGAAGATTTCATACAAAGGTGTACACTACAGTCTTCAAAGACAAAGGACAACTGGCTCGAACAAGGACAGAAAGAGATGTGGAAGGCCAGATGTACAACTAAACAAGAGGATAAGTACATCAGAGTCTCTAGTTTGAGAAATAGACACCTCACATATCCTCAGCTGACAGCTTCATTGAATTCTACCCGCTCAACACCAGTTTCATGTACAACAGTAAAGAGAAGACTCAGGGGTGCAGGCCTTATAGGAAGAACTGCAAAGAAAAAGCCACTTTTAAAACAGAAAAACAAAAAGAAAAGGTTAGAGTGGGCAAAGAAACACTGACATTGGACAACAGATCATTGTGAAAAGAGTGTTATGGATCTTAAACCCCATTGAGATTTTGTGGGATCAGCTAGACTGTAAGGTGAGAAGTGCCCAACAAGACAGCCACATCTATGGCAAGTGCTACAGGAAGTGTGGGGTAAAATTTCTCCTGAGTATCTGGACAAACTGACAGTTTGAATGCCAAGGATCTGCAAAGCCGTCATTGCTGCATGTTGAGGACTTTGAAGTAGTTTAGGAAGTTCTGAAATGTTTTTTTCAAATTGCAATAGTAATTTTCTTTTCCACGTTACTAATGTCCTGACTATATTGTGATCAGTTGAATGCCACTTTGGTGAATAAAGGTAACAATTTCTTTCCATAAGTGCAAAATCTGTAAAATTATTCCAAACTTTTGGCCGCCAGTGTATATATATATATATATATATATATATATATATATATATATATATATATATATATATATATATATATATAAGAGGAAATAAATGTTTTACATATAGAAAATAATGCCTGTTTTTAGACAAATTAAGATTGCATTGTTACAATTATGTCACAATGCAAACATTTCTAAAAAGACAAGTATATTTTCTTATTTCTTCTTGTTTTTAAGGCGAAATATGACCTGGATATGTTCATGATTGGTTTCTTAAGAGTCACATAAATTAATAAACTGCTTGTGTAACAGCAAATCATAATTTAGTTTCTATCTTTTCTTATCAATAATAAATCCTTTAACGAGGTCATGTCATAAGGAATCACATTTTCCTTGATATTTTGACGTCATTGTACTATAAAACATAACTGTAATTTTCAGAACTCAAAACTTCCTCTCCAGCCCAAAAAGAACATTTATTGTTTCCATCCTGCAAAAACGAATAATTTTGACATCGTACATATCATGACGTCAACATTTGGTGTTCATTTGAATAGCCCTACATCCACAACATTCGTAATTGTCACGGTAAAAGAGAGAGTGGGGGTGTTTGCTCTGAAACGAAAAGATGTTCTTAAAGGTGAAGTACACAGAAACCAAGTATTTCAGACAGAGGGCCAGAGACAGGGTGGAAAAAGGTCATGTAATACCACATTATTTGTGCAAAAAAACTTCACTAACAATATAAGTAAACCTCAAGGAAAAAAAAAGCATGACGTGCCTTTTAATACTCCATAAGATCTGAGCTAAGGATGATTTGCTTCAACACTGTGTACAGTTTTGTTACATTGAAGAGTCACAATTAATTGAAGTAATAGGATAGAATTGATCATATGAGTAAAGAAACAGATCAACGATGTAAACATTGGGGGCTTTTGAGGGGTCTGCTTTGTGTAAGTTTGTGTTCCCTAGTCTATCTCTTTCTCTCTGTGCGGTCTGATGTCTTTTCAGAGGAGAATAGTTTTTTTTTATTTTTTTTTATATAGCTTTTTGTAGATAAGAATGGATCTTTACAGCGACCTCGAAGTGCTCAAGGCAGGTCTAGTGCTCTGATTGATAAGGATTGCATAGCCATTAAATGGGCTGTATTTACTGCTGAATACTGCTGATTAGCTGGAGACTTGAGCTCAACCTGGATCAAAGCCAACAGTGAATACAAGGAGGATGAAAGAGAGTTGGTGTGGACAGACTGCTGTTACAGAAGACTGGCAAATATTAGATAATAAAAGGTCATGGTTTGATTTGAGATTCTCTAATTATGTAAAATAATTTCTCCTGTTGCTCAGGAAGGTATCCGTGTGTGCTTTAGCTGTAAATCTTTTAGCTTGGATAAAAATCCATCAGGCAAACACTAGTGTACATACAGTATTTACATATCTACATGCTGTTAAAGGGGTTGTTTTGCGAAAAATCAAATTCTCCTTGATCCTTTAAAAGAAAAGATAATTGTACTATGAAAAATATTGTACCCTTTTTGAAAATCATTTTTGAAAATTCCTCTCTATTCCAAAAATATAATCTATTGCAACTGAGTTTAGAAAACATCTTTTCAGATTTCAGACTAATACAGTAACTGACCGCGCACATTTAACTTATCAGCGATACCAACAGGGTACAACAAATTGGCTGCCCTTCACAGTGAGGTAATAAGAAGAAAGTAGAAACTGTTATTCAGTGTTGGGGAAGCAACTTTGAAACTGTAGCTTTCTAATCTACAAGCTACTCATAACTTGAAGGAATATTCCGGGTACAATACAAGTTAACTTCAATCGACAGCATTTGTGGCATAATGTTGATTACCAAAAAAATGAAATTGTACTTTTCCCTCCTTTTCATAAAAAAAAAGCTAAAATCAAGGTTACAGTTAGACACTTACAATGCAAATGAACGGGGATAATTTTTGGAGGGTTTAAAGGCAGAAATACAGTATGAAGCTTATAATTTTAAAAAAGCACTTACATTCATTCTTCTATTAAAACTCATGTAATATGCCACAAATGCTGTTGATTGAGCTTAACTTGTATTGAACTTGGAATATTCCTTTAAAGTAGTTAAACTACAGTCAAGTTGCTCTTTTAAAAAAGAAGCTTGCTACATTTATAAGCTAACAATATTTAAGGAATAGTTCACACAAAAATTTAAATTCTCTCATTATTCACTTACCCTGATGCCATCCCAGATGTATATGACTGTCTTTCTTCAGCAGAACACAAATTAATATTTTTAGAAGAAGATTGAGCTCTGTCAGGTCTTTATAATGGAATTACATGGGTGCCAGCGCTTTGATGGTCCAAAAGTCATATTTAGGCAGCATAAAAGTAATCCACATGACTCCAGTCGATCAATGAACATCTTCTGAAGCGAATCGATAGGTTTATGTAAGACACAAGTCGATAATAAAAATGTTTTGAACTTTAAATCGGTGCTTCCATCCAGGGCTCTGATGCTGTTTGAAATGGCCGAACTCTCACATGACGTTCGTTTTTCTGTTGTAAATAAGCGGCACTTCCAAACTCTTGTGTGAACTCGCCGATGCCCTTATGTCACGCTTCACGTCAGCTGCTGGAAGGAAGCGCTTTTTAAAAGTTAATAACGTTTTAATTATCGATTTATTTTTACAAAGCATATCAATTTGCTTCAGAAAACATTCATTGATTGATTGGAGTCGTGTGGATTACTTTTATGCTGCCTAAATATGACTTTTGGACCGTCAAAGTGCTGACACCCATGTACTTCCATTATAAAGACCTGACAGAGCTCTGTCTTCTTCTAAAAATCTTCATTTGTGTTCTGCTGAAGAAAGACAGTCATGCACATCTGGGATGGCATCAGGGTAAGTTAATAATGAGAGAATTTTAATTTTGGGGTGAACTATTCCTTTAAAGCTGGCTAAATAAAAAAAATTTTATTAACTATTTTTGAAGTTCAGTTTGTAGAATGAAATAATATAACCTGATATATATTTAATTAGGGTAATACTAAATTTAACATTTAACCCTAGAATGCATATGTGGGTAAAAAAATTGCATGGCCATCTACTTTCTCGACTATAATGTCTTCATCTGACACTCTGGGTATTCCTCAATTAAGGTGTCTTTGATCATGTGAACTGACTTTCTAGCATTTAGATGAATATTTTTTTAATTATAAGAGAATTTGCATTAGTACTCATTTGTGGGTCCTATATGACCCATATATGTTTACTATGGTGTTCAATGAATTTAACACTGGTACTACTCTTATGATACATTGATTGTTTTCAGTTTCCATTTGTTATGCTAATAAATATATGCTAAATACCATGTTCATGTTCATATTAAGTATGCAGTTATAGAAAGTTGTCATTCAGCCGATGCTTTTATGTAAAGTGCATGACATTACACCCATTAGAGGGACTGTCCTCATTTAGCAACCTGATGTTAAATGCCTAGTTCACAGTAAAGGTACAATGGTAATAGCTCCTCAGCCACTATATAATGGACAATTTAATGTTAAAGGTCATAATTTATCTCCAAAAACCATACCAAGTATAACTAGCTAGGGATAACATACAATATATTCAACATGCACATGGATATACATGAAAAACAAACTGTTAGTTAGTGGAAAATCACAACTGGCTCTTTCAGAGGGGTCCTGTTCCTGTGTGTCAAATCCCTGCTCACAGGCAAACCAGGATCCATCTGGGGAAGTGACATCACACTGGCCTCAGCTGCGGGTGCCAGCTAATCTAATTGTCATGGAGACGTGAGGGGAGTGATTGACAGGCTTATCCCCTGATCAAATTCCCTCTCCAGAATGAGATGACATGTTAAGTGGGGGAAACTGGGTGAGACAGGGAACATGGAGAAGATGAGCCCCAGACAGATAGAGGATGTCAACGGTATGTTGCAGATGGTGTTAGCTCGTACTGAAAGGAGGTCCTCATAAACTCTGAGGGGGGTGAGATGGAGGGATGTGGGTTACAAATCTGAGAGGCCAGGGAGTAGGGCTACAGCGATTATGCCACCGGGAAGATGATCTATTTGACTGCAGCAAACCCATGGAGCAGGAAAGGAAAATCGAGATGCAAACAAGACAATCCAAAGTGATGCTGAGAATCAGTGATGTTGCAAAGCGGTCATATTTATGCAGCGCTCTGGGACAAAAATCAAAAGCCTGTCTCCACATGGACAACAACATTGAGACAGTGGGAGAGTTGTTGGACTGCTGTTTTCTGTGCATGGAGAAACTGGCACTCATGAGTAGGGATGCACCAATATACAAATTCTGAATCTAATTTTACCCAATGCCAATATGGTCACTGTGGATTGGGATGAGTAATCGGCCCTGGATTTTACATAGAAACCAGCCCAAATGTTGTTGATGGGGGGTTGTCGCTGTCCTTTTCTGCATATCGCGGCACCATTTTGCGGCTCTCTTCAACCAGTAACAGCCCAAAACCTGCACTGCTCTCAGTGTAACATAACCCCACGTGACTCTGCACAATATTTTGATCATATTACCACACTGCAACATTTACGTACCAAAGAGCATGCATATCAACCAACTTGTATGGCCCATTTTGTTGAGATTTTGACTGTTTATCTGTTTAGATATGTCACTAAACTCTTCCAAAATAGAGTGAGCTGTCTACATAGTGAACTGTCTACCAGTAATTCCCAACCAGGGGTACACGTACCACAGGGGGTATGTAAGCAGATTCCAGGGGATACATGAAAAGAACTGGATTTTGCTTTGTTTAACCTATAAAACAAAGTTGATGACTTAAAATAAAAATAATAGGGATTAGGGCTAGGTAAAAATATCGAGTTTCTGATTAATCACAATCTTCATTTGAACAATCTCAATATCGATTCGTAAAATCCCAAGATCAATCTTTTAATATGCAAAGTTAAAGGTGAGGTTTGTGATTTCTGCGCTACTAGTGGCACCAAATGGAATTACAAAAATAAAATATGTTTTCAAAAACCTTAGCCAACACCCCTTAGACTCATCATGCCCTTGATTCCCTATGACCAAATAGACCATCCTAAATAAATGAAGTTCTAAGCGAAAGTTCGGGAGAAGCCCGATCATTCAGACCAGTCAATCATGCCACTAGCATATATAAGCAGCCACATACTGTAGTCCCAGGACAATTCTTCCGGCATCCTGCCTCCATCCCAACTCATCCTTTTTCTCCAATATTCTAACCTCCCTACTCTATTCTGTAAGGCGGGGGGGGGGGGGGGGGTGGTCCAGAGACAGCAAGCCAATTTACCATTAAAAGCTGAGGGCTGGTCGAGCGGGCAAACTAGTGAAAAGGTGATAAACATTTAACCTCGTAAAAAACAAGACCACTATAACATTTACACAGTTGACAGAAAGCTTGGAAGAGGAATCGGGTTGGCTGATAACATTGCCGAGTTGATTGCAGCTGGGTGTGCGGTGTGGGGGATCCAGCTCATGACGTACATTTCAGATGACTTAGGTGCCCTAGGTTTGATCGCTGTTGTTTATGGGTGGGAGGCGGCAATGTATTAGTGATTTGCGCAGTGATCTCATTATTGCCGCTACTGTTTGCCAGAGCGGTCTCATCACTGGTGGCGGTGTGTGTCTGTGTGTCTTCCACCTTGTAAATGTGACACCAATGTTCACTCTGGTTTTACTTTGTTCTCTGACTCTGTGAATTTAGCATGTTTTCGAACTTTGGCGAAGCCAAACTTATTTTCCTGTGTACACATCTGCCATGGATGTTCATTTTTCCCCGGCTGAACAAACAGCCATGCCCCAAACTCACGCGTTAGGTAGAGCTAGGAAGGGATGGGTGATGCTGAGGGGGTTGCTCAAAATATAAACATCAATGTTTTGATAGTGCTTGGGAGGCTCAGTGTTTATACTTTTGGGGAAGGTAAACCCATGAACGGCTTACTTATAGTTGTCAATTAACAATAAACTGGAATAGTAGAACATATTTTGACATAACAAAAGTTACATACTTCAGCTTTAAGCACTGTGTTTTGTGAACAAAAGTTTGGTTTGACTCATTCCGTTTAACGCTGAAATGCATAGTAATTTCCCCAAACACTCTTACATATTCAGCTCTTTAGAGATTGTGTCAAATTTTGCAAAATATTTTCAAGACAATTAGAAAATAATAAAATAAAATATATTTTGATATTTTATTTTTCATAAATCAAAAAGATAATGCAACAAATCAGGACAAATCTAGAACAGGATTAATTATTTTCACACTGAAATTTCATGAGATGCAATTGGCTGTCAAATACATATTAAACATAACACAATCAACACATAAGATACCCATCAGCTACACATAGATTACACATATGTATTTTCTCAGGCACTTAATGAGTCTAAATAGATGGACAACATTATTTCAGTAGTACACCCATATGACAATAGTCATATGTGGCAGCAGGGGCATGGTCAAGCGTCCGACCGGAGAGAGAGAATGTGGTAAGGGCGCTTGCACCTGAGCTAAATTATGTCTAACACCTGTCTCTAATTACAGTGAGCACGGGGAGAGCGGCATAAAAGAGCCACACTGAAAGCAGACCAGAGAGGGAGAGCCTGGGTCCAGAAAGTGATTGTTGTGAAGCTGAAGAGATTATTGTGAACTAAGAATTTATTACTGTGAAGCTAAGAATTTATTATTGTGAAACTGAAGAGAATAGTGTGTGAAGCTGTGAGCGCTGAAGTGTGGTCATTAAAATCCTTACCTGTGAGTGGAGCAACCTGCCTCCCATGACCTCCTTATTGTCTGCCTTCACATTGGTGCCGAAACCCGGGAATCTTGGTTGAAGATGGTTGGAAGTCGCCCCATAGAGTCCTCCCAGTTGGCGGAGATCCTCCAATCCCTTGCTGGCCTACATCAGAACCACCAGCAAACCCTGCTTGAGCTTTGGCAAGACCAAGATCGCCGGTTTGTGGAGCTCCTACGGGCTCCAGCAGAGGACCGGCATGTGATCCGGAGCCTCCTCAGCCAGGAGGCCGTCCCAGCCGTGACCCCGGACACCCGCACGCCGTTGCCCCTACCCGTGTTACAGAAGGTGGGGATGGCGGACGACCCAGAAGCATTCCTTGATCTTTTTGAGTGCACCGCCGAGATCTGGGGCTGGCCGCTCGGCCAGTGGGCGGCCCGACTTATTCCGCTGTTGTCCGGGGAAGCCCAGCTCGCGGCTCAACAACTGCCGGCAATGAGCCTCCTGGCTTATGGTGACCTAAAAAAATCTTGCAACGGGTTGGTCGGAGTCCGGAAGAGAATCGTCAACTCTTCCGGAGCCTGAAGCTGGAGAAGTCTGACTGCCCATTTGCCTTCACCCAACGGCTCCGCGATGCCTGCCGGAGATGGCTGCTAGCGAAGGACCGCTGTGTTGAGGGGATCATTGACCAGATGGTAGTGGAACAGCTAATACATCGACTGCCAAAAGGGACGGTGGAGTGGGTCCAGTGCCAGAGGGCGGAAGAGCCCTTCTACTCTCTCTCCCCTCTCCCTGAGTTTTCCCCTGTCTCATCCCCCTCCCCTCTCTCCTCTTGTTCTGCTCTCTCCCCAGGGCCTGTTCCTGCCCCACGCAGGCGAGGAGGACTTCCGCCATCGAGACCAGTCCCCCGGGCGTGGGAGGCGACACCTTCCCCTGCCCCGATGCCCCGCCGCTCTCCCTCTCAGGTGGCAATTACGGGCGTAGCACCTGGGCCAGCATGCTGGAGGTGCAGAGACCCGGGCCACTTCCGGGATCAGTGCCCTCTGATGGAGCTGGGGACAGTGGTATGGGTCTCCGACATCCTGCAGGCTGCCCCCGACAGGGCCGGAGCATACCGGATACCGTTAAGTGTCAAGAGGGGTACTCACCAAGCATTGGTGGACACCGATTGTAATCAAACCACTATCCACCAACACTTGGTTCAACACGAGGCTTTGGGCACAGCTAAAACGGTGAGGGTGAAGTGTGTGCACAGGTATATTCACAAGTATCCTGTGGTGACTCTTACGATTAAATTCTGGGGGAAAAAGCATAGAGTGGAGGCCGCGGTTAGTTCCCGCCTCACCCATCCGCTGATTTTGGGACGGATTGGCCTGATTTTAGAAATTTATTGAAGGGAATTTGTGCGGATGGGTCCTGCACTAAATTAGGGAGATGTGAAATATGCGATGCTCTGGCAGGGGAGGCGGAGCCGGGGCCATCCTCGACAGCCCAACATCATGATGACGAGAGAGGGGGAGAGGCTGTAGCCCCACCCCTTCTCAGGGAACTCCCTGACGGGGATTTCCCTTTGGAGCAGTCACGAGACGAAACCCTCAAACACGCCTTCGACCAAGAGAGAGTGATTGATGGTCAACAACTCCAGCCGGACATCGCCCTTTCATATCCCTTTTTTGCAATTATAAATGAGCGGTTGTATAGAGGGACGCAGGACCTTCAGACAAAAGAAGATACAACCCAGCTTTTGATACCACGGAGCCGTCGGGAAGTGGTATTCCAGGCGGCTCATTATGATCCCATGGCGGGTCACTTAGGAGAAAGGAAAACACTGAACTGTCTAATAGCCCGTTTTTATTGGCCGGGCATTGGCGGCGATGTCCGCAGGTGGTGTGCGGCATGCCGCGAATGTCAGCTGGTTAACCCACCGGCCACCCCAAAAGCGCCATTGCGCCCCCTTCCGTTAATCGAGATCCCCTTTAAAAGAATTGGAATGGACCTCGTCGGGCCATTAGAGCGGTCAGCACATGGACATCACTTTGTATTGGTCCTAGTGGACTATGCAACGCGATATCCGGAAGCAGTGCCTCTTCGCAACATCTCAGCACACAGTGTTGTGGAGGCACTCTTCAAAATAATCTCCCGGGAGGGGATTCCGAAAGAAATCCTCACCAATCAAGGCACAACGTTTATGTCACGGACACTACGCGAGCTGTACGAATTATTGGGCATTAAATCGATTCGCACCAGCATGTACCATCCACAATCATATGGCCTGGTGGAACGATTAAATAAAATCCTTAAAAACATGATTCGTAAGTTCATGCACGACGATGCTAGAAATTGGGATAAATGGCTCGACCCCCTGTTATTCGCAGTACGAGAGGTTCTACAAGCCTCCGCTGGCTTCTCCCCATTTGAGCTGCTGTATGGGCGGCGCCCACGCAGTGTGCTTGATGTCTTGCGAGAAGCCTGGGAGGAGGGACCTTCAAATAGTAAGAATGAAATTCAATACGTTCTTGATCTTAGAGCAAAACTTCACACATTGGGGCAACTAACACAGGAGAATTTGCTCCAAGCTCAAGAGCGACAGTGCCGACTGTATAACAGAGGAACTCAGCTAAGGGAATTTGCACCGGGAGTTAAAGTGCTTGTATTGCTTCCCACATCGAGCTCTCAATTACTCGCCAAGTGGCAAGGACCCTTTAAGGTCACACGACGAGTGGGGGATCTCGATTATGAGGTTAAACTAATCGATAGAGGGGGTGCACTCCAAATATACCACCTCAACCTCCTGAAATTGTGGAGGAAGGCGGTCCCTGTGATGTTGGCAACGGTAGTTCCGGAGAGGGCGGAGCTCGGGCCTGAGGTGAATTCAAAACATAAACAGTTCACCCCGGTCACTTGTGCAGACCACCTCTCACGAGTCAACTTGCAGAGGTTGCCAGGTTGCAACAGGAGTTTGCGGATGTGTTCTCCCCTCTACCGGGTTGTACGAACCTCATTCAGCACCACATCGGGACCGAGCCGGGGCTTTTGTTACGTAGCCGCCCCTACTGTTTTACCGAGCACAAAAAGTAAATTGTTCAGGAAGAATTGGATGCAATGCTCGATATGGGGGTAATAGAAGAATCCCACAGCAACTGGTCCAGCCCAGTTGTTCTAGTGCCTAAGAGCGATGGGTCTGTACGGTTCTGTGTGGATTATAGAAAAGTCAACGCGGTGTCTAAATTTGACGCGTACCCAATGCCTCGCATTGATGAGTTGCTCGATCGGTTGGGCACTGCTCGATTTTATTTGACATTGGATTTGACGAAGGGTTATTGGCAGATCCCCTTGACACCAATTTCCCGTGAAAAAAACAGCCTTCTCCACACCGTTTGGATTACACCAGTTTGTGACACTTCTGTTTGGTTTGTTTGGGGCACCGGCTACGTTTCAGCGTCTCATGGACCGAATCTTCAGACCGCATTCAGTTTATGCCGCTGCCTATTTAGATGACATCAACATTTATAGCAATGATTGGCAGCGGCACATGCAGCATCCGAGGGTGGTTCTGAGATCGCTGTGAATAAATTCGCAGCAGAAATATGGGATTCGCTGAAATTTTATGGAAAGCTAAACCTGGTACGTCACAATCTTTGAAGTTGACTCAATGTTCATTTCAAACCCGGAAGAAGAAAAAATTGTGTGCAAGACATATATACCTGTTAACATCTCAAAAAAATGTGTTGTAGTGTTTCATGACCCTTTAAAACCTCCACCAAGAATATTAATGTTAGTAGTCAGTTGTTGGACGACTAGTTGATTAGTCAACCACCTTGGCACATTCCTAATTTGGTTTTGACTAAATTCTAAGGCAGGATTACATGTGTCCTTCACAGAGAGGGTATATCCAGAGTGGTTGGAACTAGCTCAGTGAAAAAAATCCATCCAAGATGGTGGAGGAGAGAAATATTTACTGTTACGTTTATTGACTTCCATAAAATATATACTCAAATGTTATTAAAATAGTTAATTCTCATAAAAAAATAGACAATTTTACCCAATATTTGTGTAGGTTGTGTATTTTTTTTTAACTTATGAGAATATCACGTCATTATCTTAGCAACATGCTACTATTAAACCTGACTAGAATCAATTTTAAGTTGAGACTTTTGTGCGCTTGATGTGAGGAGCGTCATTTTGTGTGGTGCATTAAGTTGCTGCCTATGTAGGGCATTCCAAATCACTGACATTTTGACACGCCAAATTTGAATACATGTGGACTTGATTGAGATTTGAGAACTATGCTAAAGTGGAATATTTTTAGAGAATAAAAATGTAATTTTCAGTCTGTTCCACACTCAGTGCTATCACATAGCTCTAGAAGACTTGGAATATAGCGCACATGTCATATAAAATGCTTATTCTGTGCTTTTTGGTTTTGTGTTTCCCGTTGAATCTGAATTCCATCATCTGTCACCCTCTCTGCTGGAGTGCCCCTCCATCACTGCTGTGAGAGGATTTAGTCCACGTGAAATGCTGACCTAAGGGCTGAAGGTCTTCAAAAGAATCGTATCAGTGAACTTTTGCCCACTGACCTGGGCTCAGGTCATAAGCACTACAGCGAATTTATGACCCGGCTCTCCTGGGTTATAACGCAAGGGTCAGAGCGGCAGGACCCGAGGGAGGGGGAACAGTGAAAGAGAGTGGTGGAAAGCACTTAAAGTAATGGAAGTGAATGCCGGTTTAGTGTTCCTATTCCTATGGGAGCTCGGCTGCACAGCCATTAATGCCACTATTAGATAAGTGTGGTGTGTGCACTGAAGCATTTATTAAATGCTCTGTGCTGCTGGCTATTAACTATACCGTAAAATAATTGTGTGGGCTTGAGGGAATCAAAATGTCAATGACATAAATCACAGGGTTGCAATGCCACTGACTGGTTTAAATATAAACAAATGAAGACAAAATTATTATTATTATGCATTTAGCGGATGCCTTCTTATTACAGTATATTTTTACTACAGGGTCATTCCCCCTGGAGTAACCTGGGGTTAAGTGCCTTGCTATTGTATCATCCCTTCTGGGGTTTGAACCAACAAACTTAAAGGGATAGTTTACCGAGGGCGCTGCTGAGTTGAGCATGGAATAGACATGTTTCTAAACAGTGAAATTACTTGCTGTCCCTAATTTTATTTTGTGCATTTACATTGGCAGTTTTGATTTAACTCACATCTTGTACTTGGGTTATATTCTGACGTGCGAAAATGCCTCCAAATGCCTCGAAAGTTGTTGGGCCTTAGCAGCAGGTTAGCGACGATACAGCTATTCAACCTGCTAGTCAGGACTCTATCGATGATGATGTGCCAATGATGTGGGAAAAGATGTCTAACATGATTCTGGCAACCATCAACAAAAGATTTGACAAATTTGAAGAAAACTTTCTGTCCTTGAGAGATTGGAAGCTATCGAGGGTCAGGCACAAGATCACGAGGCCCGCATATGCTCTATTGAAGTGACTCTTGAATTGAAGTGACATCCACGTGATGTAAAAGAAAATGGGACTCATCGGACCAGGTGACCTTCTTCCACTGCTCCAAGGTCCAGTTCTGACGCTTGCATACCCATTGGAGGCGCTTTCGATGGTAGACAGGGGTCATCATGGCACTCTGACCAGTCTGCGGCTACGCTGCCCCATACGCAGCAGGGTGCGATGCACTGTGTGTTGTGACACATTCCTCCAGAAACCATCATTAAAATGTTCTGTGACTTGTGCCACAGTAGACTTTCTGTTGGTTCGGAACCAGATGGGATATCCTTTGTTGCCCTTGTGCATCGATTGAGCGTCCAACAGCCTGTCGCTGGTTTGTGGTTTGTCCCTCCTTGGACCACTGTCAGTAGGCACTCACTACTGCTGATCGGGAGAACCCCACAAGCCTTGCCATTTCAGAGATGCTTTGACCCAGTCATCTGGCCATAACAGTTTGGCCCTTGTCAATGTTGCTCAGGTCTTTACTCCTGCCCATTTCTCCTGCATTCAACACGTTGACTACGAGAACTGATTGTTCGCTTATCATCTAATCTACCCAGACCTTGATATGTGGCCTTGTTAGGAGATGATCAACATTATTTGCTTCACCTGTGAGTGGTCATAATGTTTTGGCTCATCAGTGTACATTTATGCAATACAAATGACTGATATAGTTTTCAATAAACTGTAACATGCTTTCCATGTCCCATTCTAAACCTGATGTTTTCTGTCTTTCGTGTTACACAAAATTTATTTTCCTTGTAAAATCATGGTTAGGTTTAGGTTAGGGGTTAAACTTAGGAAACATTGTAATATCATCTTTCTTTGGTTCGTTTTTTTTCTCTCGATGGGAGTAAAAGTCGTATGTTTTTGTATGAGCCAACTCGTATGATTTCTTATGATTTCACCTTCTCGCACCATTATTACGACTTCTCATGAGATCGGCCACACTGTCACCCTCCACCCCTTCTGTTTTTCTCCTTAGTTTCTCCCTCTCATTTCTCTCACTCCCTAGTAAATCTACTTACTTTCAAACTAGTTTGTTTTGTTGAACACACCTAGGTTTCTCCCAGAGAAAGCTGCTTATTGTGGCCATGTAAACACTTACAGTAAGTGACATTCTAACAGATTTTTTGGGAGTGCGCATGTACGTGGAACAGAAGGATTAACAAATGTCATTGGATAGAGCCCAATAAAAATGGCTACAAAACATTTCTGGGAGTACAGTAGGAAAAGCACAAACATAATAAACTATACCCATTTATAAATACCACTCTAAAATGTTGATGGTCCTCACGTTCGCTTATACTGTATGTGCTCATACATTGAGGGAATCCTGGAGTTTTAGGTAAAGGGAAACCCCACTATTGGCAATTCTGCTGAAGGTCACAATAGAAATGTAAGGAAACAAACAGAGCAACAACTCTGGAATATCTGAATAAAGCGAAGCAACAGAGAATGAAATAGTGAAGTCTTCCTTAGATACCATGTTTGTTTTATCATCGCAGAGAAATTGCGTTGCTGTGGAGAAAGCTGCTTACTGACCGCGCTACATGTATATGGGAGTTTAATCTCTCCACAACACCTCAAATACAGGAATATTACTCACAGCAGAGGATTTAACATCTGACAATGAATGTCTTGAAATGTATTGTTGATTCGCCACTTTGATTGCTGTAACAGCAGCACATAAAAAGACTAAACCTAAAGCATTAGAGATGAAACTTCTTGCAAAAGGTTTTAGAGTGTTGTTATTCACTGTTAAGCACAGCAAGCTATCATCACGCAAAAATGCTCTCTAAGAAGTTGTGTCTCTCAATTAATTTGAAAACTGTGTCTCCCTTTAAAAGGGTCACAACACCCCCTGTTTTCATTAAAGTATGCCGCTTATACAGTGCATGTAAACCGATACGCTGCTTTCTCATTATAACCTGCTTTCTTGTAATAACTCACTTTCTGGTGTCCATGTAAACGTAGTCAGTGTATGAGAATCACTGATTTCCATGCAATTTCTCCCAACGGGAAGAAATTGATCGGTAGCTTGCACATCAGGCTAAAATCGCACCATGTACACCTGCCATAAGTCGCTTTGGATAAAAGTATCTGCCAAATGCATAAATGCAATTGTCTTTGCCTCAATTTAAAGTCCATACCAGACTCCAGTTCTCCGCTCCTAAACTTGCATCAAAGATTTCTGCCAGGCAGCCCGTCATGTGCGGCAAATGACTGATGAATCATGTAGACAAAAAAGTCAAATAAAAAATAGAATGAAGGGACATACAGAGAGCATGAGTTGCCCATGTGGATGAAATGCCTGCGACAAAATTGAAAGGAGAAAGTTGAAGAAAAATATAGTGGAGCAAACAGGGCAGAAAATGCAGGAAGATGGAACTATCATGGAACCATGAGATCAAATTACAGAACACGAGATGACAGTCTCTGAGAAGGGGATGCAGATGTTACAGGACAAAAAAACAGATGCCCTTGTCTGGTTTTTTTAACAGATAGCCTGTTCTGCTCCCACACACCTGCATCAATACACTTCAGATGATGAAGGAAAGGAATAAGGAAATGTGTAAAAGAGGCCAGCATGAATTGGATGAGAGACAATGTGTGATGAAAATGAAAAAGTCTAGTTAGAAGGAGAGAAGAGGGCTGTATAAACTTGTCACAACTCACCTCATTTGTACGTAGAATTGTGAGATATCTTTGGAACAAAATTCATTAAGCTGTGTCTGTCCCAAAGGAAAACAGTATTACTCAGTGGCTGCTCTTTCATAGCTCAGGAGAGTTAATGGAGTTGTCAGTTAGGTGTCATTAAATCTGAAGTATGTAATTTTTGTGCCACTAATCGCAAAAATTACCAAGCTTTCTGAACAGAAATAGATAGATTTAGAACAAAATAGATAGTCTCGCCCCAAAGTCACACCATTGGTTGAGCCAATGTTGCCAAAGCTGTGCATCTATTTAGACTCAAAAAGTGCCTGAGAACATACAGTATACTGTATGTGTATCTTATGTGTTGATTATGTGTTAAATGTAGCTCACACGTGTTTGACAGTCAGTTGTGTCTCATGAAATTTCAGTGTGGAAGTAATGATTCCTGTTCTATCATTTGTTGCATCATCTCTTTGATATAAGAAACATCAAAATATATCAGAATATATTCTATTCTATTATTTTCTAATTGTCATGAAAATGTTTTGAAAATTTGACACTATCTGGGCATTTTGTAGATAAACCCTGCAGACCTTAAAAAACTCAACAAAGCCTTGTGAGTTCATCTTGACAAAACCTTTTGGCTACAAAACCTGTGTGAGCAAAGGGCTTTAAAATGTGATTAGAAAATGTTTTCACATCCACAAAGTTTGACAAGTTCTCTAATGAGTAATCTGTTTGTTCAGTCCATACACCAGGACACCTCTCAATGCTTGAGCAGCACTAGTTGAAGTCAGAAGTTTACATACACCTTAGACAAATACGTTTAAACTCAGTTTTTCACAATTCCTGACATTTAATCATAGAAAACATTCCCTGTCTTAGGTCAGTTAGGATCACTACTTTATTTTAAGAATGTTAAATGTCAGAATAATAGTAGAGAGAATGATAGTTTCAGCTTTTATTTCTTTCATCACATTCCCAGTGGGTCAGAAGTTTACATACACTGTTAGTATTTGGTAGCATTGCCTTTAAATTATTTAACTTGGGTCAAATGTTTTGGGTAGCCTTCCACAAGCTTCTCACTATAAGTTGCTGGAATTGTGGCCCATTCCTCCAGACAGAACTGGTGTAACTGAGTCAGGTTTGTAGGCCTCCTTGCTTGCACATGCTTTTTCAGTTCTGTCCACACATTTTCTATTGGATTGAGGTCAGGGCTTTGTGATGTCCACTCCAATACCTTGACTTTGTTGTCCTTAAGCCATTTTGCCACAACTTTGGAGGTATGCTTGGGGTCATTGTCCATATGGAAGTCCCATTTGTGACTGAGCTTTAACTTCCTGGCTGGTGTCTTGAGATGTTGCTTCAATATATCCACATAATCTTCCTTCCTCATGATACCATCTATTTTGTGAAGTGCACCAGTCCCTCCTGCAGAAAAGCACCCCCACAACATGATGCTGCCACCCCCATGCTTCATTGTTGGGATGGTGTTCTTCAGCTTGCAAGCCTCACCCTTTTTCCTTCAAACATAAAGATGGTCATTATGGCCAAACAGTTCAATTTTTGTTTCATTAGACCAGAGGACATTTCTCCAAAAAGTAAGATTTTTGTCCCCATGTGCACTTGCAAACTGTAGTCTGGCTTTTTATGGCAGTTTTGGAGCAGTTGCTTCTTCCTTGCTGAGCAGCCTTTCAGGCTATGTCAATACAGGATTCGTTTTACTGTGGATATAGGTACTTGTCTACCTGTTTCCTCCAGCATCTTCACAAGGTCCTTTGCTGTTGTTCTAGGATTGATTTGCACTTTTCGCACCAAACTACGTTCATCTCTAGGAGACAGAATGTGTCTCCTTCATGAGCAGTATGATGGCCGCATGGTGCCATGGTGTTTATACTTGCGTACTATTGTTTGTACAGATGAACGTGGTACCTTCAGGGATTTGGAAATTGCTCCCAAGGATGAACCAGACTTGTGGATGTCCACAATTTTTTTCTTGGCTGATTTTTCTTTTGATTTTCCCATGATATCAAGCATAGAGGCACTGAGTTTGAAGGTAAGCCTTAAAATACATCCACAGGTATACCTCTAATTCAGTACACCTCCTGTCAGAAGCTAATTGGCTAATTGTTTAAAGGATTGACATAATTTTCTGGAATTTACAAAGCTGCTTAAAGGCACAGTTAACTTAGTGTATGTAAACTTCTGACCCACTGGAATTGTGATATAGTCAATTAATTACCTAGGCCCGCCACAGTCTAATTTGTCCCGCCAGTTTCATAATGAAGCAAAAATATTTTACACTTCTCATAATAACATAAACGATCTCTAATGTTGTGTTTTGCACCGTTGCTTCGGCAAAGCATCTCTCACTCCCAGTCAGTCATGCGCGCATTCTCACACACATGCACTGGAACCACCTGGCTGCATTCGAGATACCAAGGCATTTTGAGGACACAACATCGTTTGAGGTACGTAAGTAACGTTAACTAAGGTTACAGTATCCACTGCAGTTATCCACTAGTCCAAACACAATTTTATAATTATCAATGTACAACAGCAAACAGATAACGTTACTGCAGAAGTTTTCATTGATAATTAACGTTAATCTAATGTTAGCTAAGTTAGGTAATGTTAACTTTAGCTAAAGACGTTAGATGTCAATCTCCTCACTTATGTCGACTGACATATCTGGCTGCTTGTCGTGAAAAACAATGTAGAATGTATATAACATTACAGTATATCTAGCTAGCTAACGTTAGCTAATTATCTAACATTAACGTTATTACCAGCGGCTCTGGTAATCTGGTAATCATCACTATTCATATCTATACAACCAGGGCCGTAACCACAATATACTTTGAGGGGGACAAGTCCCCCCCCAATAATCAGATATGGCCAGATTGTCCCCCCCAGTAATTGACATCCTTGTTGCTGTTCTGCTGTAGTCCATTATGCACCACTGTCTAATTGTCATTAAGTTGTTGCAGGAATAACATAATGGTTTAAAAAAGTTTAATTTTTATCACGCTGAGTAGTCTAACACCGCTCATCAATGTCATATGAGATCAATGAAGGCGGGACTCAAGTTTAAGACACTAAACGTGAACCTCGTGGATTATTCTAGCGCCGCGCATCAGCAAGCAGTTCAGGTTAAGAGTGTTTGTGTCATGTGAGATATACGGTAAGTATCTAAGTAAACATGCAATATTTGACCACTGTTTTATGATTGAAATGTTGTACTGACCGACAGTTATTTCCAAGGGTGCAAACTATTCACCATTTGGCAAAATTCACCGTTTTGAATTGAAAATATATCATGTACAGTACGTGATTTGTATGTCATTCATATTGTGAATGTGAAAACATTAACGGAGCAGTTTTCAGCGAATCAGGCTTAAGACAAAGAGTGAATGTGTGTATATTGTAAAGGAATTGAATGAATGTGGTAATCTGGCAGGCTTTTGAAGTAGCTTTTAAGAAGATTCCCTGAAAATAATCCATAAAACACAAAGTAGAGCGTTATCACCAACAGATTAGAACTAGAACATGGTAAGACCTGTGACTTGTGACTTCTATGACTTGTGAATGTCAATACAGTACAATACAACCTACAGTATATTTTATATATACTATATTTACTTTATTTTATTGTATAATGTATATTCTATAATGTGTGTACTGTATACTGTACAATATTCTATATTGTGTGTATTGTATACTGTACATTGTATATTATTATTTGTAAATTGTGATGTGTAAATCTGTTTATTGTAAATTGGTATATGTCTCATCACTGTCATGACTGTTATGTTGCTCGGAACTGCACCCAAGACTTTCACCCACTATTGCACTTGTGTATATGGTTGTGTGACAATAAAAGTGATTTGATTTTTGATTTGATTTCTATTGTGCTTTTAAGTTTTGGCAAGGACGGTGTCATATATTCCTAATGCAAATATTATTAGGTAATCATTTAAAATCAATTTAAGATTTTCTAAATAATTTATGTCTTTAATTAATTCTGAATTTTATACATCATCTCCTAAGAGTCTACATTTAAAAGAGACCACTTTATTTTGAGTATGTCTTGTCAGGTTTGTCCTCAAAAAATGAACCACCAGTTAAAGGAGTAGTTCCCTATCTGTCACTCACTCGACGTTGTGTCGATGTAGTGACACTAGGGGTCACTCTTGGGAGCCCGAGACACCTCTGGTCTTTGATAAAAGGCCAATGAAAATTGGCAAGTGGTATTTGCATGCCACTCCCCCGGACATACGGGTATAAAAGGAGCTGGTATGCAACAACTCATTCAGATTTTCTCTTTGGATCCGAACGGTCATGCTCATTGAGCTGAATACTACTGTTCATTCACCTCTGCTGGATCTGACGGCGCATTTCAGCGGCTTCTCCCTCCTCTGCACTGGTGCACTGCAGAAAACGCCCCTGGGCACTTTGGCAGAAAAACAAAAGAGTATATTTTCTGAAAGAGCTTTTCCTCCTCTAAAAGAGTATATATTTCTCTAAAAGAGCAGCACACGGAACATCTTTTTAAAGACGCGTCTTTTAAAGATGCCTTTCCGATTGTGTGTTATTCCTAGTTGCGGTGGTTATCTCTCAACTTCGGATAGTCATGATCGCTGTCTGTCGTGTCTGGGTGCGACCCACACGGAGGCAGCATTTGTGGATGGTTCATGTTCTCACTGCGAGAACATGACCATGGCAACGTTGCAGTCACAGCTTGCTTTTGTAAGAAAAGGACCGAGGCTCCCTGCCTCTCCCTGCTTCTACCTGCAGGTATGAGGCCAGCGCGGCTAGCACTGGGGGCGATTTGGGGACCCCAGTGGGATTGTCTCCACCGGATATCCCATTCCCCAGCACGCTCGTCTGCCCCAATCGGCTTCCGGATGAGTTCGCCAGCTCGTCTCACGGCGAGTCTGGCTTCTTGTTCGGAGCCCGCGAAGATGATGAGCTCTCGAGCGCAGCATCGGAGAGCGAGCTTGTCCAGTCGGATGCAGAAGCCTCAGCTGGGCTTCCCCCTTTGGGGACGATTGCCAGTCACAGGCCGATGCCGAAATGACGGACATGCTTTCCCGGGCGGCTTGATGATTGGTTCCTGGACTCGAGGACTTTGCCCAGCAGTTCTCAACAGTGAAGCAGCAAACGGAGGCAATCTGGCACATCCTGCCCCGGCGCGGCTCAATATCCCGCACCCCGTCTGCTCGTTGCGAAGGGCGTCCCCCTGCGGTGACTGCACCGGCTCCGCCGCAGCCCGCCCCTTCGGCCCGGCCCCGGCGTTGAGCCGGCACCTAAGAACCCACGGAGGTCCTCAAAGCGCCCCTGAGATGGGCGACCCAGGGACAAGGGAACCCACTCACGAGGAGCTGGTAAAAAGACCACTCCATCCCCCGGTGGATGGCCGGGCGGAAAATCGTTTGTTGCCTTTTTGTTTGATTTCGCCGTATGCCCAAGTGGCTGCGGTACCCAACAGTTCAGCAAAAGAGCGGCTTCCTTCCTCCCTGGGTCACATACCCGGTGTGTACGGTCGACACCACGACTACCGTCCACGGGTTTTTTCTTACAGGATTGGCGCTCCAGCGGTGGCATTTCCGCCCCTGAGCACCCAGCTGTGGCACACAGCCGCCCCCGATGTGGCAGTCTCCATGGTTTACGAGGACAGGCCTCTTCCTCCCCTGTCCCAGGATGTTCCAGAGGTGGTCACAAGGAGCCAGGTAAGTGCTTCGATGTTCCTAGACTCAGCATGGCCACGATGTGGTGTGGCACCTTGAGCTCCGCCCCGCCGCGAGGCCCCACCTGCTGGTACATCCGACGATGATGTCCCCTTGGTCCCCCTTGCGCGGAACTTGGACACGTGGCTCGTGATTCACTTCACCTTGGTCAAGAGCGAAAACGCTGCCACCTTGCATGCGGAGATCGCTACCCTCCTACGGAAGGGCGCGATAGAACCTGTCCCTCCAGCCGAGATGAAGAAAGGGTTTTACAGCCCCTACTTCATCGTACCGAAAAAAGGCGGTGGGTTGCGGCCAATCTTGGACCTGCGAGTACTGAACCGGGCTTTACACAGACTCATGTTCAAGATACAGACGCAAAAACGCATTCTGGCGAGTGTCCAGCATCAAGATTGGTTCGCGGCGGTAGACCTGAAGGATGCGTACTTCCATGTCTCGATACTTCCTCGACACAGACCCTTCCTGCGGTTTGCATTCGAGGATCAGGCGTATCAGTACAAAGTCCTCCCTTTTGGCCTGTCCCTGTCTCCTTGCATCTTTACGAAGGTTGCAGAGGCTGCCCTTGCCCTGTTAAGGGAGGTGGGCATTCGTATTCTCAACTATCTCGACGACTGGCTAATCCTAGCTCACTCTCGAGACATGTTGTGCACACACAGGGACCTGGTGCTCTCACACCTCAGCCGACTAGGGCTTCGGGTCAACTGGGAAAAGAGCAAGCTCTGCCCGGTTCAGAGCATCTCTTTTCTCGGTTTGGAGTTGGACTCAGTCTCCTTGACGGCGCGCCTTACGAACGAGCGTGCCCAGTCGGTGCTGGCCTGTTTGAAGGCGTTCAAACAGAAAACAGTGGTACCACTGAAACTTTTTCAGAGGCTCCTGTGGCATATGGCATCCTTGGCGGTGGCCACCCCGCTTGGGTTGATGCATATGAAGCCGCTTCAGCACTGGCTCCAGACTCGAGTCCCGAAATGGGCATGTCACCACGGGACACATCGCGTGGCCATCACGCCGGTCTGTCACCGTCTTTTCAGCCCTTGGACCGACCTCTCGTTTCTACGGGCAGGTGTTCCTCTAGAACTGGTCTCCAGGCGTGTCGTGGTCATGACAGACGCCTCCAAAATGGGCTGGGGCGCTGTTTGCAACGGGCACGCACCCACCGGCCTCTGGATGGGTCCGCGACTGCATTGGCACATCAACTGCCTCGAGTGGTTGGCAATTCTGCTTGCCCTGCGGAGGTTCCGGCCGTTGATCCAGAGCAAACACGTGTTAGTTCGGACAGACAACACGGCAATGGTAGCATATGTCAACCGCCAAGGCGGTCTGCACTCTCGTTGTATGTCACAACTCGCCCGCCGTCTCCTCCTCTGGAGTCAGCAGCACTTCAAGTCGCTGTGAGCCACTCAACACTACAGTGGATGCACTGTCACGGCAGGTTACCCTCAGGGGAGAGTGGAGACTCCACCCTCAGGTGGTCCAGCTGATTTGGAGTCGATTTGGACGGGCACAGGTGGACCTGTTCGCCTCCCAAGAATCCTTCCACTGCCTGCTCTGGTATCCCCTCACCGAGGCTCCCCTCTGCATAGACGTGCTGGCACACAGCTGGCCCCCTGGCCTATGCAAATATGCATTTCCCCCAGTGAGCCTGCTTGCACAGACCCTGTGCAAGGTCAGGGAGGATGAGGAGCAGGTCGTCCTGGTAGCACCCTACTGGCCCACCCAGACGTGGTTCTCGGACCTCACGCTCCTTGCGTCAGCTCCCCCCTGGTGAATTCCCCTGAGGAAGGACCTTCTTTCTCAGGGACAGGGGACCCTCTGGCACCCGCGCCCAGACCGCGGTGGTAGACATGATCACTCAGGCTAGGGCCCCCTCTACGAGGTGCCTGTATGCCTTTAAGTGGCGTCTGTTCGCTAAGTGGTGTTCTTCCCACTGGCTGAATCCCTCCAGACCGCGCCTCGTTCCCTCATGGGACCTCTCTGTAGTTCTTCAGGGTCTACAGAGAGCCCCCTTTGAGCCTTTGCAGTCCGTTGAGCTTAAGGCACTCTCCTTGAAGACTACCCTCCTGACTGCGCTCACTTCCATCAAGAGGGTAGGTGACCTCCAAGCGTTCTCTGTCAGCGAAACATGCCTGGAGTTCAGTCCGGGTTACTCTAACGTGATCCTGAGACCCCGACCGGGCTATGTGCCTAAGGTTCCCACCACCCCTTTTAGGGACCAGGTGGTGAACCTGCAAGCACTGCCCAAGGAGGAGGCAGACCCAGCCCTGTCGTCACTGTGTCCGGTGTGTGCTTTACACATCTATTTGGATCACACGCAGAGCTTTAGAATCTCTGAGCAGCTCTTTGTCTGCTTTGGTGCACAGCGGAAAGGTAGCGCTGTTTCCAAGCAGAGGATCGCCCACTGGCTCATTGATGCCATAACTATGGCATATGTCGCCCAGGACATGCCGCCACCGGTAGGGCTACGAGCCCATTCTACCAGGGGTGTAGCAGCTTCTTGGGCCCTGGCCAGGGGTGCCTCTCTAACAGACATTTGCAGAGCAGCGGGCTGGGCAACACCCAACACCTGTGCAAGGTTCTACAACCTCCAGGTGGAACCGGTTTCGTCCCAGGTAGTGGCACGCAATACAAGCGGATAAGCCCAGGATAGCTGGCCGGGTGTATCGCTTGCACATAGCGCCTTCCACCTCCTTTTGAGCTGAAGACGTGCGCCATTAATTCCCAGTAGTGTTCACAAACTTTGTTCCCTGGTTGACTTCCTCCGAGCCCTGTGGCAGTCGAGTTTTCGGAGAGATTCGCTGCCGGCCCAGTACACGCGCTAACCAAGAGTCCTGTTCTGGGGTAGGTGCTCCACATGTGGCGGTTCCCTGTAAGGCAACGCCATGCGATATATATCTTCTGCTAATTCGTTTCCCTGTTGGCAAACTGCGTCTTCCTTGGGCAGAGCCCCTCTGCCCCAGTCTCCATGTTTGTAGTAACTCCTCCCCCATTGGGCAGGATCTACCTTGAAGACTCTCCACATGGTTGGAAAGACCATGTGACATATCCTTCCACTTAAATATCCCCCCCCTAAGGGTGAGGTGTGGTCTCTGCTGTGTCTTCCCCTTGGGAGGGACATCCCCTGACTAGACCTGGCGGCCCAGTCAGATAATCCCCCTCAGATAATAAGAGAAGAGGAAAAGAGGCCACGACTGGGTTAAGCCTGTCTCTATCTTTTGGGTAGTCGACTTGTCCCCAAAAAGGGCCGTTCGACACTCATAACTATGTTGGGGGAGGTTACATGTCATCCTGGTGTGCTGGCTGTGAGGCACACAGTAGTCTGCCCACCACACACCGCCAGTTCACGTAACACAGTTCAGCCAATTGTGGCGTTTCGTATAGGGACCCCTAGTGTCACTACATCGACACAACTTCAAGTGAGTGACAGATAGGGAACGTCATGGTTACTTGTGTAACCTTCGTTCCCTGATGGAGGGAACGAGATGTTGTGTCCCTCCTGCCACAACGCTGAACTACCCGCTGAAATGGCCGGACCTTATATTGGCTCCTCAGCATAAAACCTGAATGTGTGGTTGCATACCAGCTCCTTTTATACCCGTATGTCCGGGGGAGTGGCATGCAAGCACTCGCCAATTTTCACTGGCCTTTTATCAAAGACCAGAGGTGTCTCGGGCTCCCAAGAGTGACCCCTAGTGTCACTACATCGACACAACGTCTCGTTCCCTCCATCAGGGAATGGAGGTTACACAAGTAACCATGATGTTCACCTAAAAATGGAAAATGTACTTTTACTCACTCATTTACTCAACCTTATGTTGTTCAAAACTCATATGCTGGGTTTTTTTCTTGGAACATAAAAATAGATATTTTAAGCAGCTCTATTCCATAGAATAACAGTATATAGTGAGCAGCAGCTGTCGAACTTCATAAAGGACAAATACTATAAAGTACTATTAAAGGTTCAGTATAAAGACATCATAACAGTAGTCCATATGAAAAGTGCACTATATTCCAAGCTTTCTAGGGCCATTCAACAGCTGTGTGTTGTATGGACTACTTTTATGGTATTTTTATAATAATTTTTTTTCTTTGGACCTTGAGAGCAGTGGTCAAATTGAACTGTTTTTGTATGGAAAAGAGCAGCATTAGAATTCTTGAAGAACATATTGTGTTAAGATTCTACTGGGAGGATAAAACAATGAGGGACAACTTGAGGGCAGTAAATAATTTTGTGTATTTTCTTTTTGCTAGCCACCTGACACAGTCATGTCATTTTACAGATACATCAATGATGAAAAGAAATTCAAATTATATCGCGTCATCTTTTCTTTGAGACAGCACAAAAAAGAAAGAAAAGATAACTGAAACAGGCAAATTGCTAGCAATGCAGACAGTGTTTGTCTTGTACTGTGAGAATTTTAAAAATTCATGTATCTTTTAAAACCAAAAATGATACAATTTTATGCCTTTATCACATTTCAAGCCTTTATTCAGAAGATTATTGCATTCAGCGCCTTTACTATATTAAAGGACCAAAGAGGACCATTATATCTGTGACCTCAACACACGTAACATCACAGGTTTTGAAAAGAGGGGGCGTGGCTAATCCAACGGTTCAGTCTCATGGAAGAAGAAGGGCTAAAATCACTTACAGTACCTTTAATCTTGATTAATGTTAATTCCAACATATACTGGCATATTTAGTTTTTTAACATTAAAAAATGTGTTTATATATGGTATCTGTTAACATTAATGCATTATGAACTAACATGAACTACAATGAACAACTGTAAATTTATAAATTAACATTGATCAAGATTATATTGCTCTTTGTTAATTCATGTCTGCAGCATCATTATTTGCTGTCAGTGCTTTGTTGCATGCTGGTTTATTTTGGTGTCATCAAGAGCCCCTCCCCCAGATGTACGTGCCTTTAAACATCACGTATGCAGTCAAACTGTGGTTGGTTGTTTCCACATCAATCAGATGGCTGCTCGCCAGTTCTTTTTGTCATGAGGAAAACACAGTGAAATCAGGCTTGATAGATTATTTAAATCAGATAATCCAACAATGATTGAAAATATGAAAACTAAAATAATTTTCTCCATGATTCTATTTAGTTTTCATTCATATTGTACTTCACATATATAGTTTCAGTTTAGTTTTCTTTTTCTTTTCTTTTTAGTTTCATTTATTTACTTTTATTTTAGTTCATGGAAATACTTTTTCAGGGCCAGTTTTCATCTTAGTAATCATTTTCGTTAACAATAATAACCTTTTTTCAGACAAATAAGTGGAAGGGTGGAGAGAGAGTCTTAGAAGAATTGTGAGGGGCATGAGGAGACAGGAGAATTGGAACAGGGGAGACAGAAAGAACAGGCAACTTGAAGAGCTTGACGGAAATGTGCGTTTAAATTGGAGAAATATTAAGTCCAAACTGAAAGCAGTGGGAATTTAAATTGGATTCTGATGTTATACGTTATGAGGTTATTCTGTGAAGTTCTGAATATCTCTCAATCGCATATCAAAAGTAATTCATTTTACTTTTGTGTTCTCATGGTGTAAGAAGAACACCAGTAAAGAGAGAGTGGTTGTTGTATTATATCAATTCCACTTTTTCCAATTTGTTCACAAAAAAAAAGGAACTGTGTAAAATACAAGAATTAGAATCTTCTTTTGTTTGATGATTAGTTTCCTTTTTATTTGTTTACTTCTTTAGTTTGTTTATTCTTTTGTTTGATGTTTCGTTTCTTTCCTTGTTTCGTTCTTTGTTTGTTTGTTTGTTATTTTGTTTAATGATTAGTTTCTTTCTGTCCTTTGATTTGTTATTTTGTTTGTTCATTTGTTAGGTCTTTCTTTAGTTTAGGTTTACTTTTTACCGCAGCGGAAGCGCTGCCACGACAGGTTATGCTAAGGGGAGAGTGGAGACTCCACCCCCAGGTGGTCCAGCTGATTTGGAGTTGATTCGGTTGAGCACAGGTAGACCTGTTTGTTTCCCGGGAATCCTCCCACTGCCCGCTTTGGTACACCCTGACTGAGGCACGCCTCGGTATAGACGCGCTGGCACACAGCTGGCCCCTGGGATTATGCAAATACACATTTCCCCCAGTGAGCCTACTTGCACAGACCCTGTGCAAGGTCAGGGAGGACGAGGAGCAGGTCGTCCTAGTAGCACCCTACTGGCCCACCCAGATGTGGTTCTCGGACCTCACGCTCCCGGTGACAGACCCCCCCCCCCCGGCGAATTCCCCTGAGGAAGGACCTTCTTTCTCAGGGACAGGGCACCAACTGGCATCCGCGACCAGACCTCTGGAATCTCCACGTCTGGCCCTTGGACGGGACGCGGAACACCTAAATGGCCTACCACCCGCGGTGGTAGACATGATCACTCAGGCTAGGGTCCCCTTTACGAGGCGCCTGTATGCCTTGAAGTGGCATCTGTTTGCTAAGTGGTGTTCTTCCCGACATGAAGACCCCCAGAGATGCACAGTCGGATTGGTGTTTCCTTCCTGCAGGAGAGGCTGGGGGTGTATGTAGCCGCCATTTCGGCACATCACGATGCAGTGGATGGTAAGTATTTGGGGAAGCACGACTTGATCATCAGGTTCCTGAGAGGCGCTAGGAGGTTGAATCCCTCCAGACAACGCCTCATTCCCTCATGGGACCTCTCTGTAGTCCTTCGGGGTCTACGGGGAGCTCCCTTTGAGCCCCTGGAGTCAGTTGAGCTTAAGGCACTCTCTTTGAAGACTGCCCTCCTGTATGCGCTCACTTCCATCAAGAGGGTAAGGGAACTGCAGGCGTTTTCTGTCAGTGAATCTTGCCTGGAGTTCGGTCCGGGTTACTCTCACGTGATCCTGAGACCCCGACCGGGCTATGTGCCCAAGGTTCCCACGACCCCTTTTAGGGATCAGGTGGTGAACCTGCAAGCGCTGTCCCAGGAGGAGGCAGACCCAGCTTTGGCATTGCTGTGTCCGGTGCGTGTTTTACGCATCTATTTGGATCGCACGTAGAGCTTTAGAAGCTCCGAGCAGCTCTTTGTCTGCTTTGGTGGACAGCGGAAAAGAAGCACTGTCTCCAAACAGAGGATTGCCCACTGGGTCGTTGACGCCATCATGATGGCATATCACGCTCAGGAAGTGCCGCCCCCCCGTGGGGTTACGAGCCCACTCTACTAGGAGTGTAGCAGCCTCCTGGGCCGTGGCCAGTGGCGCCTCTTTGGCAGACATCTGCAGAGCAGCGGGCTGGGCAACACCCAACACCTTTGCAAGGTTCTACAATCTCTGGGTTGAGGTGGTTTCGTCACGTGTATTGTCAGGTATGAGCAGGTAAGTTTCGGGAGAGCTGGCCAGGTGTACCGCTTGCGCACAGCGCCTTTCCCCTCCCTTGAGGTGAAGATGTGCGCTTTTGACTCCCAATCGTGTTCACAAGCTGTGATCCCTGGATGACTTTCCTCCTTAGCCCTGTGGCAGAAGAGTTTGTGAAGAAACTTGCTGCTGTCCCAGTACTTGTGCTAATTAGGCCCTGTACTGAGGTAGGTGGTCCAGATGTGCTGGTTCCCCGTAGGTGACCACATGTGATATCTTCCGCTAAATTGTTTTCCTGTCTGTAAACTGCATCTTCCTTCCCGGTCACCATGATTGTAGAAACTCCTCCCCCTTCGGGTAGGACCTACTATGGGACTTCTCCACATGACATACTTCCGACAAGACTCGGTAAGACCATGTGACGTATTTCCACTCAAAATACCCCCACCTTTTCTCTGGGTGGGGTGTGGTCTCCGCGGTGTCTTCCCCTTGGGAGTGACACCCCCCCGACATAGACATTTATGTCCCCCAGTCGGTTAACAAATTCCACTCTTTTTGGGGAGAAAAAAGAGGAAAAGAGACCATGGCTGGGCTAGCCTGTCCCTATTTTTTGGGCAGTCGACTGTTCGACGCTCATAAGAGCATTGGGGGAGGTTACGTGATGGCCTGATGCACTGGCTACGAGGCACACAGCGGTCTGCCCGTCTCGCACCGCCAGTCCACGTAACACAGTTCAGCTAGTTGTGGCGTTTTGTATAGGGACCCCTAGTGTCACTACATCGACACAATGTCGAGTGAGTGACAGATAGGGAACGTCCTGGTTACCTTCGTAAACTCCGTTCCCTGATGGAGGGAATGAGACATTGTGTCCCTCTTGCCACAACACTGAACTACCCGCTCAAATGGTCGGGACCTTGTCTCGGCTCCTCAGCACAAAACCTGAATGAGTGGTTGCATACCAGCTCCTTTTATACCCGTATGTCCGGGGGAGTGGCATGCAAATTCGACTCGCCAATTCCCATTGGCCTTTTTTCAAAAAGCAGAGGTGTCTGGGGCTCCCAAGAGTGACCCCTAGTGTCACTACATCGACACAACGTCTCATTCCCTCCATCAGGGAACGGAGGTTACGAAAGTAACCAGGACATTTTTTTCTTTCCTTTGTTCATACTTTCATTTCTTTATTTTCTTCTTTTGTTTCTGTTTTTTCTTTTGTTTGATCATTGTTTTGATCCTTCTTTCTTTCTTTCTTTCTTTCTTTCTTATTATCTCTTACAGTCACACAAAAACACATTCTTATGTATGTGTGGGCTTTAGATCTATTTGCTATGTATTCCATTATTACGCACACACACACAAGCAGTTTTGTGTAGGCCTAAAGATGTTTCATAGCATTTAATCTCAGGAAACTCCCAGTACAATTTCCACCTAATGATCCAATCTAAGCCACAATTTTCTGCCAAAGCCTATTTCAGATTGTAAATGCCCTCCCTCTGAAATCACTGAAACATACTGCTTTGTGATCGGAGTGTGACTTGATTGTGGGTGTTGGATTGCCAATTGGCCATGTGTGATGCTAGACGGACACCTGAGGGGATTTTAAAAACCGATTGCAAAGCAAACTAAACAGCTTATTAACAAGAAGAGGAAGATAAAGGACAGTGTAACATCCGAGGTTGTTACCCCTCCTACCAACCACCAGAGGGAGCCCTCTCCCGAATACTAACTCTGTACCGTTTCTTCTTTGGCGATTTCCTGTTTGAACTATATAAATACCATGCTGTTCCATTTTAACTCGGCGAAGTATTGCCAGTTTACCCTGCCTTACCAAGCGTTTTTCCATTGCTGATTGTTCTCTTGTTATGACCATTGCCTGTTTTCCTGGATTTACTGCCTTTGGATACCCATTTGTTTTGTTTGCCTTGTTGGACTGTCTTTTTGGTTTATTGGATTATACCGCCTGCTTAGCAACTACCTCTATTTGCCTGCCGATTTGGATTGTTTGCTTGTGTACTTTAATAAACTTCCTGCACATGGATCCTAACACCATCTCCATGGCCAGTTCGTTACAGAATACTTCGCCTAACATGGATCCAGCGGAAGTTTCACAGCTCCAGGCCGCATTCACGCATGTGTGAGGTATTAAGGGGTTACCAAGACCAGCTGAACAACCTATGAGCTGCCAATGAATGTTTGACACAATACATTCACTCACTGCCAGCTCCCCATGCTAAACCGATAAGCTTTGCTCTACCTGATAAGTTTGATGGTTCTGCTGAAAAATGCAGGGGTTTTAACGACAATGCAAGGTATTTTTCTCAAATCAGCCTGAATCATTTGATCAAGATGCCAGGAAATGTTCTTTTTTGATGTCACTGCTTACCGGCAATGCTCTCGATTGGGCCGCCGCTGTTTGGGATAAAGATACTCAAATCCAGGTTTCATTTGATTACTTCATTCAACAAATCCATGAAGTCTTCGAGTACCCAGCGGGCGGCCAAGATATCTCTGTTTAGCTACTTCATCTACGCCAGGGTCATCGATCAGCAATGGATTATGCAGTTCTGTTCAGGACACTAGCAGCTCAGAGTGGGTGGAATGATGTCGCTCTGAAGACTTTTCCACGAAGGGCTTAACCTGAAACTCAGGACGGGACTGACCTGCAAGGGTGAAGGTACAAATCTTTCTGAATACATAACTATGGCCAACAAGATTGATAACCTGCTTCAGAATGCTACACGGCCTCAGTTTCGCTTCACGTCGAACTGGTTGTCCACAAGGGATCTCAAGTTATGGCTACCCTGCAGGAAGCTCAGTCCAATGTATGTGGGTCCTTTCAGAATTATCCGTCAAATAAACCCAGTTACTTACCGTTTAGTGTTTCCTGCTAATTACCTCATTTCTCCTTCCTTCCTGCTGAAACCCGTCCACCCGGCGTCTGGCTCTGGAACCACGGATTCTGAGATCCATTGGAGGTAGATGGAGCCCCAGCGTATATGGTCAGAGAGATCATGGACTCAAGACGACGAGGGAGCCAGATGCAATATTTGGTGGACTGGGAGGGCTACGGACCAGAAGAGAGATTATGGGTAGCCGCCAAGGACATATTGGACCTGTCCCTGATCCAAGAATTTCATCATGCCCGTCCAAATCATCCAGCACCACGACCAAGGGGACGTCCCAGTAGAAGAACACCAGGAGTTGTTTGTAGAGGGGGGGTTCTGTAACATCCGAGGTTGTTACCCCTCCTACCAACCACCAGAGGGAGCCCTCTCCCGAATACTAACTCTGTACCGTTTCTTCTTTGGTGATTTCCTGTTTTAACTATATAAATACCATGTTGTTCCATTTTGACTCTGCGAAGTATTGCCAGTTTACCCCGCCTTACCAAGCATTTTTCCATTGCCATTGCTGATTGTTCTCTTGTTATGACCATTGCCTGTTTTCCTGGATTTACTGCCTTTTGGATACCCCTTTGTTTTGTTTGCCTTGTTGGACTGTCTTTTTGGTTTATTGGATTATACCGCCTGCTTAACTACCTCTATTTGCCTGCCGATTTGGATTGTTTGCTTGTGTACTTTACAGTTCGTTACAGACAGAAAGAAAGGATGGAAGACGATGACAGACAAGCATTTATTTTTTTTCCTCTGTTAGTGCCTTGTTTCTTAAAAAAAAAAACTAAAAAAAACTCAAACATTTCTTAGACATTTCTTGCCTAGAAATCTCCTTTTGGAGATCTGAAGCTGCTACCTATAGATAAAGACATCTTCAGCAGCAGCAGGACATCTCCACATGACTTATCAGAAGTGGACCTACTAAACATCCACATGCTGATCCCAGTGACCAAAATTAATTTCCATGCTGGTCCCTTCTCTTAAAAAGTAAAAATTTCTAATTAGAATCAAAAAGGAAGGGTTTTACAGTCTGTTACTACAACAAACTTTTTAAGTTCCACAAATAACTTTTTATTCAAGTGTAGACTGGTGCTTTAAAGAACACGAGGGCTTTGCATTACCTCTATTAATGGATGATACCTAGAACAAATTTGCTGATCAGAGGAAGGGATAATGTCAGTTAGACAATTATAACCGCAAAAAAACCATTACAGGGTTACTCACCAAATAAATATATACATGGACATACTGATCTGAGGTAAAAATGATATTATTACTGTATGTGAAAAAAAAGACACTGAACTCAACTATTTTTTTGCATTAATTGTCTGACTATACATTATCCCACTTATTACACAGCTACTTAGCAAATAAATACTGTAAATGGCCACAACACCAGTATCAAATGTCCAAACCTAACATTCAATAAAAAGCCTCATTTATCTTGAGATGTTATGATGTGTTTGGATGACGCTATCACATGTTCGAGAGATGGTGAATACAAAAGTAGGGACAAAAGCATTACGCCAATATAATTGTCACTACAGTACATTAACTATTGTGTGAATGACACCCAAAAATAAATAAATAATAAAATCTAAGGATAACCAAGGCTTGAAATGAAGTTCAAAGATAACCAAGGCTTCATGGAATCCTGAAGACTTCACAGATTCCATGCACAGATAAATGTTGGTACTGTAGATCAATGTATCCTTGTGAGAGTGTTAACCCAACAACCCTTGAAAAAATGAATAATGCCATGAATCACAGGCTGTGATTTCTAAGTATCTACGTTCAGTATTTATAAAGTGGTTAACAGAAGCATTTCAGAATTTAAATTTCAGAATATAAACTGTGTATCTGGAATCAGTCAGATTTATAGAGTGGAAGCTCTTTGTGTACCTGTCACTGTGTGTGAGACTTGTTCAACAGACAACTTTTTTCAAACAATGGGTGAGAAGTGTAATCCACAATTTTGAGTGTGATTTGAGCCATAAAAAGACTATTTTAGAGTATTTTCAAAGTGCCACGTGAAGAAATTAGGCTGAGTGCTGAAACTTTACAATTAGTTTGAATGCTCCAACCTGTTAATATGGATGCTGAAAAAAAAAATGTGCTGCTTTGCGGTGTGAAAAAGACCTTTTGGGTCATTTTAAGCAGGACTGACCATGGTAGGTGCGATTCCACATCCTCTTAGTGACCACATCCCCTGGGGGCCGCACACCCAAATAATCCAGCGTCTCGTTTAGGGCATGAGAATACAGCATGATTCCATCATGGAATGCTCCGGAAATCAGATTCATCTGGAAATGTGAAGTGCACAAATTATTATTACATACTAGCATTAAACTCACAATAGTTGGAGCTTAAATTAGATTACTTTTATTAGATTACTAGCTCTCTAGATACCATATTGACAGTATTTAAGAGAACTTCATCATAGCAAGAGTGTAATTCGATGACCAGCAGGAGTGTGTGCAAGGAAACATGGCAGCATTCCACACACTGTCCGTCATTTTCTTCTTGCCTTTTCACACATTCCTTCTGTGCTGTTTCAGAAGAAGTGCTGAAAAACATCCTGCTTTGCCTGCTCCAATGTGTATTTCAACTTTAATGTAAATGCTGTTACTGAAAAATAACTTAACAAAATGTTCAGATACTGAGAACTGGAGTTGTTAGTGGTGTTTACTAAGTATTAAAGGAATATTCCAGGATCAATAGAAGTTAAGCTCAATTGACAGCATTTGTGGCATAATGTTGATTACCACAAAAATTTATTTAGACTGGACCCTCCTTTTCTTAAAAAAATAAATAAAAAAAACAGATTATACACTGGGTTACAGTGAGGCACTTACAATGGAAGTGAATGGGGCCAATCCGTAAACATTAAAATGCTCACTGTTTAAAAAGTGTAGCCACAAAACGTAAACAATATGTGTGTTAACATGATTTTAGTGTGATAAAATCACTTACTATCACTTTCTGTGTAAAGTTACTTTATAGCCAATTTTACAACTTCGTTATCATGACAATGAAACACCGGAACCTTAAAATGATTTTAATAATGACGATTTAAATAACTTTATAGCTCAAATACTCCACAAGTTTTAACAGAATAATTAATGTAAGAGTTTAAGCGGGCCTGGGTAGCTCAGCAAGTAAAGATGCTGACTACCACACCTGGAGTCACAAGTTCAAGTCCAGGGCGTGCTGAGTGACTCCAGTCAGGCTTCCTAAGCAACCAATTGGCCCGGTTGCTAGGGGGGGTAGAGTCATGTTGGGGTAACCTCCTTGTGGTCACTATAATGTGGTTCTCGCTCTCGGTGGGGCGCGTGGTGAGTTATGCATGGATGTCGCGGAGAATAGCGTGAAGCCTCCACACATGCTAGGTCTCCGTGGTAACGCACTCAACAAGCTATGTGATAAGATGCGCAGATTGGCAGTCTCAGACGCAGAGGCAACTGAGATTCGTCCTTGCCACCCGGATTGAGGCAAGTCACTATGCCACCATGAGGACCTAGAATGCATTGGGAATTGGGCATACCAAATTGCAGAGAAAAGGGGAGAAAATCCAAAAAAATAAAAAAATAGAAATTTAAGTGCTTTAATAAAATTATAGCTTCACATTTCTGCCTTTAAACCCTCCAAAAATTGTCCCCATTCATTTCCATTGTAAGTGCCTCACTGTAACCTCGATTTTTGCTTTTCTGTGTGGAGTTTGCATGTTCTCTCCATGTTGGCGTGGGCTTCTGCTAATTGCTCCGGTTTACCCGAAAGTCCAAAGGCATGCTGGTTAAATGAATTGGAGACTCAAAAATTGCCTGCGTGAGTGAGAGTGTGAATGTGAATGTGTTTGTCTGTCAGTGTGTTTTAGCCCTGTTATGGACTGGCCACCTGACCAGGGTGTGTCCCTGCCTTTGGCCCAAGATATGCTGGGATAGGCTACACCCCACCCTGCGACCCTACATAGGATAAGTGGGAATAGAAAATGAATGGATTTTTTCGATTGAGCTGAAGTTGTATTGAACCTGGAAAACTTCTTAAAAATTCAGCATGTAACTCTTTCATTTGTTCAACAGACATGAATCATACCTCAAATCATGTGGCTTGTTGATGCGAGGTGTGCTATTACTTTTCAAAGCACTGAGACAGACTATTTTCATCTGGCAGATGATAAAATGGGTGAAAAGAATCCCACAGACTCCCATTGCCGTATCTAGAGACCACAATATCATAAGGGGGTTGGCTCTTTTGACTTGGGCCAGTAAGCAACCACTTAAAAAAATCCCAGAACACCCTAGCAACCACATGGCAACATCCAAATGACCACTCAGAACACCTATTAACTGCATAGCAATGCCCTGGCAACCACCCACAACATCCTAGCATTGTGGCACTGTAGGTGCAAGCACCACATAAAAAATCACATTTTATTTATGGGACTTTTGCCTCCAATATATTAGAGGAGAGCAGAAAAATGAGATTATGACATGACTGTTGGCTCTGACGAGATCTTGAGAACACATGCAAGCACAAACACCCAAGAGAACTAAACCAAGGACAGTAAATTACACAATGCCAGGCTTTATTACACCTAAATGACATTTCTGAACAGTTACAACCACACTACATGTATTTGAGGCAATTGTGAGAGACAACAGAGGTGTTTTTTTCTTTTAGTTTCCCAGTTATCTTTGGGGAGATGGTTTTCACTGGGTAAACATGTACATATATCAGCACCTGTGATGTTGGTATTTGAATATGAAACTCAGAAAGCTCAGACTGAAATGTGATTATTCAAACTGCGGATGCTGTCTGTGTCCACTACACTGTCATTTATCACCCCCCAATTTGTTTGAATAAGAGTGTCTGAACCTAAATGTATGGATATTTACCCATGTGGCTTTAGGAAACCAAGACGTTAGCACTTTAAGATCTGGACACATGGTGCAGCAAAATATGTTGCAGCATAACATGAGACCTTTTTAAGTTGAGCCTCCATCAGACTCATCTAGTCCAACAAAAAAGTGTGTAGTAAAGTACAGACAATCAGAATGTAACGAGGTCCTTAAGATGGGAAACTGCAAAACAAACAAAGACGCACACACACAGCTTCGTGCATCTCTCTCTCTCTCTAACTGGCTTCTCTGGCCCCCCTTATCTCTCTCCCACTGATTAGTCAACTCAGCGCCAGGTGTGCGTCATCACGGCCCGGCCACGCCCCCCTCCTCGTCCCGGCTCCTCTTTATCCCTCTCCCGGCTGATTGGGCTGATTCAGCACCGGGCGTCCATCTTTATGGCCCAGCCACGCCATCCTCCTCATCACACAGAAATACATGAATATCACAGGAAAACCCAGAGCACAGAAATTTCACAAATGGGATTTTGAGAATAAGAAATAATAAAATGGACCGCAATGAGATTAAGGGCCTACCTGCATTAGGCGCATTACTTTGCGCTATGACTGTGCGCAACGTTTTATACAATTTCGGTGCCTCGGCAACGCGAACTTGGCATGTATGGGAATGTTCATGCTATCTGTGGGCGTATGCGTGTAAACTGTGGGTGTACTTGCAAAAATATATGGGTGGTCCCTGTACTGTAAATTAAGTAGCACAAAGCCTAATTTGCTATTTTTGTGAGAAATAAGTAATTGCGCATAAGACCACATCAATTTAATAGCAGGTGCTAATAAAGTGCATGTTCAAACTTTAGAATTAGTACAATGGCACATCAAATGATGTCCCTGACAATTACAATTAATACTAGCCGTGGTGTTGTATGATTAATTTTATTTACATGCTCTATAATTTAGGAGCCTACATCCAATTATTCCTGACGAACACCGCCTTTTTCAAACATACTGTATATAAAGACTGTGTTATAGAGACATACTGTACCTGATATTCAAGAAGGATGCAGTCAATGTGCAAAATAACGTAAAACACAAATGGTCAATATGTCTATTTTTCTCTAGTTACATATCAACGTCTTATGAATGGGCTGTCTTGATTTATGTTGCTTGCACTTTACGCGCAAGATTTCGCCAACCCACTTATGCCGAAGACTTAGTGCATACTTGCATGAAAATACCAAAACTTCATGACCATGCCCACTGATTTTGCGTGTATGACGTATAGTATAGCCTTAAATAGGCCCTAAATGGAGATCAAATGGAGACTTTTGCTTAGAGTCAACATGAAACAGCATTTTACTTGATTTTATCAACTGACTGGACCAAGAAAAGTGAGCATACCCTGAATGTGAGCTGAGACAGTGGGAATGCTTCTTAATCAAATCTATTTTTATTTGCTATTATTCAAATAAAAAAATCAAATCAAATCACTTTGTCACACAGCCATATACACAAGTGCAACAGTGTGTGAAATTCTTGGGTGCAGTTCCAATCAACATAGCAGTCGTGACAGTGATGAGACATATACCAATTTACAATAATATCAAATTAACACAACACAATTTATTGCTGTAACCTTTATTAAATTAGTGTTAACTGGTATTAAATTACTGCATTACCTGTTGGCAAGATTTTAGAAAGACTGCATTGCCTACAACAGCAGCCTAAAACAATACCTCAATAGCTATAACGTCAGCCGATAAGGAAAGTAATTTAAGAGGCAGAGCAAGCAATTACATTCTGAAGAGAGATTACGGAGATATATTTTTTTCTGTAAAACCGGTTAATGGCTATTATTTCTCAGACGGTAATCTAACCGTCAAAAACACACAAAGTGGTATCCCTAGCCCTGACCATAAAACTGATGTGAGCAGCTCCGGTGGAAGGCAGCGGCTGGATCTTCAGATGACACGCAGCTCATATCTTCGACTCCATGAGTTAACGGAACCCCATATGAAAAACGTCATGGTTACTTGTGTAACCTCCATTCCCTGATGGAGAGAACGAGACGTTGTGTCGATGTAGTGACACTAGGGGTCACTCTTGGGAGCCCGAGACACCTCTGGTCTTTGATAAAAGGCCAATGAAAATTGGCGAGTGGTATTTGCATGCCACTCTCCTGGACATATGGGTATAAAAGGAGCTGGTATGCAACCACTCATTCAGGTTTTATGCTGAGGAGCTGAAATAAGGTCCGGCCATTTCAGCGGGTAGTTCAGCGTTGTGGCAGGAGGGACACAAAGTCTCGTTCCCTCCATCAGGGAACGGAGGTTACACAAGTAACCATGATGTTCCCTATCTGTCACTCACTCGACGTTGTGTCGATGTAGTGACACTAGGGGTCCCTGTACGAAACGCCACAATTGGCTGAACTGTGTTACGTGAACTGGCGGTGTGTGGTGGGCAGACTACTGTGTGCCTCATAGCCAGCACACCAGGTCGACACGTAACCTCCCCCAACATAGTGTCGAACGGCCCTTTGGGGACAAGTTGACTACCCAAAAGATAGAGACAGGCTAACCCAGTCGTGGCCTCTTTTCCCCCTTCTTTTTTCCACTCCCTAAAAAAGAAGGGGGATTATCCGACTGGGCCGCCAGGTCTAGTCGGGGGGTGTCCCTACCAAGGGGAAGACACAGCAGAGACCACACCTCGCCCAAAGAGAGGGGGGGGTATTTAAGTGGAAGGATACATCACATGGTCTTTCCGACCATGTGGAGAGTCTTCAAGGTAGATCCTGCCCAAAGGGGTAGGAGTTACTACAAACATGGAGACTGGGGCAGAGGGGCCCAGTTTGCCAACAGGGAAATGAACTAGCAGAAGATATATATCGCATGGGGTTAGCCTTACAGGGAACCGCCACATGCGGAGCACCTACCCCAGAACAGGACTCTTAGTTAGCACGTGTACTGGGCCGGCAGCGAATCTCTCCGAAAACTCGACTGCCACAGGGCTCAGAGGAAGTCAACCAGGGAACAAACTTGTGAACACTACTGGGAATTAATGGCGCACGTCTTCAGCTCAAAAGGAGGTGGAAGGCGCTATGTGCAAGCAATACACCCGGCCGGCTATCCCGGGCTTATCCGCTTGTGTTGCGTGCCGCTACCAGGGACAAAACCAGTTCCACCCAGAGGTTGTAGAACATTGCAAAGGTGTTGGGTGTTGCCCAGCCTGCTGCTCTGCAAATGTCTGTTAGAGAGGCACCCCTGGCCAGGGCCCAGGAAGCCGCTACACCCCTGGTAGAATGGGCTCGTAGCCCTACTGGGGCGGCATGTCCTGGGCGAGACATGCCATAGTTATGGCGTCAATGAGCCAGTGGGCGATCCTCTGCTTGGAGACAGCGCTTCCTTTCCGCTGTGCACCAAAGTAGACAAAGAGCTGCTCAGAGATTCTAAAGCTCTGCGTGCGATCCAAATAGATGCGTAAAGCGTGCAACAACAGGGCTGGGTCTGCCTCCTCCTGAGGCAGCGCTTGCAGGTTCACCACCTGGTCCCTAAAGGGGTGGTGGGAACCTTGGGCACATAGCCCGGTCGGGGTCTCAGGATCACGTGAGAGTAACCCAGACCGAATTCCAGGCACGTTTTGTTGACAGAGAACGCTTGCAGGTCACCTACCCTCTTGATGGAAGTGAGCGCAATCAGGTGGGCAGTCTTCAAGGAGAGTGCCTTAAGATTGGCTGACTGCAAAGGCTCAAAGGGGGCTCTCTGTAGACCCTGAAGAACTACAGAGAGGTCCGATGAGGGAACGAGGTGTGGTCTGGAGGGATTCAGCCTCCTCTTAGGAACCTGATGATCAGGTCGTGCTTCCCTAAGGACTTACCGTCGACTGCGTCATGGTGTGCTGCTATGGCGGCAACGTACACCTTCAAGGTGGAAGGGGACAGCCTCCCTTCCAATCTCTCCTGCAGGAAGGAAAGCACTGATCTGACTGCGCATCTCTGGGGGTCTTCGCATCGGTAAGAACACCACTTAGCGAACAGATGCCACTTAAAGGCATACAGGCACCTCGTAGAGGGGGCCCTAGCCTGAGTGATCGTGTCTACCACCGCTTAGGTCTTCCACGTCCCGTCCAGGGGCCAGACATGAAGATTCCAGAGGTCTGGTCGCGGGTGCCCCGTCCTTGAGAAAGAAGGTCCTTCCTCAGGGGAATTCGCCATGGGGGAGCTGTCGCAAGGAGCGTGAGGTCCGAGAACCACGTTTGGGTGGGCCAGTAGGGTGCTACCAGGATGACCTGCTCCTCGTCCTCCCTGACCTTGCACAGGGTCTGTGCAAGCAGGCACACTGGGGGAAACATTATATGTATTTATATAAACAATATTTGCATAGGCCAGGGGGCCAGCTGTGTGCCAGCACGTCTATGCCGAGGGGGGCTTCGGTCAGGGCGTACCAGAGCAGGCAGTGGGAGGATTCTTGGGAGGCGAACAGGTCCACCTGTGCCTGTCGAATCGACTCCAAATCAGCTGGACCACCTGAGGGTGGAGTCTCCACTCTCCCCTGAGGGTAACCTGTTGTGACAGCGCGTCCGCTGTAGTGTTGAGGTTGCCCGGGATGTGAGTGGCTTGCAGCGACTTGAAGTGCTGCTGACTCCAGAGGAGGAGACGGCGGGCAAGTTGTGACATACAACGAGAGTGCAGACCGCCTTGGCGGTTGACATATGCTACCGATGCCGTGTTGTCTGTCTGAACTAACACGTGCTTGCCCTGGATCAATGGCCGAAACCTCTGCAGGGCGAGCAGAATTGCCAACAACTCGAGGCAGTTGATGTGCCAATGCAGTCGCGGACCCGTCCAGAGGCCAGCGGCTGCGTGTCCATTGCAAACAGCGCCCCAGCCCATTTTGGAGGCATCTGTCGTGACCACGACACACCTGGAGACCAGTTCTAGAGGAACACCTGCCCATAGAAATGAGAGGTCGGTCCAAGGGCTGAAAAGACGGTGACAGACTGGCGTGATGACCACGCGATATGTCCCGTGGCGCCATGCCCATCTCGGGACTCAAGTCTGGAGCCAGTGCTGAAGTGGCCTCATATACATCAACCCGAGCGGGGTGGCCACCGCCGAGGTTGCCATATGCCCCAGGAGCCTCTGAAAAAGTTTCAGTGGAACCGCTGTTTTCTGTTTGAACGCCTTCAAACAGGCAAGCACCAACTGGGCGCGCTCATTTGTAATGTGCGCCGTCAAGAAGACTGAGTCCAACTCCAAACCGAGAAAAGAGATGCTCTGAACCGGGAGGAGCTTGCTCTTTTCCCAGTTGACCCGAAGCCCTAGTCGGCTGAGGTGCGAGAGCACCAGGTCCCTGTGTGCGCACAACATGTCTCGAGAGTGAGCTAGGATTAGCCAGTCATTGAGATATTTGCGAATGCGAATGCCCACCTCCCTTAACGGGGCAAGGGCAGCCTCTGCGACCTTCGTAAAGACGCAAGGAGACAGAGACAGGCCGAAAGGGAGGACTTTGTACTGATACGCCTGACCCTCGAATGCAAACCGCAGGAAGGGTCTGTGTCGAGGAAGGATCGTGATGTGGTACGCATCCTTCAGGTCTACCGCCACAAACCAATCTTGATGCCGGACACTCGCCAGAATGTGTTTTTGCATCCGTATCTTGTACAGGAGTCTGTGTAAAGCCCAGGTCAGTACTCACAGGTCCAAGATTGGCCGCAACCCACTGCCTTTTTTCAGTATGATGAAGTAGGAGCTGTAAAACCCCTTCTTCATCTTGGCTGGAGGGACAGTTTCTATCGCGCCCTTCCGTAGGAGGGTAGCGATCTCCGTGCAAGGTAGCAGCATTTTCGTCCTTCACCAAGGTGAAGTGGACACCGCTGAACCTGGGCAGAAGCCCGGCGAACTGAATACCAGCCCCTTTTATACCCGTATGTCCGGGGGAGTGGCATGCAAATACCACTCGCCAATTTTCATTAGCCTTTTATCAAAGACCAGAGGTGTCTCGGGCTCCCAAGAGTGACCCCTAGTGTCACTACATCGACACAACTTCGAGTGAGTGACAGATAGGGAACACGAGACATGCGCATGCACAGCCCACCATGTCTCTCGCATGATGTGACTGAAGGGCTGGGCAAATGACCAAAAATATTATCACGATAAACATTTCATACCATTAATGAGGAAAGAAATGCATTCCACATGTTTATTAGACCTCAAGAATGAATGCAAACATAACTTGTTTTTGAACAAGTAAACTCCACAGGGTAAGCTCAAGAAGTATAATCCTTTTAGGATTTAATCCTACATAAGGTGTGTGACCTCTTTTCACCACAAATTCATTGTCTTCAGCAGATGTTTGACTCTCCTCATGCTCATTATTTGTAACATTTCCGACAATGTTCTTCTTTTGGTCCGACACTTGCCAGCTACGTAACCCGTACATGACGTAACTGCTGTAGCCTAAAAGTCTTTACGTCATCTGAAAGCCCCCACCCTCCCACCCCCCCTTCTGTTTTCACTACTGTTTATATCAATATCTTACTTTCACTAGTGCTTGTAAGAGGCTTTTCAACAATTATGGCCAACATATAGTTTCATTTAAATTATATAATCTAGTAAAATTATGTAACTGGCCCTACCAATATGACTGTCACACTGAGCTACAGCAATTCAGCAGAGAAATCCATGGCACAAAGCCAGATGGATCTTGGCAAAACTCAGAGCTTTGCTATACCATAATGAAGTGGAAGGAAAAATGTTCCAAAAAACGAAAGGAGGCAGAGGGATGTACAAAAGTGTGGTTGTCATAGCAACTATAGAAAGAGTGTGGACTCATCAATACGGAACATCTGTGGGTGACGGAGGATATGGAGATTGCGGAACAAGGAAACAAGATTGCGGGAGTCTTAAGAGAAAGAGAACAGCATAAAAGGTGAAATGAAATGCAAATTCTAGGTACAAGGGTGAACAAGAGAGAGAGAGTGGGAGATATAGCAGACTCAAAAAATGTTATCCAGTCAGACAGAAAAAAACAAAAAAATGCAACAGGTTGAGAGATCTTGAGACAGTGACGCAAGACACTGAGTTATACGTGTTGGAGAGAAAAGATTGAGAGACATTACATATTCAGACAGAGAGAAATGCAGAAAAATAGAGCAATACAGCCCGTAAACACGACTGTGTACAACAAAACAACAACACCACAGCAAAATCTGAAGCAAAAAATATGCAGTAACAAAGACTAACAGACTGATATATATTATTAAAAACTACAAGTTAATTTGGATTTTTCTTTTCTTTTTCTGAAAAACATAAGAACATAGGGTGTTCTGGGTGGTTGCCAGGGCATTGCTATGTGGATGCTAGTGTGTCCTGGGTGGTTGCTTACTGCACCGAATCAAAAAATCCCACTCCAAGTCTCTATGATATTTTGGTAGAAGATAGAGATGGCTCGGGTCCCTCCTGTAAGTGTATGGGATTTTTTTAGGGATGTCATAAAATATCGTTATATCGATTATTGATCGGCATTTTATTTTATTGATATATTTTTGAGGCATCGATATATTTTGTAATTAACATTTTTTATTGATTTAAAGAAAAAACACAACAGAGAAAAACACAACATATACACACGGAATCAAAGGCATCGATATATTAAAATTAGCCAACATTTAAATTAGAAGCCCAATTTGTGTGCTTTCCAATTCACTCTGTTGGCCTTTGTTTAACCGTGTGGTGTAATAGGGTTGAGAGACCACAAGAGGGTGATATAAAATTTACTGAAGCCTGTCGTGGTCACGATTACACACACAGGATGAGCTGAAGCGGTGCAAATGTCAGTCCAAAATTACAAAGGTTTTTGTACTTCTTCAAGAATGAACAAACTGACGTTGATGAGTTTGCAGGTTAATGAAACTGGTGCAACTGCGCAACATTTATTATGCAATTTCTATGTTTGTAGCCATGAATAGGTCTTTCATTCAAGCTGTCAAACCACAATAAGACATACTTGTTACTGAAAATACATTGTATAGGCTCATACACAATATATCATCCAGTTAAACTAGAGCAAATAATCTTTGTCCTTTGATAATGATTTGGGTCGAATTTAATGAAAAACTATGCGACTTGCGCTCCGTGGCACTCAGAATGTTGACGCTGAGCGTTTGCGGCGTGTGTGCGTACCTTTGTAAAAAATAAATAAATGTTTTGAATTTTAGAACGCATCATGTCGTTCGCCAGATGCGGCCGGTGTGCGACCCCCTTTAATTTACCCTGCTGCTCACAGTTTACCACAGTTGTGTTTATAAATATGTTTGAAGAGACAAAGACTATTGTGCAATGAGCAGCCCTATTTATATATGAAGGGAAAAAAATCTATATACAGTATCTCTATAATCATCGGGAAAATCTTCCAATTATCGATGAGTGAAAAAGGCATTGATCCCCAAGCCTAGATTTTTTCACCTATTATGTCTGATAGATTTGAAACGTGATAGCACATCTCGTCTCAAAAATCTGCATGATTTGATTTATCATTCACGTACAGCATAGTGCTGTGAGAAGAGTAAGTTAACATGAAACACAATCTAGCCTTTAATACCCAAAATTTCATTTTCTCACTCTTTGTGTCTACGGCGTCATTTTTGCAAAATGTCCACTGTGTGTGGCACTTAAAGCGATTTAAATGTTTTCTCATACAGACAAGGTGTCATAAATAGCAAATGAGAGATGAAAAACGCAATTGCTGAGGTAACCACATCATTTTGTGGTGCGTCTATGACACTTTCAGCTCATGTGTCGTCAGGTCCTTTGCATCGCAAGTGCAACACTCTATCAGTTGAGCTACCACACAATTTGATTGCGCTTGAACAAGCTTGTAAATGTGGTTGGGTATGTAATGCAAATGTTAAAATGTATCGCCTTACAAGTCATGCACTGTAGTAAAAGAGTTTAGATGTCATAAGATAGCATTTTCAGGGCAAAAAGTGTTTATGAAGTGATAATGTGACCTTTTACTCGTGATTTTGTGTGAAAGTGAATAAAAGTCATGTTGTTGCACCTCTAGTGTTTTTTTCACCAGGACATTTCTTTGTTATTGTACGTATGAGACATGTAAATAATTTAGCTAAAATTTAGCTATAGTAACATGATACTATGAGACCAGGTTGAAACCAGTGGTTTCTACAAGGGAGAGAGAAAGAGAGAATGTGTTTGGCTGTAATAATGTGGCAGCAGTGAATGGAGCAACTAATTGGAGAGACAGACGTGTGAGCTGTGAGCAGTAGGAACCTTCCAAATGAGCTCACTGCCTTGGGGAAATGGATGCGTGAGGCTAACAGACAGCAGAAGAACTGAACGCTGGGAAGAGTTGCAGACGCCTTATTAGACTTCAGAAAATAATTTGACTGTGCACAGAATCCAGCATATATTATCTAACAGTTATCTAAATGGAAACACAGCTGGAACATTCCAGGCACTGCTAATAAGTCTTTGCAATGTTGTTTGTGGCAGCACATACTCAAAGACAGGCAGGCAAGGTGGCAAATTTACATGTTGGAATGTTTGTGTCTTTGTGTGTTTTATTAGTGTTAAACCCTTCCCGGCTTTTCACTAAAAAATTACTTACATTTAAAATCGCTTCTCACCAAAACCTATCGTATGTCTTCAGAAGACTTGGAATATGAGGCATGAGTTGCATGGATTACCTCTTTTGAAGCTTGAAAGTGAATCACTATCCACTGTCATTGTTTGTGTTCTGCATAAGTAATACATTTATACAAGTTTGGAACGACATGAGGGTGAGTAAATTATCAGACAGAAATAATCATAAGTCGTTATCCGCTCAAAATCATAACCCTTCACCATAACTCTCAAATATCATTTGTACATCAGCTTGGACAAACTTACCGTGCTGTGATCGGTTACGATACTTACAAAAACCAATGTGGTTTTCAAATCAAACCTGATGTGATGCATCTTCAAACAACAAAGTCTGAATATATGCAAACGCGAATGAGATTTCAGAACTACGAGGGAAGGGAAGATTAAATTTTTTTCAATTTGTTACATTTCGCTCTGTTCCTCACACAAAGCTGTCATATTATGGCTTTTGAAGTATTGTAATACAGCACACAAGTCATATGGACTACTTTTACTGTGCTTATTTTGTTTTGTTTTTAAAGCTTAACAGCCCCTGGTCACTGTCTGCCTTCGCTGTACGGGAAAGCGCAGCTTGGACATTCTGCTAAATATCTCCTTTTGTGTTATACAGGTCATAACCATTTAATTTTTTACACAGTTTTTTATTTTAGCCATAAAATTTCTTTTGATGAAAATTTCCTTTGAATTTAGTCAATATTTCATCATGTCATATTCATACATTTTAGTCAATTTTACTATAATTTTAGTAAAAAACAAACAAACAAACATCTTAGTCGATGAGAGGCAAAATGACAAAAACATGCATCAAACTGCAACAGAACAAACTTTAATCAAGTATTCAAATGTTTTGAAATTTGCATAAACTTGCAATTGTTTAAACATGTATAAAAAAATGAAAGATTAATGTTTAATATGTAAGATAAAATAACATGAGAAAACTGTCCTGAAAACCTGAGCTACACCAAACCTATCGTATCTCTTCGGGAGACTTGGAATATGAGCCTTGAGTCACATGGACTATCTTTTTTTAAGCCTGAAAGTGAATCACTATCCACTGTCACTGCACTGAATATATATTAAAAAAAATAATTCTCTGTTTGTGTTTATATATAAAATGAATATACTGAGGAATTAGCTACTTTTTAAGTTACCCCTAATGTGTAGACAGCTTAAGATATTGCGTTACGTGTAGTGTGTTAAGGAAATGGGGTATTCACAACGAAAATAATGCATTTTGACTAGCGCATAACTTAGTTCAAGTTCACCTGTTCATTCGTAGCATTGTCTGTGCAGATGTAATATTTTGTTTATGTTGTGGATATATCTGATCAATCTCATATATATATATATATATGATGAGTGTGAGTGAGGTAATTAATCCTTTAGTAATGTTCATTGTGCAGCTCAAGCAGGGAAATCCCCAACATACTCTGACTAGATTATTTGAATCAATTCTTTCTAGATTTGTCTTTCTTTAAAAAAACTAAAACATGATAATGCATTGTTAATATCTTGCAGAATAATTTTTTTCTTGTCAATTAAAACCGTTTGATTATCGTCATGATGCTTCTTTTTCATCTCGTCTTTGTTACCACTGACAAAAAAACCCTCTTGTCAACGAACACTTTTGTCAGTAATTTCGTCAGTGACGAGATTAACACTGTTTGGAACAACATGACGGTAAGTAATGACAAAATATAATTTCTTGAGTGAACTATTCCTGAACCCAGACACCAATACACTGTTCTAAAGAACTTATAAATGCAAGATCAAGACAGTGTTTTAATCTCCAAATAACCATACATCAACAATCCAATACGGGAAAAAAATTATTCTTGATAAGAAAAGAATTTCTTTATGAACTTAAGCTGAAGCTAAACTAAACCACCATTTAAGTTTTTCTTTAAGAGTGGGAGGATCTGCACCAAAACGTTATTGGAACTTTAGGCCCTACTTTGTTGACTATAGTAAATAGCTCGGTTGTGCCAGGATGTGTCCAAGAATAGTTAAGACTGCAATAGTTCAACTGCTTATGAAGAAGCTCACATTAGCCCCTTCAGTTGCTAATAACTATAGACCAATCTCAAAATTATCTTTCATCTAAAAAATTATAGAGAAAGCAGTAGCAAAGAAACTGTTGGAGGTAGTGAAGGATAACAATATTTTTTTGAGAAATTTCAGTCAGGTTTTAGAGAAAACCATAGTACAAAAACTGCCCTTGTAAGGGTGGCCAATGATTTATTGATGGCGGAGGACGCTGGGGAGTGCTCCATTTTAGTGTTGCTTGATTTACCTGCAGTGTATGATACAGTTGAGTATTCAGTTTTAATGGATACACTGAAGAGATGGGTTAGAATATCTGGGGTGGCTTTAGATTGGTTTGTTTCCTACTTGACGAATAGGAAATTTGTAGTGTCTGCTTGAGATAAGATGTCCTCCTCTTCAACAATAAACTGTGGTGTCCCACAAGGATCCCTGTTAGGGTCAATTTTGTTTTTTTCTATATATTACTACATATCTACATATATTGCTATGCAGATGACCTACAGTTGTATTTGTCGTTAAATCCCAATGATCTGACAAATTTAAATGTTCTTCAAGCTTGTATAGCAGGTATAAAAAATTAGATAGCATGTAATTTCCAACACATTCTCACAACGAAATCGTCAGGATTCATACGACTTTTCTAAATTTGGCTAATTTGTATGATATCGTGTGACTGCACTTGTGCTACATTCACTACAGCCAATGGTGTCGCTGGACATCGTTTCCATCTAAGGCGTGACAATTACTTGCTTCTGTCACACACAACAGCTTCCTATCATGTTTATAAGACAATCTACTGATTGGTTAAGTTTAGATAAGGTGTTTGGGTAAGAGCATAATATTAATAAGTATGTCCTTAATGCCTCGTGCGCGGAACTCACACTTACTTCCGCATTAGACATCCGGGAATTTGCACGTGATGAAGTCGTACGAGTTTATGCGAACGACATCGCTCGAGACCATACGAAATAGCCAACTTGTAAATTATGTACGACTTTTCATGAGATCGGGTTGTAATTTTCTGCAGTTAAATACTGATAAAACAGATGTTGTTATAATCGGTCATGGTTTAAAAAAAGTTAGAATGAGTCAGCACTTAATCTGGTGGTCCCAAAGTTTCAGCAATTTTGATACAAATGCCAATTTTGAATATCATGTACGGAAGTTAGTTCAGTCTTGTTTTTATCAGTTACAGAACATTTCCAAAGTGAGATTTGTTTTGAGTTTTAGGGATATAAAGAAGCTTATATATACTTTTATTTCATCTCGCCTTGATTATTGTAATGCCCTGTTTTCAACTTTAAATCAATGCAATTTAGCACGGCTTCAATCAGTGCAAAATGCTGCAGCTAGACTTTTGACATGAACTAGGTCTTTTAGTCATATTACTCCCGTTATAGCTTCTTTGCATTGGTTACCAATTCATTTTAGGGTTGATTTTAAAATTGTATTAATTAAATATAAATCATTACATGGTTTGGCTCCAGATAATTTAGCAGAACTTTTAAGACCTTACGAAACAGTTAGTTCTTCTTGTCATGAACTGTTGGCTGTTCCAAGATCCAGATACAAAACTAAAGGTGATAGAGCTTCTGTAGTGAAGGCCCCACGATTTAAGGTGCTTTAAAAAATAAAGTTATTATTATTATTATTATTATAAAGTCTTAAATCTGACAGAAAAGAAATGGATCCAGCAAGTACAACTATCACAATCAGAACTCAAACTGAAGAAAATCAAAACCAAAATCCATTCCCCTAGAAGCTCATTGGTGGACGTGTTTTGTACAACACTCAAAAGCATGTAGTTCAGCTTGAATAGACAGGTGGACAGAGGGCTCAGTCAGGGCACATCTTTAATAGCACTGTGCAGATATCGAGCTAACAGACTGTGCTGTGGTGACAGACTCACACAAGGAGACCTGCCGCTAAGGGTAATTACTACTCTTCCCCACTGTCAGTGAAAGGTTACTCATCCCACACATACACAAACACGTGAGTTGGGAGTTTTTTTCAGGGTGAATGCCGGGTGACATTTACTGTCAGAGCACAAACAAGCAGATCCAGCAACTTCAATCATCTCTCTGACTAAGAAGAGCCATCTCTGTCTATTCTTCTGCAATCAATTTCCCTTTCTACCATAAATCCCCACAGAACCTCTTTAAATATAAAGCTCCCTACCCATGAGGCTTGTATATTGTGGTTGGATGTACAGTATATATAGACCCTCTGTAGGGGAATATTCTCCCACAAATAAAACACAAAATGTGGAATGCACAGAGAATAAATTGCTCCCTGCTGATAGTGTTGTTTCTTTACACACATTATAGCATTGCTTTGGCACTGGATTCACTAAAACAATAATTCAAATAAGGTTAATCAGTAATGGTGCAAACACACCCACAAAATTAGGGCTGATTGCAATTTGCATGGGGAAATTCCCCAGCTTGCACTAGGTTAAAGAGGATGCAGCAGACTTCCATGATCTGGCATGCTTTGCTGAGACTGTACAGCATCGCTCCAAGAGTGTGATCCAAGCACCAGAACTGGCTCTTTGTAATGCAGAAAGTATGCTTGACTATATTGTGCATCTGGATATACAGTGGTGACCAAAAATATTGGCACCCTTGGTAAATATGAGTAAAGAAGGCTGTGAAAAATATGTCTTTATTGTTTATCCTTTTCATCTTTCATTCAAACTATTCACAAAAATATATCCTCTAAAGGATATAAAACAATTGCAAACACAACACAAGTTTTACCATAAAACTAATATTTTTGTCAGATATATGTGTGGCACAATTATTGGCACCCTTTAATTCAATAATTTGTACAACCTCCCTTTGCCAAGACAACAGCTCTGAGTCTTCTCCTATAATGCATAATGACGTTGGAGAACACATGGCAAGGGATCTGAGACCATTCCTCCATACAGAATCTCTCCATATCCTTCAAATTCTGAAGTCCACGCTGGTGGACTCTCCTCTTCAGTTCACCCCACAGGTTTTCTATGGGGTTCAGGTCAGGAGACTGGGATGGCCATGGCAGAACCTTGATTTTGTGGTTGAACTGATGCCAACTCCAACCATAAGACATGGGATACATCATACGCCATTGCCTGAACCTTGGATTTAGGATAGACCTCACCAAAATTACCGGCCGGTTGAACTACAATGCAACTCACTGATCTCTGCCTGCATCACCTTGGTCTAACGATGGACTATACTCTTAAAATGGAATACACAGACAATCAATTAATTGGCAACAAACCCCTTCATCAGCCAACTAACAAAGGACAATACATCTATGTAACATCTGCAGTTAATCCAGGATGAACTTCAAAAGACATTAGTCATTAATCTTACAGTTCTTACAAAATCTTTGTTTAAACACTGGCCCTTAACACTTACTTAGTTTAATAATGTTAAACCATGACTTGCACTATACATAATTAAGTAATATTTGTATTATATTCATGATGTTAGCAAGAGGGGAACTGGCCCCACAGTGAGCCTGGTTTCTCCCAAGGTTACTTTTCTCCATTAACCAACATCTTATGGAGTTTTGAGTTCCTTGCCACAGTCGCCTTCAGCTTGCTCGCTGGGTTTCTAAATACAATTATTATTTAATGACTTATTTTTAAACACAATTCACAATCGTATTTTATCAAACTACACAATGATGACTCTAAGACATTATAGATATTACAGTTTCATTTTCTGTTAATGCATGATTTTCTGTAAAGCTGCTTTGAAACGATGTGTGTTGTGAAAGGCGCTACACAAATAAAAATGTCTTGACTATGCTTGGTCAGTGAACCATTTTTGTGTTGATTTTGATGTGTTTTGGATCATTGTCTTGCTGGAAGATCCAGCCAGGGCCCATTTTAAGCTTTCTGGCAGAGGCAGTCAGGTTTTGATTTTTTATCTGTTGGTATATGATAGAGTCCGTGATGTCATGTATCGGAACAAGATGTCCAGGACCATTGGCATAAAACAGCCCCACAACATAAAGATCCTCCACCATATTTAACCGTGGCCATGAGGTACTTTTCCATATGGCTACTTCTCTGTGTGCGCCACACCCACCTCTGGTGTTTGCTGCCAAAAAGCTCTATTTTTCTGACCATAGAACCCAGTCCCATTTGAAGTTCCAGTAATGTCTGGGAAACTGAAGACGCTTGAGTTTGTTGTTGGATGAGAACAGAGTAATTCCATTTTGATGAATTACTGCTGTCACGATCACTAGATTAAATAAAATGTTGCTCACCGCTTGCTTTAAGTGGGAGATAATGGCACAGCGTTTATCGTGAAAAGCGCTGACGTTTGTGAATTCAGTTAATTGTTTATTCTTAACTTCAATGATTCAATTTAAATGCACATTGTGTAGTGCTATACCAGTGTACTGAATATAACACTTGGTTAAGTTGAAGTATAGGTGTTATGTGAATAAGACTTTGCACTGAAATACTGTGCACTAAAGTTCCGAAACTGTTCAGTGAATTATTGGATTCTGATCTTTGGGTCATTCCTTATGAGAAACATTTCAAAAGGGAACTGAAAGAAGAGTGAAATGCAGCTGTGATCAGTTAAGATAAGGTGGCATATACTGCATCTTGGAGGAGAAAGAGAAACCGTTCTCATTCTTTTATAAGCTTCAAGGTCACCGGGGTCTTAGGTGATTGACATTCCTTGGACATGGGAACCATGTGGTTTCAAAACCTCATCAGGAATGAATTTCGGAACAAAGATGACATTCCTGTGGCTTGAACTGAACTCAAGAGTTGATTCCGGAAGTTATGGAGACAGCAATCTGTTTACAGTCAATAAAAGACTATTCTTTTGTAGCCTTTTTTCTTAAATACAGTACATTTACATTACATTTATGCATTTGGCAGAAACTTTTATCCAAAGCTACTTACAGTGCACTTATTACAGGCACAATCTGGAGGCTGTGCGAATTGAACCAGCAACCTTCTGCTTACCAGTTCTGTGCTTTAGCCCACTGCGCTACCACCATCACTTTTGTTCACAACCAACAGGGGTGGGCAATATACCGAAAGAAATTTGTCAACAGACATTTTAGGGTATTGTTTCTATTGCAGTTGTGCAAAAAAACACTGTATGGTACTTTACAATTTATATCAGGAATTTATTGTTTTATATCAGGAATTAAATAATATATGGATAAACAGTGTTTATATCTGTGACGAGGAAAGGGGGTGGCCGGGCCGTGAGGTGGCACGCCTGGCGCTGAATTGTCCTAATCAGCCAGGAGGGGGATAAAGATGAGCTGGAGGTGCCAGTTAGAGAGAGAGAGAGACACACACGGCTGCTGTGTGTGTGTGTGTCTGTGTGTTTTATGTTATGTTTGTTTCTTTATGTCATTAAAGTTATGTTGACTGTTCTCCGGTTCCCGCCTCCTCCTTCCCCAACATAAGAACCCCGTTACACTGGTGCCGAAACCCAGGAAGGAGGAGGGGTGTGCTGTCATGGAGTCCTCGCCGCTGCCATCTGCCGGGAAGCTGAGGAGCTGCGGCAGTCCGCCAGGGGACGGAGGAGTCGCTGGCCGCCGGAAGTCGGAGGAACCGTTGCCATCCACCAGGAAGCGGAGGAGCTGTGACCGTCCGCCAGGGGTCGGAGGATTCCCTACCGTCCGCAAGGGGCGGAGCAGCTGTCGTCCGACAGAGGGCGGAGGAGTGGTTGAGGATCAGGCGACGGCATGTCAGGGGACCGGCGAGTGAGTTTTTCTCTCTCTCTCTCCTCTCTCTCTCTCTGTCTCTCCCCCTCGCTCTTTCCATCTCCCCTCTCCCTCCCCTCGTCTCTCCCAGGGTTCCAGAGAGGCGGGGAAGACCTGCCGGCAGAAGGACGGCCGGAAGGGCAACATCTCCCCTCCAGGAAGGGAGGGGAGTACGTCACGCCGGAGGTTTCCGTGGCCTGAATCGGTCAGTGGAGGAGTGTGACGAGGAGAAGGGCGTGGCCGGGCCGTGAAGACGCATGCCCTGCGCTAATTTGTCCTTATCAGCCAGGAGGGGGATGAAGATGAGCCGGAGGCGCCAGTTCGAGAGAAAGAGAGACACACACGTGGCCGCTGTGTGTGTGCATGTCTGTGTGTTTTATGTTATGTTTCAGTTTCATCATTAAAGTTATGTTGACTGTTCTGTCGGTTCCCACCCATCCTTACCTGTTACAATATCTAATCGCAAAAAGTTCGCCTTTTTGCAGTGAAATGCATATCATCATAACTAAAAAGAGATAAGACTTTTTGGGAGGAATTTAATTAAAACAACAATACCAAGCAGATAAAATAATATATATTTTTTTGTTAATTATTAGTTTATTTTGTATCACTTTTCAGCCTTGTACAATGTACATGGCTGTTCATATAGAAAAATGACTATAATAATAATAATAATAATAATAATAGAAAAAAAAAATCTAAATTCTTCAAATGTCTTACTTTAGCCTAAGTAAGACAAAAGAGTCTTTGGAGGGCAGTGTTTTGGAAAGACATGGCATGTCTAATTTAACCGCTTAGTCTCGTTGAAGTTCCAGAATGCTTAAAATGCTTACAGCACCTTTAAATAAACATGAAACGAGTGTTTTGAAAGTGTTTATTTTGTCAGTAAGGCCAAAAGAGCCAATAGCTGAATAAACATCCCTACTGTATATCGTTATTGAACAAATTTCATCACTCACAACAGAGATGGCTAAACATCAAAATATGAGTGGAGACAAAGGTGTGAAGAAGATTATAAAACTGTTTGCAAATCAAAGATTTGATGGTTTGGTCAAACTTTTTAATATGAACAGAGCAGGCATTGCCACCAAAATCAGGACTACTTTGAGACTTAACATACATTCATAGATATTTATTCTTACAAGGAATGTTTCTGGTTTAATACAAGTTAAACTCTATTGACTCTAACTCTAATGTTTTTGGCATAATGTTGATTTACCAGAGAGAATAATTTAGACTCTGTTATCCTGTCCATGATCAGACGTATGAAGAAGACGCGATGGAATATGTGCCTCTCTTAACAGCTGCTGCATGTTTGGAGTGGTAGAGTAGCAGTACTGCGGCCAAGAAACATGCTCGCTCCGATCCGGTTATGGACTGCGGTCCATTCTGGTAAGTGATTTCGTTTTGTGTAAAAGTCCGCTTTCATTTCTGTTTTGCGAGTGCTGTTGAACTTGCGCCTACCTGGAACCGCTGTCACGTCCATGAGAGGTTTTCAATTCTCCGCTGTAATGTGCAGTGATTGGCTAGAAGCATAGCCTCTCATGAATAATAGGAAAAAACGCTCAGAATCAAATGACGTACAGGCGTATTCTCCTGCCAATCACAACTCAGAGTTTACGCATATACCACATATTTTTTGACGTTTCTTGGTAATGATGAAGATGAAACCGGAAGAATAAAATGGCTAAAAAAAAAAACATAAAAATTACCACTTTCTAAACAAAATGAGTGCTATCTGATGATAATGAGCAACCTGTAAATATCTGTTAAATGTAAACGTAAATGAAAATTCTCTCATTTACTCACCCTCATGCCATCTCAGATGTGTATGGCTTTCTTTCTTCTGCAGAACACAAATTAAGATTTTTAGAAGAATATTTCAGCTCTGTAGGTCCATACAATGCAAGTAAATTGTGTCCAGAACATTGAAGGTCCAAAAAGCACATAAAGTGGTTAAATACATAAATGTATCTTTAGGAGCGATATAATAGGTGTGGGTGAGAAACAGATCAATATTTATGTCCTTTTTTACTATAAATTCTCCTCCCTTCCCAGTGGGTTGCAATATGCACAAAGAATGCAAATCACCAAAAAACAAAAAGAAGAATTTGAAAGTGGAGATTTATAGTTTTTCTTTTTCCTTTTTTTTATTTTTAAGTTCTGGCCACCATTCACTTTGTATGGACCTACAGAGCTGAGATATTTTACTAAAAATCTTCATTAGTGCCCTGCAGATGAGAGAAAGTCATACACATCTAGGATGGCATGACGGTGAGTAAGTTATGAGACAATTTTCATTTTTTGGTGAACTATTCCTATCACATCACACAAAATTTATTTTGACACTTGAAATCTGCTGGTAGTTCTTACCAGAGAATCTTCCACGCTGAAGTTAAACATGTCCATGGCATCTGTCTTCAGTCTGGACACAAAGTGCTTGTATTCGGGGTTCTGAGGCTCTCTGTAGGTCAAGATCTTCACGCTCTGTGAGGATTAAACAGAAAAAGAAATTGTATGCACAGTCTGTAATGTAAAAGACGCAAACACACACACTGGTCATGTCCATGAAGGAAGTTACACATGTATGAGTCACAGCCAAGCAGAACATCTAAATCTTTTTCAACTAATCAAATCAACAAATGAGCTCAAGGACAGCCACATAAAGCCAAAGAGCTGGTCAACAAGGAGTTTGCACAACACTTACTGATTTTTATAATTTGATGTTCTTATGATTTGTTTAAAGGTAGATGCATGGTACAATTCAGAGGAATCAGTGCACTAGCCTTCAACTGATTATCTCTTAATTTTCATTTTCAGTACTTAATGACTATTTTTGTAACGATACATCATTTGTGTGTCTCAGCCTCTCATGTGAATTAAAGGTGCTATGTTTGAAGAGCTGCATTTAGTTAACGCCAAGACCAACCGGTCATGACAAATCCAATTTATGTGCAACTGCATTATAATGTGTTATTTATAAAAATTTATTAATTTGACTAAATTAACATGTTAAATTGACAGCCTATTCAAAACAGAACCAGAATAAAATATTTTTCATATGTATTTCATGTCCACAAAGCCTGGAGTGTTTTGTTTTCGCTCTTTCACAGAGGTAAACTTCTCTAAGAAAATGTTTTTATGTGATCTGTTGACATTCAATTTCAGGAGAATTCTGCACTGTACCAAAATGAAGCTCATAAACAATTTTCTTATGCATCTGTGCAGGAAAAGGCTGTAATTCAAAGACAAGCTGTGAAAAGAGGTTATTATCTAAACATTTAGATATATTTTCAAATCATACAAAGCGAAAGACAGATAAAGCAGTCCCAGTGTTTCACTGTGTTTCTCTCTGAGGACACTCAGATTCATGTATCAGATTATGATTCATGTGAAGTGGACAGCATAATGGAAACTGAAGTTGTGTGTCTGACCCTCTGAAAGAAAGAGCTCCTGCTGGCATCCATAGGATATCAAACAGGATAGAACACAGGAGGACAAAACAGATTGCAAGCAAACTTAAAGATGAACATGATTACATTTTAGAGGAGACTTCCTATAAGATTTTATTCTAAGGCAAGCATCACTATAACTATAGATGCTGTTTACAAACATTCTCAGCGGTGGCACTTCTGGGTTCTTTTAGCACCCCATAACAGAATTGCGTTCAATGGGTGCTTCTTTTAAATTGAGCTAATGCCAAAATGTGCAGTTAATGGAGTTGAAACTCCCCATTTTTAAAAGCATATTTCAGATTGGGTTTCTTAAGACTTCTATCTGGATCAGTTGATAAGGCCAAACTCAGGATTTTACATAAATTATAATATTACATGGATCACCCTCATTATAATCGCGTCTTCTCTAATAAAACCCAATTGACCCGTAACTGGTGATCGGACAAACTCGCAATCGCAAACAGCTGTTTTAATTTTCAAAATGCAACTGCTATGACAGATATGAGGCCAAATATGATCTAACGCTGATCTTATATGAACAAGATCACCATGGAAGATCTTACGAGATGAACAGGGCCCTGTCTCCACCACTGCAGTGCATACACTTTGTGAAAGGATTTTGGAATAAAAATAATGTACTACTAACGTAGTAAAATTGTTTATTTTGAATGCAAAAAATTTCATTAGCAGAAACAAACATTATTACATTATATAATGCTTAACCAGGAAGCACGGTTGCCTGCTGTGTGATGACACTTAATTGCTCATACTAAGGTTAGGGTTTTTTAGGGCTCTAAAAATAGGCTCTTTAATTGATTACAATTTTTAAAGGGGTCATGTCATGAGGAATCAAATTTTCCTTGATATTTTGACATATAAGAGGTCATTCTACTATTAAAAAAATTATGTAAATATCAGAACTCAAAAATGTAATCCCCAATGCTGCAAATAAAGCATTTATTGAAACCAAGTTGCAAAAACACCTTGTGCTCTACTTCTGCAACTACACTACATCACAAGGGGTACAGTAATTCATGACCACCTCTATAGTGAAAAAACATCAACACCTACTTAAAATCATTGCACCCTTGGGCATACCCATTTGTGCTTCAGTTCATACTCAGAAACAGTGAGAGAGAGCAGGACAGACAGGCCTATCGTGTGGCCTCACTATTCCTGAACATCAAAGGGGACCCCATCTGGAATATTTTAAATTATTTTTGTAAATATTCTTGCATTAGACAGACATCTTTGACCGCTTGATACATATCTCGGGCTGCTTTAAAAAGATGCATTGTCAAGTTACAACTCTGAAAAGGAGAAACCATTCGGTTTCATTCAGCTGCTGCCTCTTGCTGTTTAAGCACAAACGCATCATGGACACGTTCTTTCGCCCATCTACAGTTTTTTTAATTGTTGGTGTATGAAAACATGCGTTAGATGGACGTCTTTTACTGTTTTTATACGTTTCCGGCGATGTGATTCAAATGAAGATAATGTGTGCATCTAGTTCACACTGTGCTTTGGACTATATTTGTGCGTCATGTGGATGTGTCTTCATCGTATTTCAGCATGGATTGCGTATTTTTTTGGCTCATATCAGCGTGGATTGCTTGTGAACCAGTCATAAAAAGTTTCAAGCTTTGCAAAGCAACTATTATTGTAGGATGGGGCAGTTAATAACACTTGGACCCCATGCAAAACAGTAAGTAAACCATTTATTTCATGAATATTTCAAATGTCATGACTGTCTGATAGTTAATGGCACTGCTGTGCTTCCAGTAAGTGAACAGTTTAATATATTCGGATGCAATGTGTTGGATGTGCATTACGTGTAAACCCTGAAATTTAGTTTTATAATACTGTGGGGTTGTTCATTCTCTTTCAATTGAGTTTTAAATATGGCTGATTTCGAGGGGCTGCACGATGTTTGCCAATCATAACACTGGGCATTATATTAACGTTTTAAGGAGGCACTTAGGCCAAAGTGTTTCAGACTGAGGGCCAGAGACAGGGTAACAAAAAAATTATCATATATCACTAAATTATAACTGTTTTGGTGAGAAAAAACAAAACAAAACTTAACATTATCAGTGAAAATAACAAAATTATTAAAAAAAATTCATGACCCCTTTAATCAAATTATGTATATGAAATGCACATTAATTGAATTAAATGCAATTAATTACATATTGTAAAGAGGAGGCGAGAAGCAGTTTTCCTGGTTCAGGTCAGGGTTTATTTTCTCTCTCTCTGCAGCACCAATTACAGTCTCCCAGTCTTTGCGTTATGCACAAAGTTAATCAACAATTACACACCGCTTCACAAAAATAAACTCTCATCATTTGTAATAAAAAACTCCTTGCTTCTTGCTCGGGTCTGTCGTGCCCAGGCTCTCCCTCTCCTATTTGCGGTGTGTCTCTATTTATGCCGCTCTCCCTGTGCTCACTGAAATTAGAGACAGGTGTTATACATAATTTAGCTCAGGTGTAAGCGCCCTTACCGCTTTTTCTCTCTCCGGAGAGATGCTTGACCACGCCCCCGCTGCCACACATATATAGCATTATTTGCTGAAAAAAGCCCCCAAATGAAGATAATTCAATATAAATATTATATAATAATTAAAATAATAATAAATATAATATGTAGGGCCTATAATAAATATAATAACTCAGATTTTCAGATTGAAATATATTGCGAGTAAAGTATTGATTAGACAATGCAAAAAGTGACTTCAGAAGTCAATATATTGTTTGTTTTATTCGTGTATCATTGAACATGCCTACAGCTGACAGCGATCCATTTGAGTTCATCAGTCTGCCCTGTTTTCACAGGACACATTTCTGTATTCTGTCTGCGCTACTTTTAATGGTTGTCTTTGTACAAGTGTGTGCATCAATGCTATTGTAGCATCTCAATGGCTTTCAGCATCGTAAACGCTGCGAAATTAGAACACAGTGTCAAGTTAAAAGTTGTTGAAACTTTAAAAATCGCTGTCAAGAACGCGTGTATGAACTATGAACGCTTTAATGTAACAATAATTGCTCACGTTTTTTCGAAAATTTAAAAATCGAATGTCAATATATATAATTTAGAATATGATTAAAGTTTGATTTGCAGGTATACTCCTAATTTGTTGGCTAATGGTCGTTATTTTTGCGGTCTAATTTGCTTTTCTACCTTAAACCTAGTATTAATTTTAACAGACTGGTAACTGGTACTGTAGTTAAAGAGAAGACAATAAATGAAGACTATTTGTCATTGCCCTGACCAACTGTTTGATGAGCATGATGTGTTGCACTACAGTCTTCAAATTTTATCACATATATGTCCAAACAGAACAGTCCCCTCTGATGTAAACAAATGATTAAACAATTTTCTGTACAAACTGTTAGCTGTATCATAGGCCTAATGGTATGATTGCTGTCTGTTGGCATGTAAATGTCAGCTCACCACAGCTGTTAGTTAATGCCACCGAATGTAAATAATCTGTGTGAGAACTCATTATAATGCAGTTCCTTGGGGTGAAACGACATTTAGTTCAGTCAAACAACACATCCCCCTTCGGTTTAAAGCAGGGGCGGACTGGGAAGAGAAATCTGCCTGGGATTTTACATAGAAACTGGCATAAAATTTATTGTTGGGGGGGGGTGGATCTGGTGTCGCTGTCCTTTTCTGTATATCACTGCCCCCTTTGGCATATCACAATGCCATTTTGTGGCCCGTTCTGCATAACGCGGCGGCCCATTTCAGCTTATCGTGGCCCATTCGTCCCCGTTTCACGGCTGGGGTTTAAACCCCTAGTCCACCCCTGGTTTAAAGGCAGATGAAGTTCTTGCATGCCAGTCAGTTCAATTATGTGACATTAAACATGTTTATGATTTAACTGTATTTTGAAGAATCAATTTGTAGAATCATTCTTTTTGAAGAAGAGACACTTACATTTTTTTTTACATTTTTTTTAATGGAACTAGCTCATGCAAAACTTTCCAACACAATGCTCGGGAGTTGCTATGCGGTTGCTAACGTGTTCTGAGTGGTTGCTAGATGGTTTCAACTGAAGGGCATTCAGGGTGGTTGCTAGGTGTTGCTTACTGGCCCAAGTCAAAAGAACCCACCCCAAGCCCCTAATGGATGTTTTGGCTGTTTTATTGTCTGCCAGGTGAAAATCATATGTTTGATCCCTCAGCAAAGTACTAACACACCTCTCCTCAACAAGCCACACAAATTGAGGTATTAGTCATGTCTGTAGCACAAACGATATGGGATGAGTTACTCACTGAAGTTAAATACACAAATTCCTAACCCTGAGTATGAGCAATAATAATAGAGATGTTTGCCTTAGAGATAGGTCAAATGGATTTTGTACATTTATTAATGAAACTTTAAAGACAAAATGACAAAGCCGAACCTGCAGAAACTGGAAATTTAGATGATGACACAGTGAGATCCCATTCAAATGTAATTTAATAAATAACAGCTTTTAAGTAATCATGCATCTATTTTGAAATGTGTTTCTGATAAAACCATGCACAGATGAATTGTCTACCTGATGTCATCTGAGACAATTACAAATCAAAATATTCCAAAAATAGTGCTTTGGCAGAACAGCTTAAAATATATAGCTATTTGTAGTCTAGTTCTGATTTCTACATGTGTAAAGTTAATTTTCTGGCACAGCAGGGGGTTTTGGTTGGCAGTAGGGATGCTCCGATACTGAAGTTTTTAACCAGATCGGGTTTCAGTACGACAAGCCCGATTCCAAATCCGATACTGTGTGTTAGCCATGTTCATTACCGTCAAGCTCAAAAAATGGCATAAAAGAATAATAAAAGCACCATTAAAGTAGTCCATATGGCTCGTGCATTTTATTTTAAAGTCTCTTGAAGACATACAACAGCTTTGTGAATCTCAAATAAATAACATACAGTGCATTCAGAAAGTATTTAGACCCCTTGTTTTTTTCACATTTTGTTATGTTGCAGACTTATGCTAAAATACTTTAAATTATTTGATTTTTTTCACATCAATCTACACTCCATGCTCCATAATGACAAAGCTGATTTTTGATAACTTTGCAAATTTATTAAAAAGAAAAACTGAAATATCACATTGAAATAAGCAGTGTTGTAGTACTCGTGTCCAGGACTCGGACCTCAGTAGAAAACTTTGTCTAGAACGCATAAAGGATTTTTCAGAATCTATGTGGTGGCACATACGTAGAAAATTCAAAAATATGTGGAACAAAATCATAAATCATTATTACGAGTTATAATTATGACTGGAACTTAAGATCATGTAGACGTGTGTTCATGCGTTTATGACGGGTGCAGTTTTACATAGAGACGGACGGAGACTGGCTCACGTAATGCGAGTTCATCACAAATGTAGGCTAAAACAATTAAGTAATCCCATTGTTAAAAGGACAAACATCCATCCATCCATCCATCCATGAAAAATCATGTGAATTGCTCCAACGCCTGAATTATAATGAATTTTGATAACATAACACTAGAGGACAATACCTGACAAAAAACTAAATAAATAAATAAACTTCAAATAAATGACAAGAAGGCACTGTTGTTTACAGTGGAAAATTATTTTTCTGACATCTCATTTTTTATTTCCTTGATTATTGTATAGGCCTATATACAATAGGTAGATAGATAGATAGACAGACAGACAGACAGACAGGAGTCAACCTGTGGCAAATTCAATTGATTGGACATGATTTGGAAAGGCACACATGTCTATATAAGGTCTCACAGCTGAAAATGCATATCAGAGCAAAAACCAAGCCATGAGGTCAAAGGAACTGATCCAGGTGTGAAAAGCTTGTCACATCATGCCCAAAAAGGCTTGAGGCTGTAATTGCTGCCAAAGGTGCTTCAACTAAGTACTGAGTTAAGGGTCTGAATACTTATGTCAATGTGATATTTCAGTTTTTTTTCTTTTATAATAAATTTTCAAAGTTATAAAAAAATTGTTTTTTGCTTCGTCATTATGGGGTATGGAGTATAGATTGATGTGAAGAAAAAAAATAATTTAAAGCATTTTAGCATAAGGCTGCAACATAACAAAATATGAAAAAAATTAAGGGGTCTGAATAATTTCTGAATACACTGCATAATCTGCATGCACAGTGAACTTCAGTAAATGAGCGCTGCTCTGTTGTATCTCACACACACACAGCATGCGCAGGCTGATGACGTACTGCTGTTTTCAGCTCTCAGCACAATGTGTGAGCGCTCCACACAAACTGCATCTCAGATGTAGATGCTCGATAGTTCGGTTCACTTATAACATGCATTGAGATCAGAACCGGAAAAGCACTTCACCTGGGTAGGGTTGCATCAGCTGTGCATAAAGACTCACGTAAGTTGGGACGTAAAGTTCACGCTAAGGGTTTAGTAACTACTAGTTAGTCTGTAACTAAGTCAGCACTTATTTTGGTTAAGGCAAGACTTAGCAAGTAGGCCATAAGCTCTCAAAAAAGTAATGCATAGTCGCATACTATGACGTTTACCTGTTTTGATCCAATAAACAGCCTTCAAATTTATACACAGAAGTGTTAAAAAGCCATGAATTTCACTGTGAAGTTTTATCTTGTTACGGTTGATGTTCAAACCTTGTTTGCTCACGTAACTGTCAGCTGTAATAAATTACATCCCCATTAAAATATGATATGTAATAAAAGTAGATTTGATAAGCAGTATATTTGCCCTATGTAAACAACAATATATAGGAAATGTATCTAAAATAAATAAGGGGTGATAAATAAATACTAATTAATAGATTTATTAATTTGAATCCTATATATTTTGAATGTGTTGAAAATTGACACCGGGCAACACACCCTGGAAAGTGCACCGTTAGATCAGTTTCTTGCTGAAGAACTTTTTTCTCTCTGTAAACGAGTGTAAATGTCAACATCATCATATACTGTTTGTCTAAAGGATTGAAGTCTTCATGGATTGAAGTCTGTCATGCAAAACATGCGTGACATAAACTGAATAGGAAGATTGACATTTTTGTTTTAACATTTGTCTTTAAAGTTTATACTTAATAGTTTATTATAGTACTTTATACCACAGGGCTTTGATTGGTTGACAGACGTTCTACAGTGTGCAATAGAGCTAAACAGTCTGGTTCCAGAAGTAAAAATCCCATTCATTTTTTCCATAAACAAACTGATTTTAAACTACATCTTATAAACCTTTAAAGAAAGACATACCTTGAGCTCCGTGGTTGTTCATCGATGGCATATGCTTCCATTATCAGTCTGCATTATTTCAACTTCATTGTTTAAAATCATGTTTGAAAGTGGAATTCCTGGTATACAACTACATTACCCGTGGTCCAGCAGAGAAAGCTTCACCAATCAGAGAACCATGGCAAAAATTAGTGTTAGGGTTGGCTGAAAAGTGGGCGGGCACTGTTGCGCTCTATTATTTTTCAGTTAACGCACGGCTATAAAGTAGTTTCAGGTCTTGACTGCATGCCTGACAGGCAACCACAGCAAAATAACCAAATAAAACAAAGACATTTGACAAACAATGTCTATCATATCCTAAATATTTTTTAATATCTGTGAAAAGCACCCTCGTTCTCTCTCTCGCTCTCACCCACACTTTCACACACTGACAATCATACATACATATACACAAAGACACTCGCGAGTGAGAAACACACGGAGCCTTGATGTCAAGGCACCCCTGCAGTTTAGCAGACTGAACGTTTAGCAACTGAAAAGCTCCACTCCAAAAATGGCAACACTACCACCCTGTTACTGAGAAGTGTAGTAACTAACAACTTTGCAATTTGAAGCGATGTTACAGATGAAGAAAGCTGCAGCAGACATAGGTAATCTCACACAGGCACAAGCTCTCTCTCTCTCTCTCTCTCACACACACACACACACAAACACACAAACACACAATAAATTGTTGCTCCAATAAGTGCTTTAGAGCAGCCCAAGCCTCCGTTACTAGTTCTAAAGTGACGTTTACGAACTAGCAATGAAGGCTTGGGCTGTATCAAAGTAAGACTCTGAATCCGTGGCATAAGAAAGTAGTTCCACTCACAAGAGTGTTTTAAGGACAAAAACAATGAAAGATGTCTTAAAGTGCGGTAACTGTGGTACAAGCAAAATAATTGATTACAGCCCTTTGAATTATTGAAAAATAATTTGCTTCACATCGTGACCGCATTACCAACTCGGGTGTGCATTATTTTTCAATAATTCAACGGTCCGTCATCAATTATTCTTTACTTACACTTTATAGTTTCTGAATGTCTCATTTATTTCAATTGTTTCATGCTCTCTGCAGCCAATAAATCACCATTTTTATAATAATTGCAAGTTAACTCATATTCCATGTTGTCATCTGCCTAATTTGGCTACCAAATGACAGATGAATTTGCAGCACAATCCTGTTGAGTTTGATTTGACGCCAAAAACAAAAATATGGAAGTGTTTTCTCTATTTATTTTTCTATCCTAAATATGCACAATTATGGTTATTTGCATTTTATTATTTAACATTTAAAAAGGAAAAAAATATAACTGCACAACTCAAAATACAGGCTCATTTATTTACTCAAGGTACCTTGAAAGAGGCTGAGCCTGTATTCTGAGTTCTGAAGTTGTATTTTTTCCTCTATAAATTTTTGACGTAATTTGCACCTCTGAATTTAAGGTGTGAGTTTATTTAAGTATCTTCTAAAAATTGTTTAACATTTAGCATTGTTTTTCCCTGCCATCCGCATCCCTATCACAACAGACCTGCACCCATTTTTAGGTTGTGATTTACCAGTTGAGAAACACTGCTGTAAACGGCTCAAAACAATACTAATTGAATGGAGATGTATTGTATCGACCAGTGGTCAGACCCCTGCTTGTGTATATTTAATAATGAACAACCATTCTTCAGGAATAACAAAGAATTTTATTGGTCACTTTCACCAGATGCTCCCTCTAAAATGTTCCGTTTTCTATTGGTAAAAAAGAGAGCTTGTGTAGCACTGTTGTCTCAGGTCGTGCCTCCACAGAGGCCTGATCAAAGGCAGAGAGATAAATTTGCTCTGGACAGCCAGCTGTTTCCAGCAGCCCATTCCCCCACTTCACACATTCTTTTTAAAGCCCACTGATTTTCTTATCACAAATGATTTCAAAATTGTTATATCTTTTCTCCCATCTGCTTTTCATGCAGGTTATTCTTTGTCTTATTGGTATATATTCTGCTACTTAATATCATATGGTAAGAAAAAGACATAGCTCTTTATGTTTTCATGCATGATTATTAGGGGTGTAAATATTTGCACCGACAACGGTTTGATTACGATTCTTTATATTACGATTACGATGCATGGTGAAATCTGAAATTTGGTCACAATTTGATTCGATGCGATCCAATTTGGTTCAATTATTTTAAAACAATTAATAATTATTTTCAAAAATATGCAGAAAAAAGCTTCAAAGTTTAGACTGAATGTTCTCAATTTAGACAGCACAGACTTGCACCAGACTTGAGCACTAGTGTCACAGATACATTAAGGAGGTTTGGCTTATAGTATGTGTGGCTGCATGTAAAAATATCCTAATGTTATATGCATTATAGGTCTGATATGAATAAAGGATAACATAATGCAACATAATGTCTTGATGCAAACACACACAAACAAACACGTGAACATTTATTGCACCAATAATTAGGCTATAAATGAAATATGCCTTGTGCAGATAGATAAGGCCCATGTTTAAATCAAACAGGATCATAAAATTAAGAACTATTTATTAGTAGCGTATAAAGGCGGTTTAGCACGGTATGTTGTACCTGCAAGTTCCCTAATAATTTTTAAAGGGAGAAGCGGCATGAAGTAGGCAGCTCCTCTTGTCAAGCACATTCACGAGAATGTTTTATCTTTTCATGACTGCCCCGACATTGACCAATCAGAGGTAACTTTAATCAACCAGCGTGTAGCTTTTAACTGGTTAGTACAGTCTGACATTGCTCAAAATTCCTTATATAGTGCACTACAAAGAGAGTGAGTGAATGAGTAAGTGATTTCACTCATTCACATTTTTTTAGGCTGTGTATGGATGGGCGATACCACTTATTTTCTTTTCGATCCGATACCAATAATTTCAAGCCCAATATCGTCAATACCAATACGATACTTCTATTAAATTGATTGATTTATTTATTTATTTTATTTCTTGGGATAAAATGTGTAATTTAAAATATAATTTTTAGACATAATTCGTCTTTTTTATTTTTTTACATTAAATATTAGTCTGCTTTTTTATTCCAACCATTACCCCTGGCTTATGTAAATATTACGTTTATACGTAAGGTTATGTTCTACCTAAGTTTAATGGTGCAACGCTCAAATATATAGCAGTGCGTAAATTGTGATTTAGTGCACATTTACGCCACAGTTAGGCTGAGTTGTAACTTATGTATAGCTGGTGCAACTGGCCCCAGAACATGAAAAAAAGCATATTAAACTACTGTGAACTAGCCCACACACAAACACTCTAAGGTCACAGTCTTCCTGGAGTGTTCCATCAAAATGAAAGCCCCAGGGTTTTAAAGTTAAGAAATTACGACTGAAATACTCTGTTATTGTATAACAAAATTCTAATATGTATTATTAATATTGTTGTTGTTATTAATAATAATAACACTAATAATTTTTTTGAAATTGTATTTTATTATTATTTTATATTCAATTACTATAATTTTTAAGATGACTGGGTTCCAAAAAAATTGGACTGATTTTCCTATTGCAACTAAAGTGAACAAAAAAGAGTTCAGATACAAGTTGAAAACATTTGTAAAGAGAACTGGCTTCTTTTCTATTGAAGACTTTCACTGGAATTACTATTAATTTTGCTGCTGCGTTATCCAGTTGGCTATTTAGAAATAAAGTTTTTCTCAATAGGTTACACATTTTTTATGTAATTGTTTTGTTTTCTCTATTTTATAATGAAATAATGTGTAGTTAGATGTTTTTGTATCTTTGCATTAGATTATATGCAAAGGTTATGTTAGGGTTAGTGTTAGGGTTAGGGTTATAGCCCCTAAACCTAACCATATCCCATACTGAGAATTCAGGTATCAGAATTAGATCAAAGAGAAAAAAATGGTGTCTGTGGATCCCTAGCTGGCAATGAGCCACATGAAGACTCAGAAGCCATGCAACATCCTTCACTATCATCCCCAGACCTGTCATATTTCTGCATATTTTATATTTCCAGTCATATTTCTTAGTGACTTTGAGCCACAAACAACACAGCACATTCCTCTGCACATGTCTCTATCTGATCTTAGCTGAAGCGAGGAAGCTGCAGTTGGCTGCTAATCACACATCAACAAAGACCTGCACAAATCTGTTTTTACTGTGAATATGCCTATGCATTTCCCTTTTCAAACCTGTGGACAGCGTTTAGTATTTTCATGACCCGACATTTACCAACTAATGGTATGCTTGGAATCTAAATAACATTGGAAATGAACCTCTTTTTCCATTTCTCCTTTTCACTTTTAAAGGGCCATATCAAAAAGTTTTTTTATCATTTTGTTTCTGTCCACTTACAATGTTAGTCAAGGTCTTGTCATTATTTGCCCTTTCTATGACCCTGGCACAGTGTTAACACTGGAAGTGAGTGCAATATCACTATTTTACTTATTTGAGGTTATTTATTTATTTTAAAAAATCATAAATGATTATTTAACTTTTTTATACTTAAATAACTGTTACATAAAATCTAGCTTGTGATATTTCTAGTTTCAGTCATCTTTTGTATCTAAGCAAATTTATATGCAGTTATAGCAATGCTAACATTGTCTAAAATCTCTAAATAGACATTAATTGTATAATACATTTTGTCTCAACAGCCATGTAAAATCCTTGCAAAGTTTAACACCAATGAATTTCCATTGAAATTAAAGTATGATACAAAGCTACCCATTATGCTGTGGCTGCAGTTTAGAACTTTATTCTGGAAAATCAACTTTGGATGAAAAATCGAATAAATGAAAAATAATCATGTCAAGGCAATAATTCAATATTTTTATTTTTTTCAAGAAATAATTTGTGCTTATGGGGGGGGGTCCTTGAACTCTCAAGGGAAATCTATATTTTAATGTGCAAAATGGTTGCAACATTTTTTTCAGATTATTTGCAATAAACGGTCTAGGTCTAAGAGATCTTTATGTTCTGAATGATAGAGTAATGTAAGTCAACTTAAAACATGGAACTCTTCTATTTCAAAAGACCAAGAAAATCTGGCTTTCCATGATAATAGATTCCATGTCAATATGCTACATTGTCTTTACATATCAGACTTACTTTAAATGCCTCCTTGGCTGCGTTATCATCAGCATCTCCTCGAGCCCATGGTTTGGCAGGGTGGCTCTGCAGACTGTATCCAAACAGATCGACATAGAAGAAGGCGTACTCCTCCTGAGGAAACCCCAACCTCCAGAACTCCACCATCAGCTTACGGAACGTTTCCCACTTGCAGCATACATACACAACTGCAAACATATAACAGAAAAACTCAATTATCTGTCTTAAGGTGATTCTTGGAGAAAAAGAGATTCAGGATTAATGAGAACTCAGTCACACCTTTTACTAGAATGGAATATGGTTCAATAGAAGTTAAGCTCATTTAACAGCATTTGTGGCATAATATTGATTACCACAAAAAATTATTTCAACTGGTCCCTTATTTAAAAAAACAAAACAAAACAATACTAAAAATCATGGTTACAGTACGGCACTATGAAAGTGAATGGGGCCAGTCTATAAAAGTTAAAATACATACTATTTCTAAAGTATAACCACAAGATGTAAACAATAAATGTGTTAACATGATTTTAGTATGATAAAAGCAGACATTTACCAGTGTTACAGCATTTACCAGATTACTGGGTTTACCAGCCTTACGTTGACATGATAACGAAGTTGTAATATTGGATATAACTTTAGACAGATAAGGTTAGTGAGCACTTTTATCACACTAAAATCTTGTTGACACATATAATTTTAATTGTAAGTGCCTTACTGTAACTTCGATTTTTGCTTTTTTTGCTAAACGAAATTATTTTTGTGGTAGTCAAATGCTACAAATGTTGTTGATTGAGCTGAACAACTGTCAAGTTAAAACTCACCAAAAGAGTCAAAATGGAAATACAGCACAAAGGAATCTTGGTGTCGCAAGTTGTACGACGTGATTTACACTTAACTTGATTTACCTATTTAAAACACGAAACAACTCTGCTGTCAACAACCCGATTTTTTGGGTAAGGTTTAGGGTTAGGGCAAACAACATTCTTATCAACATTAAATAATTTTCATCTGGTTTAAGGGTTAGGTCAGGATTGGGGTTGGGAATAGGGTTAGGGCAATGATTGTTTGATGCGAATGTTGTTCCAGGACAAACTGACATGGATACAGGGACAAGTACTACTAAATCACATGGTGTCATGAAAATCACCCCTCAAATCAGAGGGAAATTATTGGTTTAAAAGATTGCTGTTAAAGCTCCAGCCCTAAGTCTAATGCTATTCCATTAAACTCAGAAAGTCTGAACTTCCAACTTCCTACTTGGAAAAGTGCAATAGAATGCCTTTTGAAGTTGAAATTTCACATTTACGTGTGATTTACATGCTTAATTGTAATCAATCACTTTAAAGCAAAACAACTGAGCCAAAATTCCTACATTAGTAGGGTAGTAAAACCTGCTTGGCAAACGTTTAAAGAGAAGTGTGTAAAACATTGTAAATTATTCTCTCTTTTGATAATCATACACCTGCAAATGCTTGCATTGCGGCTTTGTTTATTTTAAATGTCTTCTATGCATTGGTCAACAAAACGGCTGGGTATTGATACAGATTTCCAGATTCGATTCGGATTCATAAGCTCTCGTCTTGATTCCGTTTCGATTTGATATCAATGTCACAAGATTTGCAGAGTCAGGACCCAAGGGGAAAAACACAATCCAGGCTTGAAGCCCACTGAAGCTGGGCTGGGGCAGACGAGCTGTGAACAGGACCGACGGGAACCAACTACGAACAGGGACATGAACAACACTGACATGGACACGAAACAAGACGAACTGGCACTGGACAGCACACACGAGGAGACTAAAATAGGGTAGGAAATCAAACAGGTTAATGGGCAGGGCAAGTGTAACAAATGAACTAATAATGGGCAAACAAGGAGGTGGGGTATGACGCAAGACTGAGAGACATGAGGTAATACAGAAACAAAACAAAGTCACATGCTCTCACAAGACACAGACACCTGAATGGCACAACCGCATATTGCCAAGACAACAGGCAAAATGCGCTCATGCCAACTGACAGATAAGACAAGAGAATGTACGGCAATGCTAACAAAGCAAAGACATGCATTCTCACAGTAGACAAAGCCTGAGCGTTCATCGCGAGGCAAACACCGTGCGATGCACGCAACAGGTGACAAAATGAGACAGGACACCTGTGCGAGAGTTTGGCCACACACAAACCAGACACCTCAGACCGAAGTGACCGAACTTCAGCACAACGTGAACACAGCTCGCGACCCGGGTGTCCGTGGTCGCGAGAGACTGACAGAAACAATTGACGTGAGTGTATGCCACCAAGATGACATAAGCGCAATGCACTCACGCCGATAACAGACAGAACATGGAGCATGCGTGTCCGGAACCCGACACCAACCAAAAACGAACCATACAGGAAAGTCAGGATCCAGACACCATGCTCCGAACATGAAAAATTACACCAACCGAGGAGCACACATCAGGGAAATCACAACCGAAGCCGTGCGCTCACACAAAGACGGTAAACGAAACACAAGACAGAGATAGAATGATGATGTCATGGTCCTGCCACACAAAAACCCAGACTGACAGAGTGACAGGACCATGACAATCAATTCATATGGGTATATTTCAGTTATAATGTCCCTTTTGCTAACATATGAAAGAAATTCTCTCCCAGCTAATGCTGTTTATTATACAGGGGACCTGTTAAATACATTAAGAAAATATTAATTTTACTTATCATATTTTATTAGATTTTGATAATTCTGGTCACATTTTAGCCTTTTAAAAATGAACAAATCCATGTATTCAATGAATAAATATAATAATATAATGCATATATTATTTTTTGTTACATGTTTATTGTTTAATTGCATAATTTACAAGTATTTACATATTTTTTTTTATTATTATTTTTTTTTTTACATGTGCTAACAACCGGCACTGTTCTTTAAGAAAATTGGCAGTTCTGTAAAGAGCTTCTGTAAATGAGCGCATGTTAACGAGAGAGACTCAAATGGTTTATCTCATCCGTGCCTAGAATAAAATGTTTCTTTTTTGTTATTTTTGATCAACAACAGACTGTAAAGAACAGAAAGGGTATTAAAAGAGACATACATTTCACGGAACAACTTTTTCTCTCAACCTGCAGTAAAAGGATCTCGCTGCTGAATACTCCACAACTATAATACACAATCACCGGTGAGTGAAATGTAAACATTTACCAGCCAGTTGCCAAATAAAAAATTTTTTAGTCGCATAGCTCGATGTTTGGTTGCACATGCGAGTGATTTCCTCTGATTGTAGTAGAGTGTTGAGCATAGTAAAAGACTGATCTTGGGATTTAAGAATCGATATCGAGAGGGGGCCTGGGTAGCTCAGTGAGCAAAGACGCTGACTACCACCCCTGGAGTCAAGTTCGAATCCCAGGGCAGGCTGAGTGACTCCAGCCAGGTCTCCTAAGCAACCAAATTGGCCCGGTTGCTAGGGAGGGTAGAGTCACATGGGTAACTTCCTCGTGGACGCTATAATGTGGTTCGCTCTCGGTGGGGCGCGTGGTGAGATGTGTGTGGATGCCACGGTGGGTGGTGTGAAGCCTCCACATGTGCTATATCTCTACAGTAATGCGCTCAACAAGCCACGTGATAAGATGCGTGGATTGACGGTCTCAGATGCGGAGGCAACTGAGATTCGTCCTCCGCCACCCAGATTGAGGCGAGTCACTACGCCACCACAGGGGCTTCCAAATTGGTGAGAAAAAGGGGAGAAAAAAAAATAAAAAAAATAATCGATATCGAGATCTTTCAAATGAAGATTGCGATGCATCTGAAAATCTATATTTTGACCCACCCCTAATGTATACATATAACACTTCGGAAGACAGAGATATTAAGTAGGAATACCGCACATCTGTTATTGAAAGGAACACAGAAATAGGTCTTGAACAGCATTCTTTTCTACATAACACTTTACCAACAACAGATGTTGATCTGAGAACATGTCCTACTTAATGTTTTTTTTTTCTTTTTTTTTTAAGAAGTTGAATTAACCTGAAGTTGAATTAACAAAAGGCACATTAACCATTTTTTTTTTTTTTTTTTGTAAATGAGAGGGGTTATTTGAAAGAGACAAAGAGGGTGAGAAGATGCATTTTCATTCCCTGCTTTCATTCTTCTTTCCACAGAATATTTTGGGGGTAACGCGGTGAGGGAGGGATGGAAGGTATTGTCTCAGTCTGTCACAGTCACTGAAGTGCAGCATATATCAGGCATATGAAGCAGTGGGGACTGGGAGTTATGTGCTTCACACTCTTAATTGCCAAACTGGGGTCAGATCATCACGGCAATTATCCACAGACCCTGCTCCTAACGATGGGCTTGATGAGTAAGTAATGAGGCATTAATTACAACAGCAGCTTAAGAAGAAATACAAGAGACAAAAACGATGACAGGAGAGGATAGTAGGGTTGACTAACGAAAATGCATTTGCATTTACACCTTCTTTGAATGTGTTCACAATCCGTCCCTGACCACCTCCCAATGTGGTTTCAGTGATCCAATTACAATGAGTCTTGTGTGTTCACATCTGTCATTTTAAGTGTTATTCGATAGCGATCCGATCACTGAAAACGCATGTTAATGCAAGGTGTCAATGGGGCCATTATGATTCTGTATCATCTGTTGAATAGAACCTTGATGAAGAAAGCCTTCATTTTTGTGCAGTAATTTCATAAAAAATTGATCATGAAGGAACTGCTGGTGACATAAGATAAATTGCTTTATCTGTTACTATGGTGCTCGGAAAATGACTTTGATCCCCATGTTTACGCAACTGATTTATGTTCAACCTCAAAGGCGTAATAAAACATAATCACATACTGCAACAATAACAAAAAGCACTTGTGTCTCTCAGGTGTGGATCCTCAGTGCTGCATCAGTAGATTCACGGCAGGTGGGACTTAAATAACAGTGACAGATGTGAGTGGGCTCGTTATTTCGGATGAAAAGATTACCAACCAGGACCACCAACAGCTCTTCATTTATGATGCACTGAGAATCACCCACAAGTCATTATCCTCTTTTCCAGTGTTTTCCAACCTTTTTTGCCATAAGTACCCCCACAGTACCATCAGTAAGGCTGAAGTACCCCTTCATCGACACAAAACCAAAGATGTGTACCAAAGACTAAACAACATTTAGCATTATTATTAATATTTATTATTATTGATCAATGAGTATTGCTTTGATCTATTTACATCCCTTTATTAATAGCCATTAGGGCTGGGTATTCATAAAGAGTTACTGATTCAATTCTGATTTACAAGCTGTCGATTTGATTCTGATTAAAATACGATTAATTTGGGTATATTTCAGCTATAATGTCCATTTTGCTTACATATGAAAGAAATTCTCTCTCAGCTAATGCTTTTAATTATACAGGGGACCTTTTAACTTGGTACAATACAAAATATTATATTTTTTTACCAATTTTATCTTATCATTAGTTTATCATAATATTGGTCATATTTCAGGTTTTTAAAAATACACGAATTCCATGTATTCCAACAATAAATATGATGCCTTGAAATTGCATATATTATATTTATACATACGGTATGTTTTATAACATGTTTGTTGTTAACATGCATAATTTGTACTACTTACAAGTATTTACAATGATATGTAGAAGATGAGCTAAAACGGCACTGCCTCTTTAAGACTGCCGGGTTTTCAGCCACTAAAGCCGCTTTTTCACTACATCCGACAAATGAAAGACGATAGACCGGAAGTCATTCATTTCCAATGGAGAGTCGCAGGGGTGATGCTTGGGGTTCCGATCGTCTCCAGATGGGACATTTTCAGATCCGATTTGAGTTATTGATGTATTCCTGCAAAACTGTCAGCACGAAGTGAGAAATATCAATTGATTTTGTCCTAAACTTTATTCTAAATGCCTGCTGATTCTGTATTTTGGACAAATGATTGTTTAGGTTGCAAATATATCACCAAAACCTTTTTTTATTACAGAAAATTTGTGATTAAATGTGTACATGTGTCATTTATTTCTGCACATGCAAAACCTACATATTTAAATTCACATCTGTGAATTTCTGCTTCCTATATTTGCTGAATTATGGTTGTTGTTAATTATCATAATATTAACTATAAAAACAGTAACAATGATAAAAAATGACTTATTTGTACTAACAAGTATTTACAATGATATGTACAAGATGAGCTAAAACGGTACTGCCTCTTTAAGATTGCCGGGTTTTCAGCCACTAAAGCCGCTTTTTCACTGCATTCATAAATACTGAGTGAATATTAATCCAGAATTTTATTGAATTCATTCATCTGCTCAACAAAATCCCACACAGTAATGTCATTCTGAGGTAAACCTTTGGTAGCCTCATCCTCAATTAATAAAATCCATTGCGAGCAAAATGGCAGTTCATCACGACTGCCACTAGGGGGAGAAATTCGTATGCGAATGTCGGAGACAGTGAAAAGGCGACTTAAGTGCATACTAACATATTACGCGCACGGTTTCTTTAGCGCATCCGTGCTATGTGTGATTAGCATTAATGTTTATTTATTTTATTTTTTTTATAAAAAATGTGAAGAACAGAAAGGGTGTTAAAAGACACACTGACAAATTAATTGTGTGGATCAAACAAGACTACCAGACAACAAAATCTCGGTACCTAACTTCGTATAGAGTGAAAGATCGATATAGGGATTGTTCAAATGAAGGTCGCAATTAATTGTAAAATCAATATTTTTACCAATCCCTAATCCCTATTTTTTTAAGCCATACATTTTGTTAGATTTATCACAGCACTTTTCACGTACCCCCTTGAACCTGCTTATATACTCCCTGGGGTAAGCGTAACCCTGGTTGGGAATCACTGCTCTATACGACTAGACGAATATAGTTGGACTTCTCCACACATATGGAATAGAATTTTGAGTGAAGAACGTACACAAAAGCTCTGTCACCACACTTAAGCCCAAAGTATACTTCGATTTTGACACGATCGCTTAGCATCTCTGTACAGTCGAACGCAAGCCTGTCAAAGTATACTGTACTTCATATGACTGTGTGCGCATTCACAGGCCGTTGCCACCTTGTGGACCCACTAATTATTGCAAATAATTCCAGGTGCATGCGCATTTTGCTCGTTCAAAGACACACGGTTAGAAAAATCAGGCTGCACACGTTCAAGCACTCGAGCACTCTACTGATGACGAAATTTGCATCACGCGTCCTTTACACGGACACTCAGTGCTAACATCTATCTAAAGTATACTTTAGGCTTTAGCAGCATGAGTATAGTTGAAGTGTTGACTCTTTTTTATCAATATATCTATAAGGTAGAGTGCTTTGATGATCAGTACCAATATCGTAGTAATCTTTAGAAACATAGTGAGAGGACAACGACATGGCACGGAAAATGGCTGTCCATTATCGATTAATTTACCCGGGGCTGCATGTTATAGTCCTATAAGTGCTGTCTTTCATGCAGTGAATGTGCTGAACAGCACCTTACCGAGGGACTGTGAGATGATGTCATGTCACTGCCACTATCACTGCCCTTCAGACTCCACCAACAACACCTGTAGGAAAAAATGGTGCTTGCTTCACCATGGTTAGCATCAAATTCTGCAAGAATAGCAACTACAGACCTGCAAAGTGCTCTGGCATGGTCACGTTAGGCTACAATATAATGCGTGTATAGCTAAAAAAGGATGTTATGTCACTGGTCCGCTCAATATCCTGAAGACTCGAACAACACCTGCAGGACAGAGTGCACTGGTTACACTCTGTTATTGTAATTTATGATGACACTGATACTACTGCAAAGATGGATGTATAAAAGAGTGTTAATGTATGTTAATGCAGTGAATGGGCACTTGAGAGTATTTGAGTAGATTTGATTCCTTTTGTAGACTAATAAAAAATTTTTTTTTTTTAAATTGCATGTTTTTGGAAAATGTCTTCATGCAAAACGATTGTACAGATGTAAGGAACATTTGCACCAGCTCAGTAATCCTGCATGCCGGTGGTTCATGAATACTGACAACGTAAACAAAGTAGTGGGGGGTGCTTCAGGTCACATATAATGATGATGTGGACCAATGGCAGTAGGAAGGTTTTTAGTAGCCGGTTAGAAGTTTTCCTAAAAGTTCACCTTGGCGTGCTGTTACGAACCACCGAAACAAACACAAACACACCTTTTTTGGCCAATTTTTTTTCTAAATGATATCACATCCATTTGTTCTTCGATTTCATATGAAGTATACCATATTGTCACATATTCCCTGTTTTTGTGTTTTTATTTTGAAATTTTTTTAGTTCCTCGTTCCTGTTTCCTGTTTGTGTTGTAGTCCTTTTGTAGTTTCATTTTATGATTGGTTTTCTCCTGATTGTTTCCCAGGTGTTCCTCATTCCCTGATTGTTTCCCCAGGTTTTCCTTGTCTTCTCTTGTGTATTTAAGACCTTGTTTCCCTTGGTTAGTTTGTCAGTCTTTACATGTGTTGTCATGTTCTGTGCTTTGTTTCCTGTGGTTTGGTTTTTATATTCTGAGTTTCTTTGGTTATCCTTTTGTTAATAAAGCTGCGTTTAGATCCTCATTCCTCGCCTGCCTCGTCACAGAAAGACTGACCGAAAGATGGATCTAGCAGCCATGTTCACTCAGTTGAGCCAGGCGGATTTACCAATTAGGGAATACTCCCGTTTCTTCTGCGCCATTGCCAGCCTCACAGGTTTTGAGGACTCCCATCTCAAGGCAATATACCGAATAGGTTTAACCTATTATCGGTGGAGGGAGTTGCCTGAGATGGGAGACTACACATGGAGGGAATATGTGAGGTTAACCCAGGACACTCTGGAATCTGAAGATCCTCCTCTCCCTACACTGACTCCGGCTTCAGTGGTCTCGAAGCCTGCCATGGCCCACGAGACAGCGCCCACGCCTGCCACGGCCCACGAGCCAGCGCTCACGCCTGCCACGACCAACGAGCGGGAAGCCTCGTCCATCCCAGAGCCAGCGTTGCCAGCCTCATCCTTCCCAGAGCCGGCGTTGCCAGCCTCGTCCATCCCAGAGCCAGTGTTGCCAACTTCGAACATCTGGAGGAGGAGAAGAAAGGCCTCTGTTCCCAAGTCTCTTCCTGTGTACACGACCACTGAGGTCGTTTCCCGAGTCTCTTCCCACGTTTGCGACCACGGAGGTTGTTTCCCAGTCATCCAGGACTCTTTGTTTCGAGTCTCCCACGGCTCCGCCTTCCACGGCTCTGACCCCAGAGTCTCCCACGGCTCCGCCCTCCACGGCTCCGCCCCCAGTGCCTTCCACGGCTCCGCCCGCTCCCTCAGAGACTCCTCCTCCAGCGGTTTCGTCCGCCTTACCAGTGACTCCTCCTACAGCGGCTCCGCCGCCTGACCAAGTCCCTGTCCTGCGGCCGCCTCCCAGGCCTCCTGACCCTGTCTCGCCCTGCGGCTGCCTCCCAGACCTCCTGACCCTGTCCCCACCTTGAGGTCATCTCTGTGGTCTCCTTGGTCTCCTGGCCGTCCGCCTGATCTGCTCTGGTCCCCTTGGTCTCCTGGCCGTCCACCTGATCTGCTCTGGTCCCCTTGGTCTCCTGGCCGTCCGCCTGATCTGCTCTGGTCTCCTCACTCCCACTGGCTCTGCCTCGGTCTGCCGAGCCCCCAGCTCCACCTCAGCCCTCTGAACCCCTGGCTCTCCATCCCTCCAGCTCCGCTTTGGTCTCAAGCCTCCCTGTCTTCGCCTTGTTCGTCTGCTCCCCTTGTACCCCCTTGAACTGCCTGTTTGCCCCTTGTGCCCCCCTGAACTACCTGTTTTTTTTTTTGAGCGTCTGGAATCTGCTCCCTTAAAAGGGGGGGCTCTGTCATTTATTGCCTGTTTTTATTTTGAAATTCTTGTTTAGTTCCTCGTTCCTGTTTGTGTTGTCCTTTTGTAGTTTAATTTTATGATTGGTTTTCTCCTGATTGTTTTCCGTGTCTTCTCTTGTGTATTTAAGCCCTTGGTTAGTCTTTACATGTGTTGTCATGTTCTGTGCTTGGTTTCCCGTGTTTTGTTTTTTTATATTCTGAGTTTCTTTGTTTATCCTTTTGTTAATAAAGCTGCATTTAGATCCTCATTCCTCGCCTGCCTTGTCACAAATATATAGTATAAGTGAAGTTCTCATGAAGAAAATCTTAGATGCAAAATGAAGCTTCCTCCAAATATATTCTGTTCATATAAACACGCCCCAGAATCTGTAGAGGGCTTACAGATACCTCCTATTCACCAGAATAAACACCCACCATCATGTGGAGAAGCCTAGCTTAATTTCACTTCACTCATTAATAGTAGTCGCCAGCTCTGTGTTGTATTCGGCATTCTCTGTTTGTACTCTGAAAAGGATCTGTCTCCACACAAATAAGATTTAATTAACTTTTATAAAGTATTTGCTTCAGTTTTCTAACTTTTAAATTATAGCACTGCATTTACACAGCGATCACTTAAGACTGAAGTGCAAATATTTAAGAATTTACTCACCCTTTATCCTGAGTGGAAAACCAAGTCTAAAGGTCCTCAATATAAGAACAGCACTTTCTCTGTGCAACCTCATTGATTTTGTTGTGGGCTACATTTAGCATAATATTTTATGTGCTTAAATTCTTGACCATTCCACCCCTCAGTATTTTTGGACCTACATCGTAGAAACAAAGCACGAGGCTGTGTTTTAGTTCGCATTGTTTTCAGATTTCATTTGGCGAAAACGTAAGTGCAAGCATTGACCTACGATCGAATTTGAAAAAGGATGTGATTTGCAGTGCAGATGTTAAAGTAGTGTGTTAATAAATCCTGCTGATGTTCTAAAAGTGCCTTTAAGTAAATCAGAGCATATTGTGTTATGCAGTGTTATCTAGCTGTAGGCGTCAGGGTTGTGGATGATTTGCACCATGATTTGACATAATCAAAGAAGATTTGCGACTCAGACTTTGACAACAATGACTTGTGACTTGACTTGGACTCGAGCCCTCTGACTTGGAAAGACTGTATACCTTCTAAAACCAAAGATCAGTGTTGTACTTTTCAAAATGTGCAGAAAATCAATTATTCATTTCCCCAATAAGCAATTAATTTGATTTTCAAATCTGCATTTCCATGCTCCACATTCAATCAGACACAAAACGAATCATCTTTCATGAGAGCAGGATCAATTTTGAAGATTGCACATTCAAGGATTACACAGCCAAAATGATACCAAAGGTAATTTCATTTGAATATAAAGAGTTCAATACCAAAGGCAACAAAAGGATTGCAACATGTAGAACCTGTGGTTCAAAAATTACAGACACTTCATCAACAACGTCCAATTTTTGTGAGGCCAAATTTAAAACATATTGTGTTTGGTGGGTTAGCTAGCTAGCTACTTAGTTCCACAGAGCTCAGTGCACTGCAGCTACAGTTTTGGCGTGACATTTGATATTTTGCCTACGGGTGGGTAAGGGGTCGTCTGAAAAGTCCACACATTGTGCTAAAATGTACTAATACTGTGGAGGGTGTAACAACTATAGTAATTAATACTCGGACACTAATTTGGGCAAAGTGCACTAATGACTTGTTTAAGACTTGACGCTTACAGTTGAGGACTTAGGACTTGACTTGAGACTTGAATGCAAAGACTTGAGACTTGCTTGTGATTTGCAAAAAAATGACTTGGTCCCACCTCTGGTAGGCATTGTACAAATGTTGCATATGTTAGCAACATGCTAACATCAAACTTCACTGGATTCAATTATGCATTGAGTCTCCTGTGTGCTTCACGTGAGGAGAGCTATTGGTGTGCCATGCAGAGTTACTGTCTATGTAGAGCATTTAAAATCAGTCACTTGAGGCTCCATAACTGTTAGGATGCTGCCTTAGAAGCAGTTCACTTGGTTTTGAAATAGAGCTAGTTTTTATTTATTTATTTATTTATTTATTTTGCAGATTTGCAAGGATTTTGGCTGTTAGTGGAAAATAAAATGTTTAGTTCTAAACTCCAATCTGTTATCATCTGATCATAATCACTGGGTGACACTAATTAAAAGAAATCTCCACACCTCATTCCACTAATCAACAGCCAATCAAAATCAAAGCCCAGTCAAATGCAATTTACGGCAATGTACCATTCAGGGTTGGCAGCTATTCTGCGGTAATTTCACTGTTAATTGTGATGGCTTATTGAAAATCTAGCTTAATTGTTGTCTCTGGCTTAATCAGTGTTTAGGAAACAAGCTCTCAATGAATTACTGCATGAGAGCTTTTCTGTGTTCAGAATGGAATACTAGAATTCTGCACAGTATATACTGTACTCTGCCTACTAATTTTTAACATTAATATGCGAAACAGAATCCATTGGATACATGTTCCAAACCATAACATGCTACAGTATATTGTTGTCACTTGACCTCATCTCAGAAATAAAAATGGCTACTGAGAATTTAGGCACAAATTTGAGTAACGTTTCTTAATATTTAGCAGTCCTTTAAAAAATGAGTCACTAAAGAGATTTAAAAGATCACAGCTGGTACTACTTCCAGTTCATTAAGTGAGCACACTGCATTGTGCCTTACAGTAGTCCACGCAGTGTGCTTGGGTGTATAGGCCTACTTCACATTTTGGCAAATGTAGTAGGTCACCCAGCTACTCCACGCATCCAGGAAATGTGCATACTGCACACAAACATACTGCATCCTGCAGAAAAATTAAGAATAGTAAGATAGTATGATATTCTGAAAAAATAGTCCTTGACATTTTAGCCGGTGAGGCAGTCATGTAAACTCCCTTTTCATAATAAAATGTTCCAAAATGATCTGTTTGTGCTTTTAAACAATTGTTGGCACATCAAACCTGCCATATTTGCTGGGAACTATTTGATATAGTTCTGTTTTTCCTTCTTAGTCGTATTAAATGTAAGAAGACAGGTCTGGGAGTAGTAGACATGATTGACATAAAAATTTCCTCTTGATGTTTTGCTTTGGTTTCTTTGTTTTTAATTTCATGCTGTCACTCCTCTCTCGTCAGATTGAGTCACTTTGCGTAAACCAAATTATATAGTCAGACAAAATCAGTTTGAGTAGACCTCAAACAACTGGCCAAAAGTACAATTATTCAATCAGATTTGCAAAGCTATGACAGACCTGCCATGTATATGGCCCCTGTGAGATCTTGTATGAAAAAAACCTTAGCAAGTACAAACAACTCAACGACAAAGATATGAAGCAAACACAATATTTTATATCAAGCACTCTCCTCCTCCTCAATAGTTAGGTTCCCAGACCATTAACAAGCCATTATACATTGACTTTTCTTGCCAAACCTCCCATTTATATAAGTCAGTGTTGACAGATTAATGTTTTGATGTGGAGGAGTATTTTCAGGACTGTATAAGCAGCCTCATTATTGCATGGAGGACTTTACCATTCTTGACTCATGTACCAACACAGTCAAAAAAGGTAAAAACAAAACAAAACATGGGAACTCACAACACACACGATTCTCCGAGCTTAGAAGCTCTATTGCACATGCCTTGCTGTATAATGTCGTCATAGGCAACTACCAAGGCAGCATCCTAACCATTATGGAACCTCATAAATGACTTATTTTCAAATATTAGGTAAAAATAGTCTATTTTCAATTCAATGAAACTACTTTTCTTAATACTAGTCAGTATTTAATGAAATGTAAGTATATCAGAAGTTTCTACCAACCAAATTTTAGAGGATTAACAATGCTATGCAATGTAAGCCTTAACAGAGAGTTACCATTTTGTGCACATTTGTCTCTGCAAATGTTTGCTAAACAGCAAATCATTGATGCATTTTATTAACTTAAAAGCCAATGTTTATCATTACCTGTGTAGGCTACAACTCCCTAGCTGCTATTATGTTTGTGTGATGTCATTCACCTGCAAAATTGAGTTTTGAGTTTCTATTGTACTTTTCAAAGTAGAAGGTATCACAGTCTGTCTCCATCATCATCTTCAAGGACTCTTATTTTGAGGGTTTTCCCCCCGGACTTCATTTCCCATAGTGCACTGCCCTCATCACTTCCATCTGTTTCTCATCCTCCCCTGTATTCCATTCCCTCAGTTCCTTTTGTATAAATATCCTCTAGCTTTACCCACTCCTTTGTCAGTCCTTGAAGTGTTTTATTGAGTTAATGAAGTGCTGCTTTGTGTTTAAGAATTGTTACACTTAATAGTTTGTTTCCACTCCAGCAAATGTCCTACTCCAATGATTATAATTAAAGGACTGAATGAATCTACTCCTGCATCTCTCCTCTTCCACTCCTAGACACCCAACGTTACAGAAGGTCGGAAATTCAGTTGTGTTTTTTTTTTGTTTTTTTGTTTTTCAAATGAAACCACGTTAGAAAACAGCCTAATTTTGCTGCCTACCTTTTGAAACAATTCATTTTGTGAGTATGCATATGAGTACTTAAACTGCTGTGTAGGTAGGGTTTGGAGCAGAACTACAGAGCTAAAGGGTAGTTCACCCTAAAATAAATTCTGTCATTATTTGCCCACCCTCATGTCTTTCCAAACCTGTGTCTTCTGTGGAATACAGGAGATGTTATGCCTCAGTCCCCATTCACTTTCAATCACTTATGTGGGAAATTTTTCAAACTGTATCTTTTGTTCCACAAAAAAGATCAATCATATGGGTCTAGAATGACATTAGGGTGAGTAAACAATGACAAAGACTATTTCCAATTTTAGGCAAACAACCCATTTAATATCTGACTTTAATATTAAATATACAGTGGCAAGAAAAATGTGAACATTTTAGAATTAGCTGGTTTTCAGCATGAATTAGTCATAAAATGTGATATCTTCAAAGTCACAAGTATAGACAAACACAATGTGCTTAAGCTAACAACACACACATTATAATCTTTCATGTCTTGATTGAACACATCCTATTAAACATTCACAGTACTGTGGATAAAGTGAATCCTTGGATTTAATTATTGGTCAATCCTCTTTTGGCAGCAATAACCTCAACCAAGCATTTCCGGTAGCTGCGAATTAGACCTGCACAACATTCCGAAGGAATTTTAGACCATTCTTCCTTGCAAAACTGCTTCAGCTCAGCCATATTCTTATGATATCTGGTGTGAATGGCTCTCTTGAGGTCATTCCACAGCATCTCTATTGGGTTAAGATCTGGGCTCTGACTGGGTCACTCCAAAAGGTGGATTTTATTTTTTTGAAGCCATTCTGTAGTGAATTTACTTCTGCTGAGCTTTAGCTGTTGCACAGCCAGCCTGACATTATCCTGTAAGATATCTTTAACTTGGGAATAACTTTTTTCCCTCGCTGGCAAGCGGTCCAGGCACCGAAGCAGCTAAGCAGCCCAAATCATGATGCTTCCTCCATTGTACTCCACCGTTGCGATGATGTTGGTATGCGGTGCCCTTTTTACACTATACGTAGTGTTTCGTGTTCTTCTCAAACAATTCAACTTTAGCTTCATCAGTCCACAAAACATTTTCCCAGTAGTGTTTTGGAGTGTCAAGGTGGTCTCTGGCAAACTTTAGGCATGCAGCAATGATTTTGTTGGAAAGCAGCGGCTTCTGTTGTGGTGTCCTATCATGAACGTCATGCCTGTTTAATGTGGTCCGTATAGTAGACTCATGTACAGAGATGTTAACCAGTTCCAATGATTCCTTCAAGTCTTTAACTGTCAATCTAGGGTTCTTTTTTACCTCACTGAGCATTCTGCGGTGGTCCCTTTAAGTCATCTTGGCTGGACGGCTACTTCTAGAGAGAGTAGCCACAGTTCTAAATCATCTCCATTTAAAGACAGTTTGTCTAGCTGTGGGTAGATAATTTACAATGATACAATAATTTGTGTTATTAAAGACTGTTTGTTTATTATTTAAACTTAGATGAAGTTCAAACCAGACTTTAAGTTTTTTCAGGTAATTCCAAAGGGTTCACATACTTTTTTTTTTGCCACTGTATATAATAAGGAGATTTATGTAATATCATGACGTATTTCATAAAGTTATTGATTAAGGAATTCTCTGCAGATAAACACTGCCTTCTCCGACAAAATAAAAATAGCCTAAATAATATGCAAACATGGCCCAAACTGACACCTGTCACCTATCGCCAGTCGAGATCTCAGTTTTCATACTCTTAATAAAGTCCTGAGACAGATTCTGTTGAAAGGAAATGTTTGTGACTAGTGTGACCAGGCTTGTAGGAGATAATATACTGTATTTAACCGGCTGTTAAGAATGTGAGCGTGGAGCTGAAGAGTGTCATTATTACTGTAAGAGAGCATATTCTTTCTGTCTTTCTCTCTCGTCTCTTTCTGCCTTCAAGGTGGTTGATGCTCCAATGCCCTTGGAATGTCATCCATTCCTCCCTGTGATAAATAGCTGTCCAGTGTCAGACCATCAGAATTAATGATCTCCAGAGACATTTATCGGAAAAGGCTCCGGCTTTCAAGGAAAACAGAAACTCTGAGTTAATTAAACCTGGGAGATGAAGTAGGTGGGTGGTTGAGCAATGTTTGGCTATCATGCTGCATGCATCATCGGGGCGGCCTTGCTCACGTTCATTAAGGCTGCATTTGCACTGTAAGACCTTATGCACAGAGCCTTTTTGTCCTGTTTAATTTCACTTTTGCCATACTTACTGTGTTTACATTAATACCCCTCCAGACCAGAGTTATTTCCGTTAGGCTCTCTTTTATCCGTCATTGTTTTCATTTTCTTGAAAATGATTAGGTCTATAAAGACCTGGACTTGACGAAACATAGGCAATTGAATAAAGATTTAAAGAAGTAAAAGCATAGACAACTCACAAGTGTGTCGCTTTTTTAAGTGCTAACAGTGGCTTGTGCAAGTAAATGGATTCACTCGTCACTGTCCTGTGGGTTAATATTGGTACACACTGCACAGTTCAAATGAGTAGCACACTTTCATCCCTCTTTTGGAGCATCTGGCTTCCCATAGACCACATAACAAAATAACATAAGCTGCGTGACTACGAGGATGGGTTATTTTAATAGGTAATTTGACATGCTCACACAAGGGACTTTGAAAAATTCAAAAGTAAACAACTAAATAAATACATATTGATCACTCTCACTCGTCACTCGCCAATGTTGGCATGTTTGTAGTCCCTCCATGTTTCACATGAAGCCTTCCCATGCCTTCAGTAATTTTACCTGTTGTCTCTTGTATAACAATAATGAAAAATCTTAAGTTAAGAGGAGAATAGGAAATGAGTAATCACAGTAGATATACGCTCACTGAGCACCTTATTAGGAACACCTGTACACCTACTTATTTATGCAATTATCTAATAAGCCAATCATGTGGCAGCAGTGCATTGCATATATTCATGCAGATACAGGTCACGAGCTTCAGTTAATGTTCACATCAACCATCAGAATGGGGAAAAAATTTGATCTCAGTGATTTGGACCGTGGCATGATTGTTGGTGCCAGACTCCTGGGATTTTCACGAACAGCAGTCTCAAGAGTTTACTCAGAATGGTGCCAAAAACATCCAGTGAGTAGCAGTTCTGCAGACAGAAACGCCTTGTTGATGAGAGAGGTCAACGGAGAATGGCCAGACTGGTTTGAGCTGACAGAAAGGCTACGGTAATGCTACGGAAAGGCCACTCTGTACAATTGTAGTGAGCAGAATAGCATCTCAGAATGCACAACACGTCAAACCTTGAGGCAGATGTGCAACAACATCAGAAGACAACATCAGGCACTTTATTATGACCATAATATTCCTAATAAAGTGCTCAGTGAGCGTATGGATCAGATTTAAACCACCATTTGAAAGTTGCCCAAATTGGATGCCAAAAACTCAGATCGTATTTGTTTCTGCTGTTTGGATGCATGAAACAAGATCCGATTTGTACCAAAAAGAGAGAGGCACAATTATGCTAAATACATAAATGGAACTGTTTAAACCATGAAACTTTCCATGAATTACATCAACAAACTGGATTGCTTCATGTTCTCACAGAATATGTTCCCTTATAATTTTAACACAAGTCTATAAATATGAAATTGTATCTTTTAGAGAACAAAGGATTGGTGCGCACAGTGACATCGTAATAGCATTTGCAATTAACAGAGTCTGTTGTTACAGAACCTTTTCCATAATCACGAACTCTCCAGACATGCAATAGGCAATTTGCCACTGACCCAGAATTGTGCTCAGGTGGCAAGAGGGGCGAGCTGCTCTGATAATTAAACTTCCAATCAGATCTGACTGGAACTCTAGATTGTATGTTTGCACAGAAGGAACATCTCCATTCAGTAAGCCGTGGATCTCTGGGGGTTTGGTACCGTCCGGAAATGCCATGAAAAGGCTGTGTTGTTGTGCCAGTCAAACCCTACTTGCCTCAGAAACGAGGGAAATGTCTGGAAGTTTTTGTCAAATAACTCCCATAACATGAGTCACTGATAAACTCATCAGACTTTATTAATGACTGACATTAAAATGTCGTTCTGTATATCGTTCCAAACCCATCTGAAACTTGGGCACTTCAGTAAGTGATTAATAGAGAGATACACCCGGATGAACATTTAGCCGAACGCTAACGCTTCTCTTGCAGACCTAACAGATATTTAAAACAGGGGCCCCATTCACTAGGGGACCAATAGTGTTAACAAGCACAAATTAGAAGCCTTGGGGTAGTTCAGTAGATGATGACAGAATTTTCATTTTTGAGTGAACGATTCCTTTAATCAGTATAAGTCATGTAGAATCCAATTTAAGAGCAGAGAAAGAAGAAACATCTAAGAAGCAGGAGATGTAAGCAAAAATCTCAATTTTTATACAGGCTATTTTATTTCAACATAAAGTGGAGGAAAGAGTTATGGCAGCTCAGCATTACATTTAATACAGCACCTAGCAACTGCAGTCATGCATGACTTGCTGGGAAAGACCTTAAATTTCATTGAGAATATTTTGGTGATAAAATCAACAGCAGTTTTATGTTAAGATACTGTTGTAGCATCTCTTCACATCTTCTTACCACCTTGATAGTGAAAATGTGTATGTGCTTTTCTGTGTGGGCACTGTGGCATGTAAAGTTATCTTCTGTGGCTATTTTTGAGTAGAGCTGGGCAACATATTGAATATTCATGGTGTACTGGCAATATATTCACAACTATGAAACATATAGTTACAACTAAGCAACATTGTGGTATTTGGTTACTACAGTTTCTAAAACACCCTTTGACAATGTACAAAATCTTGTGGCTAAGCAATATTGTGAATATTGCAATGATTTTAATGCAGTTTTTATTTGGTTCAGTTTTATTAAAAGCATGTCATTAGGCTAGGTTCGTGATCTATCCTTGTCTGAGTATTCATGATATATTTGCAATATATTTGTAACTATGATAGAGTCGCAACTAAGCAACATCGTAATTATCACAATGATTTTAATGCTGTTTTTATTTGATTAATATATATTCTAAACACCATGTTATTCGAGTAGTTTCATGATCCCTACTTGTCTCAATATTCATGATATATTTGCAATTCAGAAACATCGTGAATATCGCAATGATGTTAATGCAGTTTATATTTGGTTATTACGTTTTCTAAACAGCATGTCATTAAAGTACCGTAGTTTCGCAATCCCTTATCTCAGTAACCATTATATATTTGCAGTATATTTGCAACTATGCAATATCGTGAATATTGCATGTCAGGTTATTTTGTCAATCCCTCCTTGTTTTGCAGAAGCAAAAATGCAGTTAGAGTTGGTAAGTTCAATTAATTTATGTGAATTGCTTCACACTGTCTGTTTCAAGGAATCAATTATGTAATTCAGTTGAAAAAAATGAGCTCCCTACATGGCATTTTCATGATTTACATTTTTTTTTTTTTAGCAAAAATATGTGTAGATAATGCTGTTAATTATTATTTAATGTTACGTTGGTGTATATAAAAGAAAAAGATTAAATGTAAAAATTTTGTGTGAAAAAATCTGGAAAATGTGTGTGCAAATGTTGTGTCTGTGTGTGTGGTTTATGTGCTTATTTTTTTCGAGTCCATGTTAAATGAAAACATACGATTCAGTCGACAGGTGACAGGTTTCGTCACACCCACTCGACTTTGTGCATTTGGACAGATGCTCCTCTGTCGCTATGGAAACACCCCGGTTCCTGTTCAGTGGCATTCAATCATGGCAGCCCAGAGGATAGAATTCTGAAAGTATTAACCACTGTGTTGAGCGAAGCCCATCTCTGAGGTAATTCCTCCATGGAAACACCAGATATAGACATCCATTACGCACAATGGTGGTTGGTAGAAAGCTCCCAAAGGCACAGGAGAATAGGCACAGGATGTGTCATTGAAATGCATGATTTATAAGTGGTGCTGCTTGCAAGGCAAGGATCACAATTACAATTGTTCATTAGGGATTTTTCAAAACCTCAACCAATAGTATTAAACATCAGCATGTAACTCATCCACTGTGTGTGCTATGGACATAACTGACCTCAAATCATGTGGCTTGTTGAGGCTTTTTATCTTGACAATCAAACTTAAAATTTTGGCCTGGAAGATAATAAACGGGCAACATAACCTCATGAGACCTGAGCATGACTGCTGTTTGCATTTTCCATTTTACTTTTTGATTTGTAACCAGTAGCACCTAATAAACATGCAAAAATGCAAAAAACAAAATCTACAGCAAACAGTTTTTCTTAAAATGTATGTCCACATATTTGGACAGTGGGACTAAGTTGTGAAATTTTAAATAATATCAAGCTATAGAAAAAAATTTTTTTAACAAATTATTTATGTTTCCAGGAATGTTGGTTATTCATGTTTTTGAGACGTTACAGACATTACAGCTGATTTTCTGTAAAGCTGCTTTGGAAAAATGTGTATTGGGAAAAGCAATAAAAAGCACAAATAAAAAATGATACAAATAAAAATTATTTGACTTGATTTGACTTATTTTACAATGTTTTTTTTTTTTTTTTACTTTGGCAACAAAAAATCTCAATGTTCTCTCTGTCAAACAAACAAGTGATAGCCAGTGCTGAAGCATTTTATCAATCAGAAATTAGCATAATTCATTCTGATTCAAAGTAAAGGCCAGCATCATCCAATCACTGCCAACCAAGTTAAAATAAAATTATATATTATAAATTCTGAATCTATGTACTGATTACCATTGTCCCATGTCTCCCACACGTCAAGTGGACCAAACATCATCTGCAGCCTGAAACTGAACTTTAAATAGGAAGTTTGGATTGAATGCACTTAGCTGCATAGAAAGCTATAGCATGCTCCCTTGCTCCCTATTTAGTGAATGACATAACCTCCAGTGTGCTGTCTGTCTGCACTGGTCTCAGAACAGTTCGAAATGCATGGCATTTTCATTCTAGCTCCATATAAAGCATCTGAAAGCCATATTTTTTTCTCAATGTGAAAACGCACAGTAAATTCTAATGAAAACCTTGTGCTATTGTTCACATTAGAGTACACTGTGTTTAGCAGCGTGGTGTTTCGCAAAACATTGCTCAAATTTAAAAAATGGCATATCGGATACCTCTCGCACAAGGTTCTCGTAGTCATCTATGGGCTAGGGTTGCAGCGGTATACCAGTTTCACGGTATGAAAATTGACGGTTATCATACCATGTACATTTACTTATCTACGGTATTGAGAAAAAAATGCAACCGGACGGAGAATCTCACCTGCGCGTGCGCACCTTCTTTCCTCCTCGACTGCCTGTCAGACTCGTCAACTTGCGCCAAACACACACACATGCAGCTGAGAAAATGACAGGAGCAGTCTGGTTGTGCTGTCGCGCACCTACAGTATATGTTAATTGTTAATAACACTATGTAACAGAATTTTTATTCCTGGGTAGTAAGTGTTATTTCCTAATTGCTTATGCCTCAAAAGTATAGAATATGGCTATTATTCCCCACAAACTTTGTGACCAGGACAGTGATATTTTGAAATTGACCTATTTCCAATGAGAAAATGGGCGAATTTGTGTCTTTTCACATAAAGTCAGAAAAAAACAACATATGAATCCAAATTAACATGTATTTATAATAAAGTAATACAAAAATGACTACAAAAGATTTAGAAGTGAGTAGTTTTTTGAGATTTACGATTATACTATAAATCAGTTTCACGAATCAGCCCCCAAATGTAGTCTCCCATCATGTTCTCGGTATACTGTCCTTTGTAGCAGCGTTCAGAGTCCAGTATATCCTGATGGAAGCGCTCGCCTTGCTCCTCCGTGTATGCTCCCATGTTCTCCTTGAATTTATCAAGATGAGCATCAAGGATATGGACTCCTACAGCCCATTGTGCCGTAGTTCTTCACCAGAGTCTCAACCAGCTCCACATAGTTTTCGGCCTTGTGATTGCCCAGGAAGCCCCGAACCACTGCGACAAAGCTGTTTCAAGCCGCTTTCTCCTTACTAGTGAGCTTCTTGGGGAATTCATTGCACTCCAGGATCTTCTTTATCTGTGGTCCGATGAAGACACCGGCTTTGACCTTTGCCTCAGACAGCTTAGGGAAGAAGTCTTGAAGGTACCTGAAGGCTGCCGACTCCTTATCTAGAGCTCTGACATATTGTTTCATAAGGCCCAATTTGATGTGCAGTGGTGGCATCAGCAACTTCCGGGGGTCCACCAGTGGCTCCCACTTGACATTGTTCCTCCCGACAGAGAACTCCATCCGCTGTGGCCAGTCCCGCCTATGGTAGTGCACCTTGTTGTCCCTGCTGTCCCAAAGGCAAAGATAGCAGGGAAACTTGGTAAAACCGCCTTGGAGACACATCAGGAATGCCACCATTTTGAAGTCTCCTATGACCTCCCAGCCATACTCATTATACTTCAAGGCATCCAGCAAGGTCTTGATGCTGTTGTAATCCTCTTTGAGGTGCACCGAGTGAGCCAGAGGAAGAGACGGGTATTTGTTACCATTATGGAGCAGCACAGCTTTGAGGCTCCTGGATGAGCTGTCAATGAAGAGGGGCCACTCATTCTGGTTACAGGCGATTCCGATTGCCTCGAACAGACTGGTCACACTGTGGCAGAAGCAGAGCCCATCTTGACGGGTGAAGAAGCTGGAAAAAGGTTGGTGACGCTTCCTCTGATCTGCGACTTGCACACTTTCATCCAACAAGTTCCACTGCTTGAACCTAGACATCAAAAGCTCAGCATTGGACTTGGTGAGACAAAGATCTCTAATCAAGTCGTTGAGGTCTTTTTGGTTGGGGTAATATGGGTTTCTCTTCCCAGTTCCACCTCTGAAATCCCTCAAAGTCCATATCCTTGATGCTCATCTTGATAAATTCAAAGAGAACATGGGAGCGTACACGGAGGAGCAAGGTGAGCGCTTCCATCAGTCCATTAGTCCAGTCACTCCTTTAAGTGTCAATGTAACTGATAATAGTAATTGTGTAACACCGTATACCATGATACGTGAAACCGTGATATTTTCTGAAACGGTTATCGTGCCGTGAAAATCTCATACCGTTGCAACCCTACTATGGGCTCTTGTGACTTGGGCTAGTAAGTAATCACCTAGCAAACATCCAGAATACCCTAGAAACATCATAGCAATGCTTTTGCGACCACATGGCAAAAAATATTTTCTTAATTAGTAATCTTGTTTTCCAGTAAAAATATCTAAACAATTCCTTAAAAAAAGATAAATTTACTTGACAAGGAAAATGTCTTGTTTTCAGAAAAATCTAAATTTAGTGAGGTTTATGCTTAAAACAAGAGAAAAAAAAAAATCCAATGGGGTAAGAAAAATTTAATTATTAGCAAAAGAAGTTTATTTTTCTTACCCCACTGACAGATTGTTTTCTCTTTTTTTAAGCATACAGTTTTCAGTTTCCTCTGAAAAACAGACATAATAACATGCTATTTTTCTTGCCAAGTAAATATATCTTGTTTTAAGAATATTATTATTATTTTTTTTACTGGAAAACAAGACAAACTAGAACACACTAACATCGTGGTGATGAGTTTTCCATGGGCAAACACCACTCCCATTTCCATCAGAAAATAAAAAAATCTAGGAACAAAAACAATCCCATAGACCAGGATGGAGTGGAGTGCCATTTTTTTATTCCTCCCCCAAATATGCAAGTACACAAATATTTCTATTTTGCATTTTTCCTAATTTAATTGTTAATTTTCATTACAAATTATAATATCAGCATACCAGTTTGAGTGAAAAATTTGAGCAAAATCCGATTATGATATAATCACGATCCTGCATGTGAATTTTCACAGAACATCTTGTGAAAGTGCTTTAATGAAAGAAAACCTGACCTTTTGTACAAAATGAGTTAACACAGTTAATGTCACAAATTTGCTTATTTGATTACTGATCACAAAATTGTGTGGAATCTTAAATATTTCTTATATTATGTCATACATTTTTCAAAATCACGCAGAGGGGTAATCACTAGCACATAAGCAACAGCAAGAGAGGAGCAGGCTATTTTACTTATATGAAGTTTTTCGCACCTGCATTCCAGTCTACATCTTGATGTAATCCTTCCTCATGATCACGCAGCGTGTTTTCATCAGATGAATGGGAAACTAAACACTATTAAAGTGTGATGAGACTCACGCTGCGCGTACAAGCCATTCGTGCATCACAAGCCGATCAACTATTTAGCCCTTTTCGGTGAATCACACCTGCAATATCCTAAAACTTTATTTCCAGGTTTAATTTATATTTTGAATAGACTCAGATTTTTGAACCCCACGATGTGGGTTTATGTTTTCTCTTTTAATCGTTTAATGTAGTTTTGAGTGTGACTATGGTTTAAGGAGGGTGCAACTGTATACGAAATCTCAAGGATTAATAGTGGTGTTTTCCTTATTACATCACGTGTTGTTCGGAAAGCAAAAAGAAACAAATGAAACACGGAATGTAGGCTGTCATCCGCGCAGCCTGACCGAAGCAAAGCGGGCATGTTTACTCACGCGATTAACCGAAAGTGAAGCGCTGCCGGCTCGTGATGCGCAAATGGCTCACACGCGCTGCACGAGTCTGTTGGGTATACTGCTGTCTCTTCACATTTGAACTTTTTGTTTAGCCACTAAATAACCACCTGGCAACCATCCTGAACCTCCCAGTAACACCTTAGCAGCCACCCCGAAGTCTCTAGCAACCACACAGCAATGTGCTAACAACCATTCAAAATACCATAGCAACTGCATTGCAACCGCATTGCAACCGCATAGCAACGCCTTGGCAACCACCCACAAAACCTTAGCCTCAAGGTGCCGAGTTTTGCACAGGCATGCACCACTCACATTTTCTTCAGTAAATGTAAAAACTAGTTTCAATTACAGTTTGCAAATCTCTGCTTCACTAAAAGAAGCTGTGTTGCCATGTAGGAACAAGCATTTATTTTACACTCCTGATATAATCATGTGTGACAGTAAACATGAGAAAAAGCACATTTGAGACAACATTAGTAAATCATTAAAATGATTGAATGATCTATTTCCTTCATTATAGGTGATAACACAACAACATCCCTAAGGATACTACATGCTGGCATATTTCTCTTGCTCATTCTCCCTCTTTCCACACAAAGAGACACAAATTCCAGCTTTGATTTAGTAAACAATGCTCTGGGGGTAAACACTGACGTATAAGGCACAAATTCAGAATGTAATCCAGCACTTGGACAAAACCATGCTGTTTGAATTAGCTCCTACGCCTACATCTCAGCCAGAGCACTGATGTTCACAACCAGACTTACCAGCACCGAAGGCTCTGATAAACAGAGCACACTGAAAATCACAGTACTCATTATATACAGTGTATAACTTTAAAACGTCAGAAAGTGACAGTAAAGCAGTAAAACCAGTTTGAAAACAACAAGGCTTCGTTGCAGAGAAACATTCTCGTGTGAATTTGTTCTGTGATGTTGACATACATTTGGATATTTACAATATATTCAATTTTATTTTGATGGCAATATGGCATATTATGAATATTGCAAGCTTTTTTGTCTGGCCATTAAAGGGTAAGTTCACCCAAAATTGAAAATTCTCTCATCATTTACTCACCCTCGTGCCATCCCAGATGTGTAAGACTTTCTTTCTTCATCAGAACACATTTGTAGAAAAATATAAACATATCTCAGCTCAGTAGGTCCTTAACATGCAAGTGGATGGTGATCTGACCTTGCTCCAAAAAAACACAAAAGTCAGCAAAAACATCATCCATACATCTCCACTGGTTAAATTAATGTTTTTAAAGCGAAACGATTGCTTTTAGTGTGAAAAAGATCAATATTTAAGTACTTTTTAACTATAAATTATCGCTTCCGGTCAGCAGCAGTACACGCGTTTGACATAATCACGTTGGCTTGCTTGCGCTAGAACAGATGCACGTGCGACACTTGCGGAAGAGCGCCGCTGTTTACAACCGAGTAGAAGGAATGCTGTACAGAAGCTTCATTGGTTTTATCTGTTTGTTTACTCACAATGGGGAGTTTGTGTGCTTATGCTGGATGTCTCAACTGGGAGAAAAACTTGAGATTTTGTCCGAACATGCCAACGCGAATACCGTGTGAACTCCGCCCTCTTGTGAATGTGTATACTGCTGCTGCCTGGAAGCGATGATTTATAGTTTAAAAGTACTTAAATATTGATCTTTTTCACACCAAAAGCGATTGTTTCGCTTTAGAAGACATTAATTTAACCAGTGGAGTCGTATAGATGATGTTTATGCTGACTGTCTGTTCTTTCTGGAGCTTCAAAAGGTCAGATCACCATCCACTTGCAATTTAAGGACCTACTAAGATATTTTTTTCTTTTTATTTAAATGTGTTCTGCTGAAGAAAGAAAGTCATACACACCTGGGATGGCATGAGGGTGAGTAAATGATGAGAGAATTTTTATTTTTGGGTGAACTATCCCTTTATTTTAAACTTCAGATAGAGTTGGGAAGTTCGAATCAATTGCGTTATCACTAAAATTGTAATATTGTTGTATTGTAATATTGGTGCATACAAAAAAAAAATCAACTGTTGAAAAATCCACAACTGCCCCTAAAATTTCATAAAAATGGCAGCCATGACATGTTTAATACAAACATAAATAATCAATATTAAATATCAGTCTCGATGCATTTTCGTTTGGGTAGTAATTTGAGAACCAGCTGTTGGGTGAAACATTGCAAAAACCAAAATAAAAAAGATATTGCTGTGCTTCCCCTTTATTTAAAACCTCTTCTGCCATTACATTCCCTTGCACTGTATATAACAGATTTGTATTAGATTTGCACTATGTATGTGTATGTGTGCATGTGTGTGTGTGTGTGTGTATGTATGTATGTGTATATATATATATATATATATATGTCTTATTGTGTATTCTATATAATATACTATATACTTTATTTTCTATTCAATTTCTATTTATTTATTTATTATTATTATTATTATTATTTTAAATGTTTTAATTAAATTTATATTTTTTTATTATTATCTATGTCTTGTTGCTGTTTTGTATTGTTGTGCACTGGAAGCTCCTGTCACCAAGACAAATTTCTTGTATGTGTAAGCATACTTGGCAATAAAGCTCATTCTGATTCTGATTCTGATTTAAAAGTCCCAGCTGCCACTGCTGGACATATGCACAGACCAGCAGCCAAAGATAGTGTATTATCTGTATCTTAAACCTTCCAAAAAATACAAAAACACTGACAGCTTTGGCAAAAAGACCAAACTTTCCAGCAAATATTTCAGAAAGGAATAACATATATTCTATGAATGCACATATATATATATATATAATGTATTGTGTTGATTATTCTGCAATATGCTATAATAATATAGAATCAGAGAAAACTGAAAAAATATCAAACTAACTTTCAACCATGATTACATTATGTTATTGTATCTTTTTCTCAATAAGCTGCCTACATAGTGTAAATGTGTTGCTGAATGCAGGGAAATGTGTACATAAAGTCTGAGAAATACAGTATGTGTGTGATCGTTTCCAAATGAATGTTTACTTGTGTTTGTGTGACACAGAGATCAAAGAAGGGAGAGCCCTTATTAAAAGCACGGCATGTTCTGCTCGACATCTAACAAACCTCTCCTCCGATGTCTGAGCCTATTTAATCGCCTACGCTCATGCAACAGCGGGAGAATATTTAGGCCCCTTCTGAGTGCAGAAAGAAATCTCATAGAACCCTGACTAAAGACCGTTCACACTCACACATCTTTCACTGCTCTGCTATCACTCTAGATAGATGACAATTAGCCCATGTTATTTCAAAGGTACATTCTATAAGATGCATCTACTGGCATTTAGGGATGAGACATACTGGTGTCTGGTGTAATGGTACAGACGGGTACACCCCAATTCACATGCTATTGGTCCTAAATAGTAGGCTAAATAGATTCACGGCCGGCGCTGAATCAGCGGGACAGCGAGATAAGGGGCGGCCGGAGACGCTGGTTCGAGAGAGAGATGCACACGGCCGCATTGCATGTGTATCTGTTTAAGTTAATTTATGCATTAAAAGTTTGTTGATTGTTCAGCTGGTTCCCGCCTCCTCCTTGCCCATCCTTTACCTGTTACAGTGGTGCCGAAAACTGGGAAGGAGGAGAAATGCGCTGTAGTGGAGTCCTCGCTGCTGCCATCCGCCGTGGGAGCAGCCACGGCCGTCTGCCTGGGGATGGAGGGGTTGCTGCCGGCCGCCGAGAGCCGGAGGAACCACGACCATCTGCCGAGAAGAGGAGCGGTTCCGTCCGCCAGGGGCCGGAAGACTCGCTGCCGTCCGCCAGGGGAGGAGTGAGCTGACGAATGCAACCGCGTTGCATGTGTCTGTTTATGTTTAAGTTCATTGTTTAAGTTAATTTATGCATTCAAAGTTTATGTTGATTGTTCAGCCGGTTCTCGCATCCTCCTTGCCCATCCTTTACCTGTTACAGTGTTGAAAACGGTAGACCCAAGATACCTGTATGGCCAGAATGATTATACTCAAATTTGGCTACAGGAGGTCGAAAGTTCTGCTGCTAAAACTGCTCTGAGCTCACTGAAATTCGAACCACTGCCCCCAGTGGCCGAAGCTGGAAGTGTTGAAGTAAAATGTCCACAGGGTGGCACCAAAAGTGAGTTGTATTTTTTGTTGTAAATGATGCAATACAGTTATCAGGAATGCATATTTTATATATATATTTTATATATATATAATATATTGTATATTAGGGATGTCATAAAATGTTATTTTATTGCTACATTTTGAGGCATCAATATATTAACATTAGCCTACATTTAAATTAGAAGCCTAATTTGTGTGCTTTCCAATTCACTGTCAATTGCCTTCCGTTTAATGTAGTCTGACGTAATAGCTTTGGGAGACCACATGAGGGTGATATAACATTTACTGGTCCTTTAATTTACCCTGCCACTCACACTTTAGAAAAGTTGTGTTGAGAAATATGTTTGTATATATGTATATAAAAAATCCATATATATATATATATATATATATATATATATCGATAATCATCGGGAAAATCTTCAGACTATCTTTATGTTAAAATGGCCTCAATCCAAAGACTAATATATATTGTATATATACACACCGATGAGCAAAAACATTGACCACTCAAAGGTGAAGCGAATAATGTTGATCATCTCCTAGCAAGGCCACATGTCAAGGTCTGGGGAGATTAAATGTGTTGAATGCAGGAGAAATGGGCAGGAGTAAAGACCTGAGCAACTTTGACAAGGACCACATTGTTATGGCCAGAGGACTGGGTCAGAGCATCTTTGAAACAGCAAGGACAGTGGTCCGCGGAGGGATAAACCACAAACCAGTGACAGGGTGTTGGGCGCCCAAGGCTCATTGCTGCGCGAGGACAACGAAAGCTATCCTGTCTGGTCCGAACCGACAGATGGTCTACTGTGGCACAAGTCACAGAAAATTTTAATGATGGTTACGGAAGGAATGTGTCACAACACACAGTGCATCGCACTTTTGAGTGAATCGATTCAGTGAATTGGTTCTGTGAATCAATTCAAGGGTGATCAATTCTTGCGAATGAATCTGTTCAGGTAATCGACTCTTGCGAATGGATCAGTTCAATGAATAACTTCTCGTTGAGTTCAATGTTCAAAGTAAAATGAATACAATTTTCCTACCACTCTGTTGATTACACAAGTGATTCAGTTCACAGGCTATGGAATCGTTTGGTTGGCACACCGTGTCCAAACACCATTTGATACTCAAGAGGATATTCAGTGCAAGGACAAGATCACATCTAATAGTGTTGAAGCACAGAAGCTGTCACATCCAGTTGAACACACATGCAATAGTTGTCACATCCAATTACCACACACGTTTTTTTTAAACAAACTTGCATAACACAAAGCCAAAAGGTTCATTGATCATCTCTTCATGTAAGACCAACTTATAACCACGTATTATCAACTCTTAATACAACAATATTCAGTTTTGCAGATCAAACACTTCAAATACTTTATTTGAATAATATACTTAATTCTGTATCCTTTAAATTTTACTACAAATAAAATCATGTGTTCTCACTCACTGTCTCTGTATATTTATTTTTTTAGCTCAATTTTGTTTTAAATAGATGCTGACATTGCCTAACTCCAGCTCATGTTTTATTAGCATTACGTGAGAGGCATGGCCACACAGTGTTGGCGATACATTATCTTATTAACACAATCGACATCAATCCATCTCAAATTCCTCATTTTTTATCAATGATGCATTGTTAGATTAATATTTTTGCAGATCTCACCAAGGATTATTTTTAAGATCGCACACACTCATGGTGTGTGGAGTCCGGCTTTCACAATGGTGAATTCCTCCGTAATTCCAAGTTATCCTCATATATTTTTAGCATCGGGAATCCTTGATTAGGGGTTTCACCATCTCGTATCACTTTTCAGCAGTATTGTTAATTTACAGTACTGATGATTGCGCTCGATGCTTTCAACAGAGAAAAGTTTCACTCAACACTTCAATACAATTTGGAATAAATTTGAAATCTAATATAGTGAGCACTTACAGTGAAGCATAATGAAACTCAGTTTCTCCAGATTAATCCTTCACTCTAATTGAGATCAGGTGCTCATTCGCAGCCTCTAAAATGGGAGGTGAATTTGAGCCAGGCTTAATGACTGCACTCCTCTGGCAAAAAAAGAGCGTTTCACCTAGCGCGGTGTGAGAACATGTTGTGGGGGCGGAGCTTAACCTAATTTCATCTACACTCTCATTTCCTATTTGATGACATTCATTTCAAAAGTCACTGTCATTGGTCCTCAACATTAGTTTTGATAATGGAAACTGAAAAATATTGTAATTTTCATTAATATAATTCTAGTGCTATCATTAAAATATATATTTTTTTTTTCTCAGTTTAATTTATTTTACTCCTTACCTGTGTTGCATATTAGGCAGGTGGTCATAATATTTTGGCTCATCAGAGTGTATATACATTTCCAGCAGCCATCACTCCAACACCTTATCCTTGAGTAATCATGCTAAATTGCTAATTTGGTACTAGAAAATCACTTGCCATTATATCAAACACAGCTGAAAGCTATTTGGTTCCTTAAATGAAGCTTAACATTGTATTTGTGTTTGTTTTTGAGTTGTCACAGTATGCAATAGACTGGCATTTCTTAAGGTCAATTTTAGGTCAAAAATGCCAAAAAAGAAACATTTATCTAGAAACTCATCAGTCACTCATTGTTTTGAGGAATGAAAGTTATACAATGCTTGAAGATTTCATACAAATGTGTATACTACAGTCTTCAAAGACAAAGGACAACTGGCCCTAACAAGGACAGAAAGAGATGTGGAAGGCCAGATGTACAACTAAACAAGAGGATAAGTACATCAGAGTCTCTAGTGTGAGAAATAGACACCTCACATGTCCTCAGCTGACAGCTTCATTGAATTCTACCTGCTGAACACCAGTTTTATGTACAACAGTAAAGAGAAGACTCAGGGGTGCAGGCCTTATGGGAAGAATTGCAAAGAAAAAGCCACTTTTGAAACAGAAAAACAAAAAGAAAAGGTTAGAGTGGGCAAAGAAACACAGACATTGGACAACAGATAATGTGAAAAGAGTGTTATGGATCTTAACCCCATTGAGCTTTTGTGGGATCAGCTAGACTGTAAGGTGTGTGAGAAGTGCCCGATAAGACAGCCACATCTATGGCAAGTGCTACAGGAAGTGTGGGGTGAAATGTCACCTGAGTATCTGGACACACTGACAGCTAGAATGCCAAGGATCTGCAAAACTGTCATTGCTGCACGTGGAGGATTTTTTGTTTTTTTATTTAACTCTTTGAAGTAATTTAAGAAGTTCTGAATTTTCTTTCAAATTGTAATAGTAATTTTTCACGTTATTAATGTCCTGACTATACATTGTGATCAGTTAAATGCCACTTTGGTGAATAAAAGTACCAATTTCTCTCCATAAGAGCAAAATCTGTACATTATTCCAAACTTTTGGCTGCCAGTGCTTATATATTCTGTATATATTTATGACTATATCTCTGAGATTGCTCGTGCAATGCGCTACAGGGAAAGGTGAACAGCTCCATCTACATCTATCAGTCTCCACCTGTCTCTCAGCCTTTTATTCTCTTTCTTAAGAGGAGATGATGTGGACTCATATTGAATTTACTGCCCTCGGCAGTCTGTTGCTAGATGATGAGATCATTTTATATTTCAAGCAAATATAACAAATCAAAAATAAACTGAAAACAATTCTTGCACATGGAAGGTTTACACAGACTTTTTTATGTGGCACCAAGGTGGCATAAATCCAATCCAATAAGTGGTCCTAACAATATATTCATTGGAAATACTAAACAAACAAATAAACAAAAAATACTGATTATTAATACTGAATGTGAATTTACAAAACAGTTGCGCCACTTTTGCATATGGTTTTTCAAACCTGCGTCTTATTCACTACCCGCAATGTATGTAGTTTAACCAACGCAATCAGCACTGAAATTGCGCTGCATCTTGAGTATTTCAATTAAGTCATTGTCATTCTTTTCTGTGTAAACACACCTCCTTTCTATGTAAATTAGGCTTATTATACTGTAGATTGGGCTTCATTCACAAAAAATGCCTGGTGAAATTTAGATCGCGCTATTACCGCTGGATGAAAGCAGGTGGTAAAATCATTTTTATTTTAAAAAGATGTTATACTAACGATCAAATCAGTAGCAAATAATCAAATAATGATCAAATGATGTAAAACAGCATTATAACATGAAAAATACAGTATATCAAAATGCAGATTATGCAGATCAGGCAACAGCGCAAATGAGCCCACAAAACTGCTGCTAAACTCAATTTGTAGATGCCAATCCGATCTTTCGAGCTGATTCTGAGCCCTGTATTGTCATCTGTTTGGGAACTGGACTACACTGGTCACACTGTGTTTTTTTGATTCACTAAAAAGAACAGACTCATAAGAGTAATCCATTTGGGAAATGGACTACACTGGTCATGCTGTATGGTTTTGATTCACTAAAAAGAACTGATTCATAAGACTCATTCATTTGGGAACTGGCCTACACTGGTCACGCTGTGTTTTTGATTCACTAAAAAGTACCAGCTCATAAGAGTGATCCGTTTGGGAACTGGACTACACTGGTCATGCTGTATGTTTTTGATTCACTAAAAAGAACCGGCTCATAAGACTCATTCGTTTGGGAACTGGCCTACACTGGTCATGCTATGTTTTTGATTCACTAAAAAGTACCAGCTCATAAGAGTCATCCGTTTGGGAACTGGACTACACTGGTCACGGTGTGAGTTTTTGATTCACTAAAAAGAACCGACTCCTAAGAGTCATCCGTTTGGGAACTGGACTACACTGGTCATGCTGTATGTTTTTGATTCACTAAAAAGAACCGGCTCATAAGACTCATTCGTTTGGGAACTGGACTACACTGGTCACGCTGTATGTTTTTGATTCACTAAAAAGAACCGACTCTTAAGAGTCATCCATTTGGGAACTGGACTACACTGGTCACGCTGGTTTTTGATTCACTAAAAAGTACCAGCTCATAAGAGTCATCCGTTTGGGAACTGGACTACACTGGTCACGCTGTATGTTTTTGATTCACTAAAAAGAACCGACTCATAAGACTCATTCATTTGGGAACTGGCCTACACTGGTCATGCTATGTTTTTGATTCACTAAAAAGTACCAGCTCATAAGAGTCATCCGTTTGGGAACTGGACTACACTGGTCACGGTGTGAGTTTTTGATTCACTAAAAAGAACCGACTCCTAAGAGTCATCCGTTTGGGAACTGGACTACACTGGTCATGCTGTATGTTTTTGATTCACTAAAAAGAACCGGCTCATAAGACTCATTCGTTTGGGAACTGGACTACACTGGTCACGCTGTATGTTTTTGATTCACTAAAAAGAACCGACTCTTAAGAGTCATCCATTTGGGAACTGGACTACACTGGTCACACTGTTTTTTGATTCACTAAAAAGTACCAGCTCATAAGAGTCATCCGTTTGGGAACTGGACTACACTGGTCACGGTGTGAGTTTTTGATTCACTAAAAAGAACCGACTCCTAAGAGTCATCCGTTTGGGAACTGGACTACACTGGTCATGCTGTATGTTTTTGATTCACTAAAAAGAACCGGCTCATAAGACTCATTCGTTTGGGAACTGGACTACACTGGTCACGCTGTGTTTTTGATTCATTAAAAAGAACCGGCTCATAAGAGTCATCCGTTTGGGAACTGGACTACACTGGTCACACTGTGTGTTTTTGATTCACTAAAAAGAACCAGCTCATAACAGTCATCCGTTTGAGAACTGGACTACACTGGTCACACTGTGTGTTTTTGATTCACTAAAAAGTACCAGCTCATAAGAGTCATCCGTTTGGGAACTGGACTACACTGGTCACGCTGTCAGTTTTTGATTCACTAAAAAGAACCGACTCCTAAGAGTCATCCATTTGGGAACTGGACTACACTGGTCATGCTGTGTGCTTTTGATTCACTAAAAAGGACTGACTCATAAGAGTGATCAGTTTGGGAACTGGACTACACTGGTCATGCTGTATGGTTTTGATTCACTAAAAAGAACTGATTCATAAGACTCATTCATTTGGGAACTGGCCTACACTGGTCACGCTGTGTTTTTGATTCACTAAAAAGAACAGACTCATAAGACTCATTCATTTGGGAACTGGCCTACACTGGTCACGCTGTGTTTTTGATTCACTAAAAAGTACCAGCTCATAAGAGTCATCCGTTTGGTAACTGGACTACACTGGTCACACTGTGTGTTTTTGATTCACTAAAAAGAACAGACTCATAAGACTCATCCATTTGGGAACTGGACTACACTGGTCACGCTGTGTTTTTGATTAATTAAAAAGAACCGGCTCATAAGAGTCATCCGTTTGGGAACTGGACTACACTGGTCACACTGTGTGTTTTTGATTCACTAAAAAGAACCAACTCCTAAGAGTAACTCATTTGGGAACTGGACTACACTGGTCACACAGTATGTTTTTGATTCACTAAAAAGAACCGACTCCAAAGAGTCATCCGTTTGGGAACTGGACTACACTGGTCATGCTGTGTTTTTGATTCACTAAAAAGAACCGGCTCATAAGACTCATTCATTTGGGAACTGGACTACACTGGTCACGCTGTGTTTTTTGATTCACTAAAAAGAACCGGCTAAAAAGAGTCATCTGTTTGGGAACTGGACTACACTGGTCACGCTGTATTTTTGATTCACTAAAAAGAACCGGCTCATAAGACTCATTCATTTGGGAACTGGACTACACTGGTCATGCTGTATGTTTTTGATTCACTAAAAAGAACTGGCTAAAAAGAGTCATCTGTTTGGGAACTGGACTACACTGGTCACGCTGTGTTTTTGATTCACTAAAAAGAACAGACTCATAAGAGTCATCCATTTGGGAACTGGACTATACTGGTCACAATGTGTTTTTTGATTCACTAAAAAGAACCGGCTAAAAAGAGTCATCTGTTTGGGAACTGGACTACACTGGTCATGCTGTGTTTTTGATTCACTAAAAAGAACCGGCTCATAAGAGTCATTCGCTTGTGAATCAGACTACACTGGTCATGCTGTATGTTTTTGATTCACTAAAAATAACCAGCTCATAAGAGTCATTCGTTGGGGAATCAGACCACACTAGTTGCCCTGTATGTTCCACGCTGTCAATAGCAGTGCAGCAGCATACAGTGCAAGCTACTATAATAGAGTGTTTTGTCCGCATTGGCAGAAGAATGCACATTCAAGACCCGCATCTCGTCACAAAAATAATTTGATTTTTTTTTTTTTTTAATAGAACCTGTTCTGAATAAGCCAATCCAACTCTTACATCTCTTTCCCCTGGTATGTGGAGCCAACAGTGAGCAATTTTCTCTAATTTACTATTATTTTGTCCTCAAAACTACCCCTCCCATCAATTCTCTCTCTCGCTCCCTCTCTATTTGTCTCTCTTTAATTGTCACATCCTCAATTTTCACAGGTTTTATTACCTGTATAAGCATTTATGAGATGTTGAATTGTTTTTTTGTTCTGTTTTTCAGACTCTGGAAATAGGGGCACAGGGACAAGGTAGAGTGCTCTTGAGTCCCTTCTGAGTTAATCGTTTCCAGAGCTGTGCTTCAGTGAAATCATTATTCGGCCACAGGCACAGATAAGCTCAGCGGGGTTCTGTTTCCTCACCTATGCTGGTCCTGTGGCAGCTCTCAGACAAACCTCTGAGTAATACTTTTGCACTTAATAAAAGTCTTTATGGTTATAAACCTGTCAGTCACATTCCTCTTAAGCAGTTGAGTGTTATGTTTCTCTTTTTTGTTATCTAAGAATGGGTTGCTATAGGATAATGTGCATATTGTTCAACCAGTGAAATCTCCAATGTATGCAAGATAATATACTATATACAGTAGAATAAAATATGGCAGAAGTTAACTGATTTACGAAGTTGTTTACTTGCTAAATGCTTGGATATATTTTCTTTTAATCTTGTTGTGGCTAATATTGGTTGTCATTCTCTATTGAACTGGAAATTTATCAAGGGATATTTTGTTTACTTTTCGTTTTAGTGAAGTGTTTAATAAAGAGGTTTCCAGGTAAAGTTCTGTAGCAAGTTTCTAAATAATTAAGAGTTTTTATTAGACTCCTGTAAATACTGCTGTAGTTTAGAATTTCCCTAAATGTGTTTAACTTTCTCCTTTCTTTTAAAATAGCCAAAAACATTTCAGAATGGCCAATCTTTACCACAGTCGCAGCAAAGCACAAGCTGTTGCATCAGTTTCCACCATTTGTTTAAACAGACTGGGCAAATGAAACTGCTATTTAAGGTTTAGATTTTAACCGTACCTAATTTACTTGCATTGTCCATTGAGGCTGAAAATGTTAAGATAAAAATAGTGAAGGGTCTTTTATTGAACTCATATTTGCCATATAACAGGTAACTAATTCAGTACGTAATAAAATATGTTTTTGTTAAAAATCACTTCGTGAACATGAAGTTCCTTTTTTCCTCATAATGTCCTTGCGCAGGGGTTTTCAAAATGTTAATGCCAAGGACTACCAAATATGATGTTTCTCTTGCAAGGGACCCCCTTTCTAAAATATAAGGGCAGCTACAGTATAAATTTTTATGTACACTGACCCATTTGTACTCTCTTAGGAAAAATAGTGTTATAAAGACAATGTTATTTCTGATATTAAATAATTCGATTTTACTTTTTATTGTACTGAAGCCAAAACTGAATATTAAAATGTCGTGGAAAATTACGGATACCCATTTTGACCATGGTTTCTCACTTTTTTCTGTCTTGTTTCTTTCTTTTTTTTTTTTTTTTGTGATCACAACATAATTTTCTCATGATCTCAACATAACAAAACAGAATTGTTTTCTCATGATCATGAAAACAACCTTTGTTATGTTGTGATCACGAGAGAACAAGACAGAAAAAAAGTGATAAATCATGGTAAAAATGGGCTTCCGAAGAGAACTGTTAAAGATGTCATATTTTTTGTGACATGCATCTATCAACATATGTTATTCTTTGTTATTCCATTATACTTAAAAACATATTTTAAGGGTACCATTATTGTAGTTTTTTTTTCTTTTTCTTTTTTTTGGCAAAACAGCACCGAAGCATTAAACACTTTTTTTTTATTATTATTATTTTCTTGAGTATGTATAGCATTTATGTAACAATTGGCTAAAGCAGGTCTAAAAGATGCTATTTAGACTAGTGTCACAAATTAACTTTTCTATTTAGGTGCAACATTTGCCCCCTGGAGTTGTTTTTAGGGGCATTTTTCACCATTATGAGGGAACTGTTAGAGCATATTTTTTGTCTAACCATACAAAATATGACAATATGATGTCATTGTGTTACATCAAATATTTCAAATTAATCAATTCCTTAAAAAATATGTTCAACCTGAATAATCAGATAAGCGGTTTCCTATAAATTTAAATGAACATCAAATAATTTCATGTGATCCGTATATACTAGGTCTAGAATAAAAAGAAATATACCCGATGTTACAAATAAGAAATAGAAATCATAAGTCGCATTTTTATTGTATTTTTTGCCCACACATTTTCAATTTCGGGGTCATTTTTTGTCACATTCAGTGGCATTTTTGCCTTGAACCCTTGTTAATTTCTAACCCTGGTTCAGACCAAACACGTTCTTGTGCTAAAAAAAGCAAGATGCAGCGCAATAAGGCAGAACGCAGGTGTCTCAAGATGCGTTTTTAACAGCTGAAGTTCTTTTACAGCGTCTAAAAACGCAGCAAAACACACCAGAAAACACGTTAATCTAGCGCATGTTTATATGAAAAACAATTGAAAGGAGGATAGAAGAAATGTTGTCAGTAATTTATAGAAAACAAAAATTTACTCAAACACATACCTATAAATAGTAAATCCACTAGAGCTGTATATATATATATATATACTATAAGTCATTAAAACTAATTTTTTAACCACTCCACAGATTTAATATTAGCAAACTATAGTTTTGGCAAGTCTTTTAGGACATCTACTTTGTGCATGACACAAGTAATTTTTCTAACAATTGTTTACAGACAGATTGTTTCACTTTTAATTGACTATATCACAATTCCAGTGGGTCAGAAGTTTACATACACTAAGTTAACTGTACCTTTAAGCAGCTTGGAAAATTCCAGAAAATTATGTCAAAACTTTAGACAATTAGCTTCTGATAGAAGGTGTACTGAATTGGAGGTGTACCTGTGGATGTATTTTAAGGCCTACATTCAAACTCAGTGCCTCTTTGCTTGACATCATGTGAAAATCAAAAGAAATCAGCCAAGACCTCAGAAATAAAATTGTGGACCTCCACAAGTCTGGTTCATCCTTAGGAGCAATTTCCAAACACCTCAAGGTACCATGTTCATCTGTACAAACAATAGTACGCAAGTATAAACACCATGGGACCACGCAGCCATCATACCGCTCAGGAATGAGACGCATACTGTCTCCTAGAGATGAACGTAGTTTGGTGCAACAAGTGCAAATCAATCCCAGAACAACAGCAAAGGACCTTGTGAAGATGCTGGAGGAAACAGGTACACAAATATCTATATCCACAGTAAAACGAATCCTGTATTGACATAGCCTGAAAGGCTGCTCAGCAAGGAAGAAGCCACTGCTCCAAAACCGCCAGAAAAATGCCAGACTACAGTTTGCAAGTGCACATGGGGACAAAGATCTTTGAAAAAAGATCTTTTTGGAGAAATGTCCTCTGGTCTGATGAAACAGAAATTGAACTGTTTGGCAATAATGACCATTGTTATGTTTGGAGGAAAAAGGGTGAGGCTTGCAAGCAGAAGAACACCATCCCAACCGTGAAGCATGGGGATGGCAGCATCATATTGTGGGAGGGACTGGAGCACTTCACAAAATAGATGGCATCATGAGGAAGGAAAATTATGTGGATATATTGAAGCAACATCTCAAGACATCAGCCAGGAAGTTAAAAGCTTGGTCGCAATGGGTCTTCCAAATGGACAATGACCCCAAGCATACCCCCAAAGTTGTGGCAAAATGGCTTAAGGACAACAATGTCGAGGTATTGGAGTGGCCATCACAAAGCCTTGAACTCAGTCTGATACAAATTTTGTGGGCAGACCTGAAAAAGTGTGTGCGATCAAGGAGGCCTACAAACCTGACTCAGTTACACCAGTTCTGTCTGGAGGAATGGGCCAAAATTCCAGCAACTTATTGCGAGAAGCTTGTGGAAGGCTACCCAAAACATTTGACCCAAGTTAAACAATTGAAAGGCAATGCTACCAAATACTAACAGTGTATGTAAACTTCTGACCCACTGGGAATGTGATGAAAGAAATAAAAGCTGAAATAAATCATTCTCTCTACTATTATTCTGACATTTAACATTCTTAAAATAAAGTAGTGATCCTAACTGACCTAAGACAGGGAATGATTTCTATGATTAAATGTCAGGAATTGTGAAAAACTGAGTTTAAATGTAAGGTGTATGTAAAATTCAGACTTCAAATATATATATATATATATATATATATATATATATATATATATATATATATATATATATATATATATAATATAATTTATTTATTTTGCAGATTTGTTTATTATGTTTTACTGTTATACATTTTGTAAAAACTTTTAATTTTTCTAAACATTTTCTATGGACCCCCTCTCACCCCTTTGCGGCCCCCTGGGGGTCCCCGAACCCCAGTCGGAAAACCCCATGTCTAGATAATAAAATTTGCTTGCTTACTGCATATTCAGTTATTATGCACTAAAATATTTACAGGTAATTGCACTTCAGCTCTCTTTGACATACATTATACAAGTATACAATGATTATTTGTGAGTTTTCGGTGCAAAACAACACAATAAATGCTGCAAATGGCATCACAATGTTTGAGAAAAACAAACAATAACAATAATAATAATAATAATAATAATAATAATAATTGTGCTGCAAAATCCTGGTAGGACTGATTTTCAAATCATGCTGGGATAACACAGATCATCAGGTTTTGCACAAACTTGTGCAATCCATGCTTGAATGCATGCTGTCATTGCAGCAAAATCTGAAATGTATTTTTTTTTTCAATTCAACTTTTCATTCTATAATCTATAATCAAATTGTTATACTAATAATATCATTTGAAATATATATATATATATATATATATATATATATATATATATATATATATATATATATATATATATTAATTGCTAAATAGAAGTATTTTGAGAGCAAATGACTGTTTATGAAAAAGAGAAGGTGACACCCAGAGAGTGGGACGTGCTAAACGACAGCAGGAAATAGCAGCAAAAACAATAGTGAGCTTCCTCACCAAACCGATCAATATGTCAAGTCAGAAAAAAATTGTGAACAAGCTTTTTCAGGAGATGATCTGACAAATCTGACATTTTACACCAGCCTTCAATTCCCAATTGAAATCCCTTGCCCAACCCACCATGTGTCACACTTACTGCGAGCTTTCTGGCTGACGTGCTGGAGAAGTACTCCATACTGGACCGGTTCGTCGTCCTCATTAAACACCAAGTCGTCTACCGTGATGTTGTCATTGCGCAACTCCGTGTAGGGCCCCTCCACGGCAAAGTAACATGGCCGGTCATCATTCTTAT